>NC_063158.1:18422019-18752979 GCF_020921035.1 Rhodamnia argentea | reverse complement strand
TGATGTGCCTCCGCGTTATGCTGATCCGGGTGTCCGCCAATCCAGGGCAAGGCTGGACTATGAACTTGGTGGCATTAGTAGCCACTACGGCGATACCTACAGTGACAGGTTAGTATTCTGTAATATCGTCTAGGGTAGCAATTACTGGAATATAAAGTCTGTATTGCTGCTGCTGCTGCTGGTGACTACATATGGATTCTGTTTTAGACATGGGAGATCTAGTATGGGTTATGGTGGCAGTAGGAGTTCTATGTCCAGTATGTCCAGTCAAGATTCACATGGATACTATGGGAGTCGTCATCAAAGTATGGGTTATGGAGGTAGGCAGTTAGTCATCTAAGTGTTAATTCACCGATAATGTATGGCTTTCTTTTGTCATTGACATGAATATTTTGGTCTCTATGGTTTCAGGTTCTTATGGTAGCAGCGATGCTGGAGGAATGTACTCATCAAGCTATAGCGAGTATATGTCTCGAGGAAATAATGTAATCCTCTACTTATCTGTGACAGATGTGTTAGCAATGTGCTTCGCATGCTCTCACATTGAGTCCATTGATTGTAATGCAGGTTGGTGGCAGCTCTTACTCTTCAATGTACTCAAGCCGCAGTGGAGGAGGCAACAATTACATGGGTCCCGGTAGTTCTGGTTCATACTACTGAGGTAAGTCTTCTTTATTTATGTTATTAGTTTTTCAGTGTTTCTGAAGTGTTTGGGGATTGGATGGTCTACATTGGAGGCTAACAGTTTCTCGGGACATGCCATCACTCTGCTGTTTCATCCAAAGGTTTACTAGTGAATTTTCAAGAGTGAGGTTACTAGTGAATTTATCTATGGAACAGATTTGACCTTTCAAAGAGGCTGGTCTTGTGTGGATCTTTGGAAGCTAGCATAATGATGCCTATAAATGTGGAAGAGAATTCAGGCCTCGTCATTATTGGGATTCTAGCTTGATGTTCGTGCTTCAGTATTTCAAACAGGCTGTGGTGATCATCCCTAGAGGCCAATGCCATGCTTATTCTACAGTGGAGACAATTTGAGTTATTTAGGACATCAAGATCGTTTCTTATTTGTATTATTACATCTTTCATGTTCTGAAAGTGTTCCCTTTGGAGGAGACTGTTGGGGGATGTTGTGCATCAGCTTTTCTATTGGACGGAGCAAAGGAGTTCTACTGCTTTTTAAAGGTTCAGAATGTGATGGTTATCTTTGGTGATGCCTGAAGAAAATTAATGAGCATAATTAAAGCAGTCAAATATATCATAAGCTATGGCTCATGGCCCATCACCACTTCCCTGTTTCCCTAATAAGAACAATTCAACCCTTGGCCTGAAAGTTAAGAGAATGACTGAGGCTTCAGAAGAAAACTGCCTCAGTGTGCATGTTGGTATTCGAATCCATTTTCTCGGTAGTGGTAAAGATCACAAGAAGAAATGCGACATAACAGGAGAATCCCTTGACGATACATTATTTTTGTCCCATTACTGGCCTTTAGTTTTATGGTATTTCTCTTAGGAGGGTAACTCCTGTCGGCTATACGCAGGAAGAAAGCTCTGATTGCACTTGAATCTTCTTTATCACAACCAATGAGCTTACTTTATAAGCTGAAAGTCAGATTCTCAAAGTCATGGACATATTGTCGTTGCTGCTGTGGTATAACTTTGTGAGAGCAAAAAGTATCATGGGCTTCACATCTTTCCTACATTGTTTGATTGCTGCTGATGGGAAGCCCTATACAGCAGATTTATTTAGGAGCAACATAATTGTTGGGTGTGTTATTGCTAGCTGGCTTGTTTATTCGGTGACTGAGAAACTTGTTGGAACAGTGAAACTGCAGTTGTAATGCGATACAGATTTGATGCCGTTATTTGGATGTGAAACATAGGCCATCACTTGAATGTTTGCTTTATACCAAAGTGGTTCCTTGGCAGAAAAGCCTAAATGGCCTAAGAAAGTGATTGGACTGATTTCCCGAAAAATATACTCTTCTTGTTGACTGGATGGATATCTTGCAATAGTCAAGATCTTACAAATGGCTTAGTTGAGATTTGATTTTGTTTTGGGAAACATTGGACAACTAATACCACTTTGAGATTATGAGAGAAAAAAACCATGGATACTCTGCTTCCTTGCTTTTTATGCCTAATAATTTGGGCATTTTGTCAGACTTCGGCATATGCCCTTTCGTGAAGTTTGCAGCAGCAAGTCGTGGCCACTAACCCTCCAACAGTTATGGTATTGGTTTTTCTTATGGGAGTTCTAACCATTGTGCCATAAGATTGGTTGTGCGTGACCCAAACCTCGGCTTCATATATTTAAGTAGGTATTGCTTACTGAACTTGGAGAAGTTTATATTTAACTACTACCGGCTGACTCCCGAATCTGAAAAATTAAAACTTACGCCCCATAACTTGGTATTTCTGAATCTGGTGACTTTTGTTCCCAGTAGTGAAATGAGTTTGGGGATGAGATGCTGGATCCCCTATTATTGCTGCCCCAAGTCCATTGGTTTCGTTGCACTTTGCTTGTTACATGCATTATGACTGCTCAAACCATAATTGACAGTAAGAGCTTGGAGTGTAGAAGATTTGTGGCGAGGCATTGATATGTCTGATATTTGCGTCTGTCTAATTTTTTTTTTTGGGTATGGAGAGTTGTCCATAGCTTGGCATTCTTCTTGTTCATCACAGATTCAGCTATCCTTTCGTTTTTTTGTCCTTTCTTTCCATTCTTTAGGTTTCCTTGTGAGTTGGAAAGGGCGTTACTTGTGGAGAAACCTGTAGTTGAATTAATCTCTCTTTACGAGTGAAAATAAGTGGGTTGTCTCTCCATGTTTTGTATGTCACTTTTGTATTCCATCATAAATCTTATGTCGTGGAACTCGGTCGAGCTGAAGAGTATTGAATCCTCTTTAGCAGCAATATATTGATTACTCGATGATTAACCTCCTCCAAGAAAAGATGTATTACTTGATGTTTAACCTCCTACAAGAAAGATTTATTACTCGATGTTTAACCTCCTCCAAGAAAGATTTATTGCTCTGTCGATGGTCCATCCACACCAGGCAAACTGACCAAGGCCTGTGTCAGCGGATTTGGCTCCACAAGGTCCATGACTTCCCCAATAAACATCTGCAACACTTCTGTTGCCATTAGAAATGGTTGTTAATGAGATTGATCCTCCATTAGACTTCATAACCAGCTAAGCAGCTAGCACTTCAACAATTTGTTTCTGAGTTAAGACGAGCAATCCTGGTGGAAACAGAATGTGGCAGTAGATGCGGACCTTTTTGGTTCGGTCGTCCACTTCCAGGAGGCAAACGCACCCATGACGAGTAATATTACGACTCGTAGACGGTAACATGAGGTGAAGGGATATCGTTCCGGTTGCTGTATCCGAAAATCCGTGCCAATGTTATCTTGGTTAATTGCATACCAAGAAATTGTATTGTTCCCCCCGATGTATCCTCCGATTTTCCTACTAAGCAAAAGAAAAATATGCATTCGTCCTTGCGTACCCAGAAATTGTATTGTTCCTTCCTCGGTAAGTTCCCATTTGGGTTGTGGAAGCAGAGCCGCTCATCTTGAAATTAAAGTTTGCATTTTTAAACATCTCCGTTGGACATATGGCTTAGCTTTATACCTCATTTTGAGCTGTACATACACAGCGTCCTTGGTTGCTAGAAAAGTTCTCATTGCGATGTCCTGGTTCGCTGCAAAAGTTCTTATTGTGATGTCGTTGATTAAGTCTATGTGTAATATAGGATGATTTTCCCCCTTGTTCATGCAGCCAGCCGTGAGAAACATGATTTTTTGTTTCTTTTTGAGGAACGACAAAGTCTTTAACATTTTTCTCTTATAGTAGAATCCCTTGCCTAGAGAACAGGCAATACCTCGCTTAAACAATCACAAACCCTTCTTTCGAAAATTCCTATGATTTTTTTGTTCTCAATCTTCTAACGAACAGACGGAAAGGAGGGATAATTCTGTGTGTGTGTGTGAGAGACGTTGAATTTAAATGAAATGGAGACAATGAATATCGTTGAAGATTAAGAATTCTTATGTTTATTCTATCAAAACTATCAACAAAATTCATTGAAAGGGTTAACACCACAAAAAATCTCAAATTGGTATACTTGTGATAAATTTATTACACATTAATTTTTTGACAAAAAAAAAAATATCAAATTAGTACATGTTTGACAAATTTACCTTTTATTAGTTTTCGTTAAATTTTATTTCAAATTGTTTAGTTAAATGGCACATGTCAATTGATGGGTTTATTAGTTTGGGGTTTTTACTCTTCGTTTGTTACATGTGTACCAATTTGAAGTTCATGATATTAACTCAATTTTACGGAAATTAATAGAGGGTAAATTTATCACATGTGTACTAGTTTGGAGTAAATTTATCATAAGTGCATAGTTTGAGATTTTTTGTGGTCAAAAAATTAGTTTGGCGTAAATTTATCATATGTATACTAGTTTGGGGTTTTTAATGGTCAAAAAAATTAATTTGGGATAAATTGGTCACAGATTTATCAATTTAGGGTTTTCATTAGGGCAATTAGGGCTTTTAAATAGGTAAAAAAAAATTAATTTGCGATAAATTGGTCACGGGTTTACCAATTTAGGATTTTTCATTAGGGGTGTGCAATTAGACCAAACCACTCGAAAAATTTTTTTTTTTAGGTTCCCTTTTCTAAAGGTGTCCAAGAATTTTATCAAATCGAAAGCTATTGGGTTTTTTTCCTATAGAAGTTTTTAGTTACTTTTTTTATTTTTAAAGGAACCCATTAGGAATGCATATTTTTTAGAACTTTTCTATTCCTGGTTCCCAATTCCAAGTAAAGAAACCTGACTTGAAATAATTGGTTCTAAATTTTAGGAACCGGGAACTTTTCGGTTTCGATTCCAAGAAAGACTCATTAAAACAAACCGGTTTAGCGTTTTTAGCTTAAAAAAAAAAAAAAAAAAAAATAGTTTCGCTCACCTCTCCTCCTCTATTTTTGATGTATTTTAATTTTTATTATTCATATTAGGGATCATTGCAATTGGCAAATAATGAGTTTTATTATTCAATCTTTTACTTTGAATCGTTTTATTGCTACTCATATTATTTTGCTAAAAAAATGAAATTAGAAGAAGAAACAAAAGAAAAACAAGATCTCGGATAGACGTTGGAACCGGACAAAAAAAAGGGTAGGTTCCAAAATAGGTTTCAAAACAAAAAATGATAGGTTTCATGTTTCAAAAACTGAGAACCGGTTATAATAATGTAGGTTTCGGGTTTTAAGTCTAGAACATAACCACCTGAACCATGTTCACCTCTATTTTTCATGGCATTAACCCTCATGAAAAAGCAATCTAAACAGAAATTCGAATCATTAATCTTGTAAATCATGAAAGAAAGAGATCAGCAAGTGCAAACTGACAAGAAAATTTGGAAGGAATCTACAAGACACGCTTGAAAAAGACATAAAGAAGGAATTTATGTTTGGCATCGATAATTGACTTCTTAAAAGGGTGATTGGTCACTTTTTATGCTGTCATTTGGGCTGTGGATTGGGTCTTGAAATTAAAGTTTGCCTTTAAATTTTAAAACGTCTGCATTTATAACTCATTTTGAGCCGTACATGCATAGTGTCCTTAGTAGCTAGAAAAGTTCTTATTGCAACGGCGTTGATCAAATGGGAAAATTATCAAAGAAATTCTAAATCTATTGCTACGTCAACCTATGATTTTTTTCCCCTTATTCTTGCAGCCAAATTTGAGAAACGCGATTGACTTTTCGTTAAGTCCAATATTTTTGTCAAAACATAAAATACTAATACAGATTAAGTAGATAAGTAGTCAACTTGAATTATTATTATGCAGAAGAAAGCGAATTCTGAGGGAAAAAAAAAAAACAGAAGACCTAGGTAAAGGTCGATTGTGGAAAAATCGATAGATGATTAAATTAACGAGGGAAGTAAAGTAGAGTGAAAGGCAATTATCAAGTTGTCGAATATGCTTAGCTCTCACTTCTAAAGGAATTTGGAGAGATTAAATTAAGAAATTATTTAAATTAGCATGAGTGGAGAAAATACTCACCTCTTTCAAGTCCTCTTTTTTTTTCCCCTATAATTCAAAAGCACGGGCGTGGAGATCTGGTCACATAGACGTCGTGAAACGCCTAAAAACTCCATGAACCGCTTAAGTTCTTGTTTTAGTTTGTCTAAGACTAGTTTGCATGCAATTGATAGAACTTGATCGGGTGATTTTCGATTTTAAGGTTGAGCTTAATCGACGCTTCAATCGGTCATCGGCAACTTTGAGGGTCGTCTAAGTCTTTTCTTTTCTGTCCATTTTAACTCAGACCAAACAAAATATTGTCAAAATCCAAGGTTTTGGCACTCTAAATTAGGGTTACGAGTCAAACAACGAACGCTTGATGTGTAAAATTCACAAGAAGTAGGGTTGTAAAAATTGCGCAGAGGATAGAATATTGCCTGAACCGAATTGAAAACGTTTGGATCTGTTGGTTTCAATTTCTTCTTTTGTTTGGGTTCTTCTAGTGAAAACTCATAGATTTGACTCGAAACACTATAACAAAACAGATTGATTTGTTTAAAAAAGTTCAAAAAAAAAAACAAACAAACCTGTCGAGTCATTACTTTTTGACTCTTGACGACACACAGCTCCTGCTCCTTTTCCCAGCGCCATCAGCGCCTCCTTCACCGCCGTTGCCTCCTCAACACCCCACCCCCCCCACTGGCGGAGAGGCAGTCCATCATCTCCGGCGAATACGGCGTCAAAGCCAATGCCGTAGCCCCACCATCGTTTTGGTTATTATAAAACCCGATACACTTCAAACTTTCACGAAATTCTTTATGGGAAGCAAAAAAGAAATTCTTTGCTATTACTGTAGCTCGAACAAATGGCATACCCGAAACACGGTCCGATTCGTATAGGTTCGGGTCCTTAGGTAAAGTAATAATAGGTACGTTCGTTCTGTCATTTTTATTACATTCTAAGTTCCATCGATGCTCAATAATTTAATGACATACTTACAACGAAAAGAATGGCCAACAAACGTGAAAACCATCTAATTATTTCTGTTGCCTCGCACTCCCCAAGCACGCCAACACCCCATATGGTTCGTCCATCTCCAGCTCGCCACCGTCCCATTGGCAGCCGCCATCTTCTTCCTCAACAACTTGAACCTCTTCCAATCTCGAAGCACTGCGAGTGAGGTCGAAAACCTTAGCCGTGATGCTCCGGCAGCAGTTCGCGTGGACTGTCGTGACCTCTGTGAAATCCTTACTATCCTCACAGAATCCGCTAAAGAAGATCGTGTCTAGGAACCGCACGCGGAGATCGAGTCTCTTGAGCACGCCCTCACGGACTAGGCCCAATAGGACATCCTGCTCTTTCTTGCCCGTGGCGTTCTCTCGTCTTGAGTACCATTCGTCGAACAGCGCGACCGTCTTGTTGTTCGACCGGATGGAGTAGAATCCGGTGTTGATGAAGTTGTCCTCCGACCACGGGTTGCCGTTGAAGACGTCGGTGCTGATTTGGAGGTCCTCACTTTCGTTCCTGCTCAGCTTTGTGAATGGATTCCTGAGCCACATCACATCTGTGTCCTGCGAGAAAATTAAGATTGCGGATGGATGAGGTTACATAGTCGAAATAAAAATCTTCATAACCAACTGCTTAATCAAGATTGAGCTACGCTTTTGTGAATAAATTACAAAACTAATTCAAAAGAAGCACATCAAAGGAAGTTTCATGGTGTGACAAGAGCACTAATGTCATGATAGAAAAAAAATTAGTATTTCTGCCCATACTCTTTTGATATTTATTTTTCTTCGCAAAATCACACTTTCAGTTTGGCCAATTTAGTACTAAACCATTTGAAGATTTTCTAATGGTGTCCTAAACCTTTCAATTGTACATATTTAGTCCTAAAAATTTCGACGATTTGCCGATTTACTTCTTTTGGCTAATTTTGGTAAAAAAATCACTAACTTAGCGGTCAATTAGCATCGTCCATCCTATTTATCACAACCGACACCGATGTGGATAAATTTTTGTAACTTTTCTTTAATTTTCGGGATTTTTTCTCCTTTTTTTATTTTCTTTCCTTTCTTCTTTTTTTTTTTTTTTTCCTTTTCCGGTGATCACCGAGGCTCGGCGATTGATGGAGGAAGAAGGAATAAAAAAAAGAAAAGAAAAGATGGAAAATAAAATGAAAATGAAAATTTTAAAAAGATATTAGAAATCAGAAAAAATTTCAAAAATTGCAAAATATTGTCCACATCAACGCCGGTTGTCCTACATAACGTGATCAACATCCATACCTGCGACTTCTAGCTAGAATTAGCCGGAAGGATCAAACCGGCAAATCGCTAAAATAGTTTGGACTAAATTGGCAAATCATCAATAGATTCAGGACTAAATTGGCCAAATCGAAAGATTTAGGATTGAATTGACACAAATACAATAAGTTTATGATTTGTTTGGTAATTTTTCCCAATCTTGTTGCTAATGGCATACTACATTTTGAGAGATTCACTTTGCATGGTGGAAACTATTGCTATATCTTCTTGCCTAACCTTTTATTTAACCTTATGTTATAACGTCTAGACATTCAAACATCTCGGCATATATGAGAAAGGGCTTAAGTTACAAATGTCAAAACTTATGTGCGATGCTCATTTTAGTACCAAAACTTTCAAAATAGTCACTTAAGTGCCAATTTTTTTGAAAAACGATCACTTTAGTTCCAAAACTTTCAAAACGATTACTTAAGTGCCAATTTTTTTTTAAAAAACGCTCACTTCAGTACCAACTCCGGTGAGCCACATCAGCTCAAATCAGAGTTGGCATTGAAATAAGTATTTTTAAAAAAATTTAATACTTAAGTGATCGTTTTAAAAGTTTTAAAGTGAGCGTCGTCCACAAGTTTTGACACTTATAATGTACTTCACCCTACGAGAAAGGATTAGAATCCCCTCACGGTAGGAAAAAAACTTATTACTTAAATTTGCTCTCGAGAGATAGATGTTGTGGTACAAGGGTTGATCATGATACGGACTATGGGATGCAAATCGGGACTTCTCTTTTAAGGTTACGTTTGCTTCTCGAAAAAGGAATTATTTGAAAAAACAAATTGATTTGCTCACAAAAACAAACGAACAAAAAATATTATCATCGTTCATGAAAATATTTAGATATAAATTATCGTCGACAATTGAAATATTTTTTATTAACTAATTATTTCAAGCGATACAAACAATCGTTTTTAAGAATATATTTTTCAAATCGTTCATTTTTCATGAAACAAACACAGCCTAAATCTCATTCACGCACCTTTCGTCCCGAGCCCATGTGGAACATTATGAAATGCAACAATAGCATTTCCTAGAAATTAACGAAATTAAAGATCCTAGCCACTAGTCTCCTCCGTTTAAACTAAACATTAAGCAGCATCTCCTATTTCAATTTCTCTAGCGAACAGCAAACGTATCCATCAAGAGTCAACACCCTTGGAAAAAGCAAATTAATAAAATCTCCTCGAAATAATTTCATCTCGAGTAAACCCCCGTATGGTTCCGTGGAAACAAAGGCAAGAATTGGCCTTATAGTAAACACCCTTGTCTCCAACATGTGGAGCCTATCAATGTCCACCACCCATCCCGTGATGATAATTATTAAATCCAAAAATTCCTAACCAGCGAAAAGAAAAAAAAAAAAAAAATACTGTTCATCCCAATTATTCAATAGGAAATCAAGTGATCCGTGACGTAGGTCATGCACCGCTCTATTATAACAAAACGGACGGGCAATTTTCGTTGAACACGAGGAGGTCTGAAACAAAATATCCTAATCAAGTAACATATTCAATAGTTGTCGGCAGCCAAACGCTCCCTCTATTAGTGTTAGGGTAATACCATGTTGGATATGTTAAAGGGTGTTCTTAAGACGCTTCTTAAGTTGCTAATTGACCGAGACTAGTTTACGGTTTTCAGTATAATTAACCGTGTTATTAATCGAAATGTATTTTCAAATACAACATATGCTCAAGATCGTCCCAAGAGCACTCGTAAACATCCAATCCATCTTTTATTGGGTCGATCTTTAGTGGAAGAAATTAATTTAGAAAACCCTAATGAAGTTCAGAGACTTGTGTAGAATCAGCCTTATTTGGTACATGATCTATATGATTGTGCGAGTTTCTTACACCCATCCGGAAAATTATTTCATCTCTAACTATGAGTAAAGTTAGAAAAAGAAAATTCCCTCTTTGGGCATTTAATCATACAAGATAAATGGAGAGGCGTGAGGATAACTTCCCACACTATTCATGGATCGACTCTTCTCACCTTCCCACACTATTCATGGATCGACTCTCCTCACCTTCCATACCTGTGTCAAAACAATAATGGAGCTCTGCCTCTTCTACACTTGTCAATTCAAACACTTTGATTTTTCTAGGCAAGGGAATCAATATCATTAGAAACATGCCTTTCGATGTCCCGTTCTCATGGTATCATAGCCTCATAAGAAAAACCTGCTTTGTGCTTTTCGATGTCCCGTACAAGCGATATTTGTCTATTTTATGTGTGTCTTTTTTTCTTTTGAGAAATTCTTTGCATATTAAAAAAAGGGATAATTATTCAAAAAGTTTTAAACCTATTATATGGCGATCAATTGAGTCTTAAACTTTTTAATTATATTAATTTAGTTCTGAACATTTTGACGATTTACCAATATAGTGTTATACATTTCAATTGTGTCAATTCAGTTTTAAACTTTTTGAAATTTTGCAAATTTAGTCATAAACCTATCATTTGGTTAGTTGTGTGAGAGGACTATTTTTTTGACACATCGTTAACATAATTGACAAAATTGAAAGATTTGGAATTGAATTGACCGCCGTACAATAGATCTAAGATTTTTTGGATAATTTTTCCTTTAAAAGACAATGCACAACTTTAAAAATGTAGGAAGGACAAACAATAACATATTGCCACTCAAACTTTTACTAGTTCCATGATATAGAGTTCACGCTACATTGAAAGAGCTAAATTCATGGGATTTGCAAGATATTTCATGAATATTCGGATAGTCAAGTTTTCATGACAATGTCTCTTAATTATATAAAAAGAAATAAAATTATTATACCCACCTCGAAATACAGTTAAAGTAAAGGAGTTATCAATCTCAACTACAAAGGTGGCACAAACCCTCAACTCCGTTTTAGGTTGTCTTTACTTCCCTTGTAAAGTGAGATTAATGTGAATGGTACCTTAAAATTCAAGGGACAAATCTTGAAGCTCTTGTCTAAGGATGGAGGGCTTCGAAGGAGAGGTTTATTGACTTTTTTGTCACTTTAAAATAGGATAAACATTAGAAGAAAAAAGTTCATTTTAGCATTCACGAATTCAGTCCAAGGTTTTCCCGCTACAGCTTTTCTTTTCCCACACGTCACATGCCAATACTGACAAGTCAATCGATGTAAGTTGTTTCCCACATATTCCCGAACTTTTGGGGAGGGAAGGACCCCATCTCTCTTCCACGTGGCATTCTTCCACTTCAGCCCAAATTTTCTATTTTGTATGATTGCCAACCTGTCCCCACTTCATCAATTCTTCCTTTTCAACTACACCTTAGAGTTTCGACCAGAAAAAAAAACTACACCTTAGAGACATTTTCCATCATCCCTTTATCCCCACCTAAGTTTCCTAACAAGGACCACTTAGTAGCCTTTTGCTCTATGCTTTGGGTTCGAATCGCTACCTCATCATTACTATCCTTTCTGTAAACCTAACCTTAGCATGTGTAATCTTTAAACCTATTGTTAGCTCTATCACGACACGATATGTGAGTCAGTACTCAATGTAAATTTAGTCGGGGAACCAATTATAGATCTCCACCACATACTTTCCTCTGAAGAAGATTGATGGCCAGACAACACAAGCAAAAAAAAAAAAAATTTATTTGGTCAAAAAAATATCGACCAAAAAAAAAAAACACAAGCGAAAACGGAAAGAACATACGTCTAGAATGCAGTTATGTTTATTGACCAATGACCTAATTGTTGATCGACAAAAGCATCTTTGGTAAATTTCTCTGCCTTTTTCGCCATGCATAAATCTAAAAAAGGGTCGATCTTTGCTGCTCGGTATTTGCTTATTAAGTACGAATGTACCCGACTGCCTTTCTAAATCGAATCCTCATATAAATTTGGTTATTTTGTAGATCAATTTGGATTTCACGTAGCCATTTTTTTTTCTGCCCCTAGGTGGCTAAGATTATTCTGCGAAAACAAAAGTCTTTGTTGGTGACTTGTGAACCCCAGTAAAACATGGGTTTTTGTTCTGTCGGCCATCGTACGAAAAGGAAACAAAAAAATCAGGAATTAATAAAAAAAAATTGATAATTTTATTATTTTCTGCTAAAAAAATGTAGCCCCTTACCGTGAAGATGAAGTTGTAACCCCGCTTGAGAACATCGCCGAGAAAGGCCGTCCGCCTCCACATCATCCTGATGAAGTCCTCCGACATGTACACCTTCTCTCCCCTGAAATCCACGCCATCCGTCTCCAAGCGGTAGCAGTTCAGCCGCCGGAACCGGCACATCCGGTACGCCGCCCGGTCCATCGCCACCACCACCACGTGGTCCAGCAGCCCCCTCGTCCCCTCCCCGAGCCACAAGCTTCGGATGAACAGGTCCAGCAAAGTCGTGCCAGCATCCACCTCTGCGCCGGGGTCTGCGTAGGCCCGGTTGACGAATGTGATGATCACCGTCCTGTTCGGCATCGACGCCTTGCTCAGCACGAGCTCGAGGTCGTCCCTCGGGACTGCAATGGCGGCGGCGGGGGCGATCTCCTGGAAGGAATACTGGTATCAGTGTACTTAGTTTCTGAAATCGAGCGATCATGCAAAATGAAGACATGGGCACTTACAGGGTTTTGGGGTAAGCAGTTGTATTGGGACTGAATAGGGAGCAAAGGGTTTGAGGTGGAAGATGAAGTAGTGATCCAGAGGTAGAGAAAGCCGGCAAAGAGAAGAGAAAGGACGGTGAGGTAGGAGAGAGAGCCCTTTGGGTAGTGATCCATCTTCATTTTTTCTAGGGTGAGAGACAGAGAGAGAGGTTGAGTTCATATGATGGGACGCTTGTAAGAATCGGAAGTCCAAGTCGGGAAATTATTAGTACTTCCCACCTAGAATGAGGACAAAATAGTCCAGAAACCAATTTTTCTGCCCTAAAAATTGCCACTTTTATCGGTTTCCTTCGATAATCTATTATTTACATCTTCTTTCTGACTCATTGTAAAGGAAAGAAAAAACGAGTAAGACCGGCCGCCGTTGGAGGCTGATAAAGGGGGTTGAAATGGTGGCCGTGGAGAACTCTTTTGGGTAGAGTTTAGGAGTCCGCGACACACACGGTGGTTTATATGATCCTAGTATAAGCTGCAATTAATATCTTTATGTAGCCACCTAAAATCATCACGTTTAGATATGCGAATCACAGTTTCATAAAGTAGAAGAATTGACGCACCTTGTTTCGGATCCATTGTTATTGATATGGAATTTGCGATAATCCGATACTCAAGAGCTTCTTTTCTATGAACCCCTTTTATACACTGGATTCAATGAGACGGCTCCTTACGTATCGCTCTCGACGACTCTTTATGTGAGTTATGTGTACATTAGAATTTAAATGAGAGACTTGAGCTCTATTTATAAAAATTTTGACCTATCTCCTAATTATAAATAAGGCTTATTTCAGCCCATACTATCTAGTTGCATATTAGACTAAATAGAAAACTGTATATGTTTTCTTTATTAAATAAATTAATAAGTACAATAATAATCAATAAAGCCCATATAAATGTATGTTTTAACTCCTAGTCTTGAGGCCTATAAATAAAGGACTATAATCATTCTAAGTACTTGGGTGGGTTTCAGATCTTAAGAGGGGCTATTGGACTGAGTGGAAGCGTTCATGATCGAAATTGGACCGTGTTGCTTTAACAGCACTCGGTTTGACTGGATGGTCTACAGAGAGTTGGATCGACGCGGGCATCTTGGGTTTGACTTTTCAGGGGCATATGCGGGCTTTCATGAGAAAATGTTAGGTGGGACGAAATTGTCAGGCAGTAAGAAAACAGTTTATTCAGAGCCCGACATGTAGTCCGGCCGTACAGAAATTTTGAGGTCTCCCTTCTCTCTCTCTCTCTCTCTCTCTCTCTCTCTCTCTCCGTCGGTTTTTCCTCATCTTCTCTTACGCTACCGACACCCTCTGCGCAGCTCAAGATATGGTGGCCATGGCCGCTAGCTGGAGCTCCAGCTTCGTGTCTATGACGGTTGCAAAGCTCCCGTGGAGCATCCATGGCCACACGCCCGAAGCTCCACTGGCCATGGCTTAGGCGAGCTAGAGCTCAAATGACACCACAACTGAAAGATGTCGAAAGCATAGATGGCCATGGCTGTTGCTAGGAGATAGCAACTTTGGGCTCAGGCTCAAACTTCGTGGCCATGGCAGCTGCAAGACTCCGGATCGAGCATTCGTGCCCACTGAATGTCTTGATCTAGTGGCCATGGATGTAAGCCACTATAAACCTTATTACAACAGTTCCAGAAGATCAACATAGCTAGATTCTATAAACATAATAATGACTTAAAAGAATTTGTGCACATGATTTGAAATTTATCGTTACTTTAGGCAGAATCACGATGATCCCATGCCCAATATTTTCTTCTCTATAACCCTATATATCCTTAGCTCAATGAGATAGCCCCTCAACAACATCAATCCACGTGCGTTTTATATGTGGGGTTGTTATGAGTTCATTAGAATTATAGGAGGGATTGAAGTGCTATTTATAGAGTTTTCAGCCAGGCCGCTCTCATCCGGTAGGGCTCAACTCGGCCCACACAATGCCAAGTCCATATCAAACTAGTTAAGAATCTTTATATCTTAATTTACTAAATCAACCTCGTAAACGGTAAATTAATCCTGTAAAACAGTAATTACAATCTCAATTAATATAAACCTACATTAGGAAAACATTACATTCTTCCACTTAAGCGAATATTAATTGAAACTGTATTGTATATGCGCATTTCTATGCTAGTCTAGAGATTATTCTTAACGATCAATTCGATCCCATAAAGTCTCAAATATCGAATCATGACAAGAATCGCATCGGCAAACACAGAGCCATCCATGGTGACAAGTGCTCTTAACTTTACTGATAAATATTCAATATGGTAGTGTTGCAAATGGATAATAAATCGCAAATAGTGATATTTTATGTGTTATCCCTTTGTTATTCATCATTCTCTCTACTTATATGTCACGAAACTTGATGTTCCATAAGAAAATATCTTTTATGGTTCTAATGAACCTATATATGTATATGTCTCAGCTTTATCCAATGAACCTACATATGTACATGTCTTATCTTTATAGTTACCTCTATCTTATGTGTAACAAAACATATCCTTGAGGTTAGTAACAGAATGCCCTAGCTTTTACTCAAGGTATACACATACCTTGAGATTTCCAACCGATATATGTGTTCAACATCACCTCAATAATAAATGCTTTATTGCATGCAATAGAGTTGATACATATCAAGATGTTACAAAATGTAAAAAACACATATGTAAACTTTCTTGGAGCAAAAATCGAAAATAGCTTCCATCGAACAACCGCATCCAATGATGCCGGTAAGCCCATGTTAATGACATGTCATTCAAATATACATGGGCAAAAATCTTTAGTTAGTGGGTCTGCAACTATATCATCCGTGGGACTATACTCTACTTTAATGTCACCATTCTCAATTGTTTTCTTTATGGTCAAAAACTTGACCGCCAGTTACTTAGACCGCTTGAGATTTCTATTGTTGTTGATAAACAACATTGTTAAGCTGTTGTCATAATATAACTTTATGGGTCTATCTACAAAATCAAATACGGTCAACTTCCTAATGAGGTTTCGGAGCTAAATAGCTTGAGTAGCAGCCGAAAAACATGCTATAAATTCTACTTACATGGTAGAAGATAATATAGATTTTTGTTTCTCACTTTTCTTTTATGCTGCACCACTTGCTAATATAAAGATGTATCTTGTTGTCAACTTCTTGTTATCATGATAATCAGTAAGATCTAAATTCGAATACCCTACTAGTTGCAAGTCTTTAACTTGCTTGTGAATCAACATGTAGTCTTTTATCCTCTTTAAGTACCTCAATACCTTCTTGGCAGCAACCCAATGATCATATCTTGGATTTAACCGATATTTGTTCAAAAGTCTTATTACAAAAGCGGGATAAGTACACCATGAGTGCCATAACTTGTGTACGGCGTTCACTTGAGTGTCATAACTTTCAAAACGTTCACTTAAGTGTCATAATTTTCAAAAATCGTTCACTTAAATGCCACGTCGGAGCAAAATTGTTCACTTGAGTGCTACAGCAACTTTTTCGATGTGTCACGTTAACTTTCCGATGAGCTACGCCACCTTTCCAATGAGTTACGCCGGCTTTCCGGCGTGCCATGTCGCCTTTCCGATCGTCACGTCAACTTTTCCAACGTCCACGTCAACATGGCACTCAAGTGAACGATTTTTGAAAACTATGGCACTTAAGTGAACGTTTTAAAAGTTATGGCACTCAAATAAACGCCGTACAAAAGTTATGACACTTCTAATGTACTTTTCCCTACAAAAGCAACATCTAGTCTAGTGCAAAGTTGAACATACTTAATATTCCCAAGTACATTAGCATAAGGTACATTCTCTATTTGGGATTTCTCAATATATGGATGAGGACAAGATGACAGATTCAGTTTATCACCTTTAATGACAAGAGGAATTCCTAGCATGCGATGCTGCATATTGAATCTTTCCATAGTAAGATCAATACTTGCCCTCCGAGACAAACTCAATACCCGACGAGAATGTTCCTAATGGATCCCAATGCCTAGGACAAAAGATGCCTTATCAAAGTCCTTTATGAAAAAACGTTTTGACGACATTCGCTTCGCCTTATTGTTGACACACGATTTTTAATCAATCTTTTTTCGATTTATCTTTGAAAATTCATAAAAAATTCATAAAAAATTAGAAAATTGAAAAATCAACTTTGGTAGCCTTGGCCAAGCTCGAGGAACCATTTTTGATCAAAAAACAATTTTTCATATTTTTTTCGCATTTTTGATATTTTTCAGAAAATAGGGAAATTCCTAAAAAATTAAGAAAAAATATCGATTGAGGTCACAAAAATACAGAAAAATAGTCAATATTTTTCTTTTAATTTTCTTTTCAGTTTGACCTCTTAAAATTTGAAAATCTCAATCCGGATTTGTGTGTTCCTTCACAAATGCACCCCACAAATTAGACATAAAAATACCATTTGGGGTCATTTTATTTTTCTTTCTTCACTATTGAGGGTTGTGACATGATTCTTTGGTATTCCACTTCACATTCTAATCCAAATGCACGTTAATTTGTTCAATTTCGGCATTAGGGACTTGATTACACATAAAATTCTTTCATTTTAGTCCCTAGAAAGCCAAATTCAAAATTAAATTTTATTGAGAGACACCCATGGAACCCCAAGACCCCTATCCTGTAGTTTTTGACCTTCTGAATCTAATGGTAGGCTCAATTGATGATAATTCTTTCATTAAGGACTCCAATTTTGTAAAAATCAATTTCGGATCCTACTCAAATTTGGGGTTTTCACTTAATTTCAAAGGAATTTTTCACGGAAATCACATTTTCAGAGGTAATCCATGTTGCGAAAGTGATTTTTGGCATCAATTTTGTGAAAAAAATGCTAATTGCTACCTCAATTTAGCCTTTTTTTGCACGAACCGGTCTGCCGGGTCGGGCGGATCCGACCAGTGCTTGTTCATCGTCTCTCCCAAAGTGTCACGGGCGCAAGATAGAGGGAAGAAGGCCGTTCTTTGAGTCTGTTATTCCGCGAAGAAGCTTCGAGAAGCTTCTGGAGCAACCGACGGTTAAAGGGAAGTTAACAAAACAAAAAAAGTGCTCGCAAACGGAGGGGGGGGGGTGAACGGAAAGAGAGGAGAGAGAAAAAGAGAGGGAGAGAGGTCTAGGGTTTTGGATTTTTTTCGCCATTGGAGTTCAGTAACTCGAGAGCCGTGAGCTCCGAACCCCTGCGATCTAGACCACACAAGGCCGCATCATCGCATTCATTTGCTTCATCTTGATACGAGGAAGGCGTCAAGCACGATCAACTCTTCTTCGACCATTGAAACAGTTGAGCGAGTTCACCATTTCCAGATTCAATCCCTCGCAACTTAGACTTAATCTATCAATGTTTTCATGAGTACTTGAGTTAGAAATGCTCGTAAGCTCCTCCCGATTCTCCGCTCGCTGTTTTATTTGTGATTTTTGTGCATGAAATCCCTTTCCGTCGACCTCATAACCCCGCCGCCTATCCGAGCTCACGAACTCGCCGGCTTCGAAATCGAAGCCGTTTGACCTTCAGGTAAGTATCTTACACTTCATTGGATGATGCTAGATGGTTTAGTTTGAAGTTTCAACACAAGAAATCGTGCTTAGTTGATTTGCTTGAAGTTCGCCGGACATGGACGTCCGATCGCCTTTGATTCACATGGTTTTAGAATAAATATAGACGCTAGACCGACATATGTTGTTTCGTAGGTCGTAAGGAGTCGATTGAGAGGAAAATCGCGAAGTTCGGGGAAGGTTGGCACATCGGAATGGAGTTCCGACGAGGCGCCGACGAGGTTCGCCGGCGTCGATCATCTTCTCAGGCGAAGTCTTTTGACCGGTCAACTAAAGTTGACCGGGTCAATGTCCACGTGTCGCCGACGTGGCAGCCACGTCGGCGAAGTTGTTATAACCGAAAACAAAAATAAAAAAAATTTGATCCGACGGGCCCGGATGTGCCACGTGTCAAGATCTCGTTTTTTTTCCTTTTTTTTGGAAAATAAAATCATTTTTCGAAATTATTCTTTTTTTCGAAAAATAAAAATCCAAATTTTGTGATCGCGTGGCCCAGGTTTGGCCGCGTGTCACCATCCCGATCGTTGGATCAAATTTTCGAATTTTTGAATAATAAATAAAATTATTTTCAGAAAATAAAAAAAATGATTAGATCGAACGGTTGAGATTTAATCTCGCCATTTGATATGAACCGTTGATCTCGGTATGTAGATCGTGCGGTGGAGATTAAGCCTCCATTCAATCCGAGCCGTCGATTCCGGTCAACGAATCCGATTGCCGTCCTCGCGCCACGTGGTGAAATCTCGAGCGTTGAATTTTTTTGAGCGGGAATTTTCAAATTTTTTAGCGCGCTTGGTATGGAACGGCGCCGTTTCGGGGAGTACCGATTCGTGCGCGAATCCGGACCGGGCGAACCCCGTCCGTGGACCGGGTTGACCGGTCCGTTGACCGGATTGACCCGGCCCAATATAAATATATAAAAAAAAATCGAAAAAATCATAAAAAATCGAAAAAAATTAGGAAAAATTGTAGAAAATTCCTAAAAAATTTCAGAAATTCTCGAAAATTGAGGAATGGCCACAGTCAACTGGGCAATCCTATTTTTGAGATTTCTTTTCCCAATCTTTCCAAAATGACATTTTTACCCTTTAGGGGTAATTTGTCTCCAGAAAATTTCGAAAAATTCTAAAAAATGTCGAAAATTAGGAAATGGGTCGGTTTAGGTGGCCAATCCTATTTTCAACATTTCTCACTCCGAATCTTTTCTGAAATGACGATTTTTCCCTTTTTGGCAAATCGTCCCCAAATTTTCTCAAAATTACGATTTTACCCCTCATGGGCAAATCATTTCCAAATCACTCCAGACTTCTTATGCTTTGAGTGTCCCTTCCCTAAGCTGATAGGGCTATATTAAGAATGTCATGCTGATTTGATGTGATTTATTCGCATGTTATGGATTCCTTAATTTGTGCATTTACTTTAACTGATTGTGATTGCTAGGATAGTCACTCCCGTCCGCATGAACTCCTAGATTAGGATCCGTACCCCACTCGTCCGCATGAAATCCGATATTAGAAAAATTCATTCAACTTAGGTACCGAAAGGGCGTCAATTAAGGTAATTGACGTAACTAAGTCCCCGAACCCACTTCTCTGGTTCTCGCATAATCGAATAGAGACTCCCGACTATTCGATAGGGTTTCCAATCGTACCTTCCATGAAACGATTGGTGGCGACTCCTCGATATGCACACGTAACACATGTCACTAGACCGCACCGAAAGGTCGACTCGATTTTATCCTTCGTTGCGATTTGGGTAATGGGCCTTGGGAGAGGCCCGCGTCCAAAGGTCCACACACAACCGGGCCGGAAGGGCGACCCATTAGCCCACGATCTCCCGCCGACGAGATCGAGGGTCGCGACACTTATGCAGAAATCTAAGGTCACCGCTCGCAAGCAAGATATTGTCTACATAAAGTACTAGGAATATAAAATTTCTCACACCGACCTTACAAGATATATACTGATTCACTTTGCTCTTGACATAACCAAATGAAGTGACAACACTATGAAACTTCGAATATCATTGTCTAGAAGCCTTGCTTGAGGCCATAAATAGACTATTTCGGTCTACATATAAGCTTCCCTAAATCATCAGCTATAAAGCCTTCGGGTTGCAATATATAAACTTCCTCGTTAAGGTTTCCATTTAGAAAGACAGTTTTAACATCCATTTGACATAACTCCATACTAAAATGAGCAACAAATACCATGGTCACTCTGAAAGAATCTTTAGAAGAGAGTGGTAAAAAAATTACTTCGTTGTATACCACTCCTCTCTAAGTGAAAACCTTTGGCTGCCAGTCTAGCTTTAAACTTCTCAATCTTTCATTTGAAGTCCCTTTTAGTCTTACACATCCATTTGCAGCCAATGAGCTTGTAACCCTCAACAGTTCAACAGGCTTCCAAACACCATTATCTTTCATAGACCGCATCTCGTCTTTTATCTCATCCAACTAAAAACCTGATTGAGGATAAGAAACGTCATCTATATAAGTCACTAGATTAACCACACAGCTAATATTATAGTTATACTCTCCCGGATAGACTATATAGTCCGACAGTATAATTGGTTCTCTCTACTTAATAGATCTTCTAAATGGAGCTACTTTAACCTTATCCCGCACCTATGAGGCTTGAGGAACTTCATCAAGATCTGTCTAAACAACATGATCCTAAAACCCTATAGGCTCAATCCGTGATATGGGAGGCTTCATGATCGTCTGTATAGGCAAAGAAAAAGAACACGGTAATTCCCACCGTATCGTTATCCTCAATAGTCTTTGAGCAACTACCCTCTTTAGCCAATCAAATTTCAAAGACTTCGCCGTCTGTTATTCCACAATTCTTGTGCCTCCATTGGGATTATAAACTCAAGACCCTTTTAATGATCTAGGCATAGATACAAAGTAACACCAAGTAGTTATAGAGTCCAACTTACTTAATATTGGGTAATATAACTTCACTCTAGTAGGACAATCCCAAATATTTAGATGGCTCGGCTAGATTTACGTCAAGTCTGCAACTCAAAATGAGTCAACGGAACATCTTTGGTGGAAACACGGTTTAGAAGGTAAAGGGTAGCTTTGAAAGCTTCACCCCACGAAGAACCATGTAGGTTCGTTATACTAATCATACTCCTCGTCGTAAACTTAAGAGTGCGGTTATGCATTTTGGCCACACCATTTTGTTCAAGATTTCGGATATAGTAAACTGAGCTACTATCTCATACTTCTCTAAGTATTTAGCAAATGGCCTTTTAAGCTGTCTAACATTACCATGTTTGGCAAAATACTCACCACCTCGGTGTGATTTGACATCCTTTATGTCTTTTCCCTAGTCAAGTATAGAAAACTACATCGAGAATAATCCTCAATAAATGTGTTGAAATAAAAATTTCTACACAATGTTTCTATAAAGGGTCCACTGATATTAGTGTGAATAGCCTCTAATAGGTCAAAATTTTGGACTGCAGTTTTCTTCCTAATCTTAGTCATCTTATTCCTACATCGGTATATGTAAGTCTCTAGGTTACATTTAAGAGCATGTGGAATGTTAGCCTTTATCATCCTTTCCAATCTCTCCCTAGATATGTGGCCAAGTCATTTATTTCACAATGCATAAGATTGTTCTTCGGGTAGAGGTCTTTTGGAATCAACATCGTTAGTTGTATAAGCGACGTATATATCATTGGGAGTTAAACACAATCAGTACAATCCATTGGACATATTGCAGCGCCTAGCCTTATTTAACTTAAAAACCATAGAAATACCGATGTCCCTTGTTTCAAAGAGTAACCACATATGTCCAAACATGATACGGAAATTAAGTTCTGTCTAAAGGAAGGTACAATAAGTGCGTTCCTTAATATCAAATCAAAATCATAATCTGAAATTAAAATGACATCTCCTATAAACTCAATATCGGGTTATTGTTGTTTCCTATGGTGAGCTTTGATTCACCATGATTTGGCTTTCTATGATTCATGAATCCATTTATGGTGAACACAGCAAAATTGGTTGCGCCATTATCTAGCCTCCATGAACCGAATGGGGCTTATGATAGGTTGGATTCACAAACCAAAGCTAAATAATTATTTCCTACATGTTCACACTCACACAACCAAGTTTTGTATTTGTTGCGGTTCCTTTATGTGATCTTTCTTCTTACAAAAGTAGTTGTGATCACCATCTTTCTTAAAGGACACTATTATTGGACCAAAACTATCAAAATGACCGGTGGTTTCATGAGTTCTTTTATGAGTATGATTTTTAGACCTATTAATCGATTGGTCCACATCCTTATGACGTAATTTCTAATCCCACCGGAACCATCAAACTTCATGTTGAGGAGTCCTTACAGATGTTTCACAATCTCAACATTAGACGAGACACAATTCCTAATCCGTAAGGCTTTCATCATATGTATAGCACTACGGTCAACCGGCAAACCATTTTCATGGTGGTGCTAAATGGATTGCTTCGGAGATAATAAGAAAATCCGATTGCTTTTAACCCAGATAACAAAATGTGCCTTCTCGGGTTCCGAATTGTCGATAGTAAAATCACGCGACTTATCCTTAATAAGAACAATATGGATTTCTCGCCACTTCATCCTAAATATAAAATCCTCTACCCACTTCTCAAAGTTTGAATTAGTATGAACGTCAATCTTAATGGTGTTACCGTTTATAGCGAAGGTGACAAATTTAACAAGCAATGTATACAATTAGCATCTTGTGAGTATTGTGCAACTTGAACTTTAAAAGTACACATCTTGAGGTAATCACCTTTGGGCAAAATACATGACATGCACTTTATGCATGACAGACAACATAAGAATATATTCCAACCTTCGTGAATCACCACCTTTGGATGTATGAACTACTAGGATTAATTGTTTCCTCAATCCTATGTTATACATTTGACCCTTCGTGAATCAATATTGTGTAACTTGAAACTTTATAAGTACACATCCCGAGAGTTACATATAATATTACATAATCACCTTTGAGTAGAATATATAACATGCGGTTGTAAACTCTTTACATGACAACGACCATTAGAATATATTTCAATCTTTGTGAATCACCACCTTTGGGTATATGAACACTAGAATCGGTCAATCTTCAACTATATGCTATACATGTATCCCTCCATGAGTCAATACATAATCACCTCATTTGGAAGTATAACCACACATTAGAACAGGAGACATCCAACCACAATATGAGATATATATTTCTCAAATCTAATCAAACTTGCGACTTTGGTGGTCATAACCCAATTCAATCTTTGAAACTCTCTCACACTAAGGATATAAACTTTATGTCTCACATTTATCATATACATGCGATTTTAGACTTGATTATAGGGATACCTTATCCTAAAATCACGGGCGATGCCTTTACCATTACTCCATTCATTGATGCATGTTAAAAATTTACACATGCCAACATATAATAATAATCTACACATCATGTATGTGGTCATATACATGTGAGCTAGCCTTAGTATTTTCGAAATTATATGGAAATATAGGAAAAATGCCAACAATACCCCCAAAAAGTATAGATATATAAATTTTTTATGCATTTTTATAAATTAAAAATTCTCAAATATATATAATAAATATGCCACATTATAGAGTATCTTCATACGAGCACAACGGTATCAAGAACGCCTAAAACGAAGCTCAAATGTGCCCATACGTACCAAAACAAAATATGGTGCGTGAACTTGCTCGCCGCACGTGCGGCCCCTTAGCCAGCCCAAATGGTCGAGGTCAAAGCTCGATTTACATTGACCCGGTTAACGCGGGTTGGGTCGGTCAATGGACCCGGGTCATATCCGGCCCGATGGCATCACGTGGGCATGTGGTGCATTGGATGCGAGCCACGTGGCACACTAGAGGCGGGCCATGTGGCGCACCAACACACCATCACATGTTTGCTACCTCACACGGTGTTGACACATAACACCCATGTGTCAAGCGTGTGGCTTGCCGCTTCGCGCGCGCGTGTATGCCACGCTCTTGAAGTGGTGGGGCACGTAGAGTGTGTGTCGGGTGCGTGGCGTGCGGCTTGCCGCCTTACGCGTGTGTGTATGCCATGCTTTTGAAATGGTAGGGCACGTGGAGTATGTGGGATTCATGCACCGATGCCCCCAAAAACACGTAGCGGGCGTGAGGCCGCATCCGGCCTCCATTGGAGACACGCTACCACTCAAAATGACCGTCTTGACGAGATGAACTCAAGTATGTGATCAAAACAAATTTTCATTGGATAAAAATTCCAAAAACGGGCATGAACCGAAAGTTTCAAATCTATACTACGTAAGCTCTAATATCACATGTAAGCCGTTGTAAACCTTCTTGCAACAATCCTAGGATCAACATAGCTAGATTCTAGAAACAGAATAATGGTTTAAAGGAATTTGTACACTTGATTTGAAATCCATCATTACTTTAGGCGGAATCATGATGCTCAAGATTTTCTCCTCTATGATCTTCAGTATACCTGGCTCAATGAGATAGCCCTTCAATGACGCCAATCCATATGCATTCTATATGTGAGGTTGTTATGAGTTTGTTAGGGCTAGAAGAGGGACTTAGCGTTATTTATAGAGTTTTCAACCATGCCACTCTCATCACGGGTCGGGTTCAACTCGGCTCACACAATGCCGATCCCACATCAAATCGGTTAAGAATATTTATATCTTACTTTATTAGACCAACCCCGTAAACGGTAAATTAATCCCATAAAACAGCAGTTACAATCTTAATTAATATAAGCTCATGTTAGGAAAACCTTACAATGGAAGCCACCATGGCCATAAGCTCGAAGCTCAAGTGGCCATTGTTGAGGGAAAACAAAACATTGCAACCACGTCGGTGATCTTGAAACTCAAGCGACCAAGGCTACCCCGAAGCTCCGGGCTCGAGGTCGGGCTTTGTGGCCAAAGTGGCCATGAGCTCGAGCTCGAGCCATGGCGTACATAAGAGGAAATAAGAAAAGTAAGTGCTAAACACATAAAATCACAAAATTTCTGCAAGGTGAGACACCTCGGTACACATGTCGCGAACTTTCTTTTTGTTGACCTAATATTATCTCATGTATGCACATCATACACCCTTGATTTTATTTTATTTTTGTCGAAACACCCTTGATTCTTGAATGTCTACATTTTTGCATTAGTACTAAAATGAAAAAAATTAAAGAAACTCAACCAACTCTACGGACAGTGCATGGCATTAGGTAGACGTCCTTGAACGATATACAATTAAAATTTTAAATCAACCGAGAGTGCAATTGTTTCGTGAAAAATAAATGACTTGAAAAATATTTTCCTAAAAACAACCACTTACATCCTTAGAGCAATAAATGAATGAAAAAATATTTTGATCATCCTCGTAAATATTTGAATATATACTATTGTTGTTATTAAAATATTTAGTATCGATTAATTATTCAAAGTAACATAGACGATCATTCTAAAAAAACGATTGTTTTTTAATTATTAATTTTTTACTAAATAAACGGAGCCGAAACACAATATTGATCTCAAAACCTTAAAAGTAATGAGCTTAATTCCCTAAAAAAATCCTAACTTTAGGCTCAATCCCAAATATGCCCCGAACTTTTTTTGTCTTGCAAAAAAAACCTGCGAGCTCGATCCCAAATCTGTCCCAAACTTTTTTTTTTATTTTTGTCTTAGAAAAAATCATAAGCTTTAGGTCTAGTCCCAAATCTACCCCCAAACTTTTGTTGTTTAAGAAAAAATCGCCAATGTTTACTCTAATCTCAAATCTGCCGCATTAGCCCTCTGTCAAAAAATCGGCGATAGTCATCCCTAATTTTGCATATCTTAGAACAGTTTCATTTTAGAGAATTTCTTTCGTCGAGTTGAGACTGGACCATGTTGTAAATTTGAGAATAGGTTGAAAATTTGTGATTTTGTTTTAGACAAAATAAAATTTGGAACATATTTGGGATTGTACCTAAAGCATGTGGTTTTTTCCGAGATAGAGAAAAGTTTGGGGTAGATTTGAGACCGAATTTGAACTTGAGAGTTTTTTTTAGATAAAAAAAATTATTTTCAGGGTAGATTTGAGATTGAATTAAATTTTGAAACTTTTCAGTGAATTAGGCGAATTAGGTTAGTCCATTAAAGTATGATGCACATTCTTAATTAGTTATAATATGGGCTGGCTTAGTGTAGGTCGAAGAGGCACGACCTATGATGCGAGGGTCCGCGCTGAAAACTCTATATAAAGGCTCAAGACCCTTCCCCACCCCCCTCTAACCCTCACTCACAAAAATGAGAACACACCTCTTCGTTCCGATGATGGCTATCTCATTTGACTGGCGTAAACAAGAGGAAATAGAGGGGAAGCGCTCGAGTCTCGATTCGTCAACGTTTCGCATCAATTTTTCTGAGGATTCTCATAAAGGTGCACGCATTCTTCTTCCTTATATGTGTAACCTTTCTTATTCCAGTTAGACGATTATTCAGCATGCCACATCAGTGGCCTTTCATAAACTGCTTTGTCTAAGGTCTCATTCCGGTCTCGGGATACCTCAAACGTAAAGCAGATAGAGGGTATTTCCCATCACCAAGGAATAAAATGATAGATTGACAATGGGGGTGCAAGGCATGCGGGCACCGACACGTTAAAATGAGGAATGCAGTAGGCCATTTCATTCACCATCGATCTTGCCATCTATCTGTGCATTCTGAACCAGAAAATGATTTATTTCCTGAAGAATGAGAATGATGTATGTCTCACCCAGCATTTTCTCCTTGAATAAAGAAAGGGGGCAACTTAAACATTCAACTCATCAGAAGAGCACAACGGATGGTGTCTCTTCTTCGCTTCAAAAGTTCCAGTGTAACATAGAGAAAGGAAAAGGATTAGCACAGTTCATTTGAGAGGGTGGATTTTGCTGATCAACCATGAAAATGATGGAACAAAATTGGAAAACTGGGAAATAATCAAAATGCTGCATCTAACTTTCCAATGAAAAAGTTAGATCTCAGTCCTACTATGTTCATACCCAATCATACCCATTTGTGCAAAAGTCAAGAGAGAGCTTATAGTTCCAAGCTGTGAAATTGTCTCTTTTTCCCTTATTTATTTCAGTTCTCATTGGTTCTTTCCTGCTTCTTTGGATTGTGGCGGTCCATATGTGTAGGGTTCTTGCGGACCCACGAAGTTATTTAGTACTCAGGTCTTGGTTTGGAAACGAGAAATCAATTGAGGGATGGGACAGAGTGAAGCAAATTCTGATGATGTACACTGAACTTGCATGTGGCGTCGGTCATTGAGTCATTGGCATTGGATGACTGCTACGAGCATGGAGCCCGAACTCAGTATTGGTTTCTTTTGATGATCGACAAAGTCGGAGATTGGTAGATGTTAACCCATTTTTTATTTTTACAGTGAATTTAGTTCCTGGTTCGGACTAGACTGGTGGACTATGGTCATGTGCTTACATAAAAATTTCTGAACCATGAAAAGGAAGAGCTTAGACCGGGAATCAATCCCACTTGGTGAGGTGTATTTCTATCTATTTTGTTGCTGAGGACAGAGTAGGTTGTATGGCATCTGCTTCTGGTATATAGGACTCTGTCACTAATTGGGAGTTAGCAAGGAACAAGGGGCCCTAAGGTGGATTGGAATAAGCTTATTTGGTCTCTCTCCTAATGCACCTGAGGGTGTTTTTGTTGGAGCGATAGTGTTTTCCGGAGATTAATTTTCCAGACTTTCACTCGTTTGGCTCGCCGAACAACTCGATGGTTTTCTATTCCATTTTCAACATTATGCTCGTGATGTAAGTAGGGCAAAGAATGGTTGGGTCACCTGTTTCTTTTATGTGCTTTCTCTTCGCATGTTTGTAGGATGGCTATGTTCTTATTCTCCTTCGGTAGATTTCCTGGTGATTGGAATTCTGAGTACTTATGGATCAAGCAGCATGCTTGGGAAGAGTCAGCCTGTTTTCTAGTTGAAAATAACTTGGAACGGCTGCATTTACCATATCTGGTGCACCAGGAGCGATGTATTGCACAATCAGGAGACTCCTGCCGTGGACCAGGTGTTAAAGAGTAGTATCTTTTGCTGTTAGACAAAGCACAGAAGGCCACAAGAGATTGAGGCTCAAAGTTGTTTATCCTGGAGCTTTGGTACAAGCACATTCACGAAAATTTGGGTCGAGACAATCAAAGGTACCTATCCGGTTCCGAGGAAGAAAAAGGATAATTAATAAGCCGACCAGGCTCGGACTCTTTTTTTTTTTAATATTTCCATTGGTGTTGTATGTATACATATATAACCTTCATGTCCACAAGTCGGGTCCGGTATAAGTGGAGACTCAAACCAGGCTTAACCAATTCACAACCCTATTGGTACATAATGGGAAACGTTTTACAACTATTTGGCAACATTACCCCAAAATTTTCCTGTATCGATATAAACGTCTCCCCCACCCACTGAATTTGAGGTAAAAAAATGGGCCATAGAACTAGATGAAAACCCAAATATGATCACTAGATGAAAATCCAAACCAGGTTCAAACAATCAACACAATTCCTACTCCAGAAGCACCAATTGATGTGTAGCAAACAGATCGTTTTATGCCCATCAAAAGAGGAACAATAACCAAACATAATGCGTGTATACATTTACAATCTCAACCAGACTTGACATTCACATAGGCAAATAGAGATTAAAGTTCACAAAGTCACAGATTATGCATCAGAAAAGAAGGAAGAAAAGGCAGTTTCGCGGCTTCAGTTCGCTCACAAAAGAATGCAATCTTGCAAAGGTTAAAGGAAGACTGAGGATGTCAAATATGCACAGAAATGTGAAAACTGAAACGGGTTAATTTCGACCGGAGTTGAACAACGGCGTAGCTGTTCAAGGACAAGTCTACATGATATGGCAAACGCTCAATCGTCTCTGTTGCTTCTTGCGCTTAGGAGGCCGAAGAACCACCTTGATCGCCGCATCAAACACGGCCTTCACATTCTGCACGTAGGCCAGATTAAAAAAAAGAATATTGCTCAGGTCTGAGTTTCAACCAGGAACTAGGATGGAACAATGTATTTATCACAGTGTCTTATGAAAATGATTGTGCTTCTTCAAAAACTTGTAGGGATGTTTTTCTTCACATGTTACCTCCAGATGAAATTTCCTAAAAATTGGTTCTATTGCCTTTTAGTGAAAAAAGTGAAGGACAAAAGATGCACAAGTCTTTTGAAATAACTGCTCGTGCGGACAAGCGTAATTCGACAGGTCATCTCGGATTTTCAATTGCAAGCACTCATTGACTTTGAATATCATGGGCCCTAACGCTATCACCGGTCATGAACAACTATTACAAGCAATTCAAAATCATCATAGTTTCACCATTATTCCTTTTCGTGCATCCAGTATGGTAAGTCTACAGAATGAGAAACCTATGACATGTTGAACACAATGATGCGCTTAAGGTTGTACAGAACTCATTTTGCAACCACCTACTGAGACTGACCTGCTGTGTCTTTGAGCTGCACTCGACGTATGCCAAAGCCCCAATTTGCTTCCTCAGTTCTTCACCCTGTTTATGGAGGAAATTATACGAGAAGCATAACTGGGAATAGAAAAGTGGTTGACTGATTGACCAACAGAAAAATCTATATCAGTTACTCCAAATGTAACGAAGAGGGTATGGAAACTAGTTAAATGTACTTACTGGAACACTCGCAGGTTAAGGAAATACAGGGGCTGAAACACAAATAAGCAAATTTTTTTTTCTGAATATGCCCAAATTAATCTTGTTCCTCAATTGCAAGTTAATCTGGTCGTCTTTTTCTGAAAATTGCAAGATGCAGGAATATCCATTGCCACATGAACTCGTCTTTGCAATGGACTGACATTATTATCAGTTAGCATGTCCTGTTTCCTCAATACATTGCCTCACTCATGATGAATTGATTTCGCAACATTTTCAAACACACGACAATTTCATATAATGTTGTTTAGTAGAGACAGCTGCTTTGGGCAACAAAGGAAAAAAATGATACTTTACCTGTTCCGTTGAAATAGTGCATGCTCCAGGGTAGTCTAGTTTGAATTGTTTGTCTTCTCTTAGATCTGGTTTTACAGAGAAGGAAAAGTGCTCTTAGACTCAAGCTAAACAGGTTAACAACTGCTCAGCTTGAAATTAATTAGGGCTTCAATGTCATCTGTTTTCTAAGGTAAAACTCTGTTTTTGTATGAGTGCACAAAATAGCAACCTGCTGCTATTTGTTTAACACTGCCACTCCTAAATAGACATATATCTTATAATTCTTGAATCTTTTGCAACAACTTCCGCAAGTCATTTAGAGTTCATGACGATATTTAAAAATTTGAAATTTCAAAATTCAAGCAAAGAGGTCTGATCTAACTGACCTCCTAGAAGCTACATGTCAAAGAAGAAAAGAAACATCATCTTACCTAGTTTGGTCCCCACAAGAACAATTGGAGTTGATGGAGCATAATGTCTCAACTCTGGAACCCACTTCTCCAACATAAAGATGTGCAGAAAGAAAAAAGAAGAAGAAAGACAGCAACAAAGAACAAGAAAGTAGGGAAAAAATTAGTCAACAGAAAAGTCAAAAAAAAGTTTCTAAAGAAGTGATTAAAGTTAAAGAGAAAAAAAAAAGCATCATTTACTTTCTTGGCAATGTTCTCAAAACTTGGCCTACTTATGAGGGAAAAAGCAAGGATGAAGACATCTGCTCCTCTGTAACTCAAAGGCCTCAGCCTGTTATAGTCTTCTTGGCCTGAATAGAAAACTCGAATGTTAAGGAACTTTCAGACGATTCAGTCGCTTTTGAGAGCAACTTCAAGGACATTATTCAAATGTATGAGCAACCACTTTCCGCATTAATTAAATCAAGTGTATTTCCCGCAATGATTAACTCTCAAATAAAGCAAGAAAACTTAGTGAGTCATGATGAAGTGCACATGCAAAATTATCTTACATCCACTATCTTGGGCTAATCCAACATCTTTAAAACAAAGTAACATTGTCATACAAACTACTCCAAAAATGATATCATCTTCGATTTGACTACCACCGGCGTCTGCAATGGCATAAAGTTTGAATCTTTAGACTCGCCCAGATAATCTAGTTCCATCAAAAAGATAGATGGAATTGTCGGTAAGCCAGAACGCTTTTTAGACACCCCACGAGACAGGGGAAGCATAATCATAAGAAGGATTCTTCAGGACAATAGGCATGTTCACCAGTTATTTTACTGGAAAAGAATGCTTTAATTTGAATGATGCCCTTAAAATGTTTAGTACTTGTGGGCAAACAGCATGTTGTGATGAATAACCTCTCTACTTTCCATGCTCGGGTTAGAAATGATGAATGGGGGCATCTGGGTAGAGGGTGCCTGAAATCAGCATGCTCTTTAATCTTAAATGACAAGTAAAAGTTCAGGCGCTATCGACCATCATGTCGTTTCTAAAACCAAAATTCAACTAAAACATGTTTGAAGTCCTTACAAATCAGGTTCATACCAGAGAATGTCGAATGAAGGAAGGGCAACCCCCATTGATGAAGTAAACTTGAGTTACAAAGAGCGACAATGACCAAGATTGCAATCACCCATCAGATTTCACAGAGAACATAAATATGAGAGAGAGAGAGAGAGAGAGAGAGAGAGAACCAGCAGTGTCCCAGAGACCCAAATTCACAGTCTGCCCATCAACCATGACATTGGCACTGAAGTTATCAAAAACAGTTGGAACGTAATCCTGCCCACACAAGGGACGAAAACCCTCAATTATTCTAACTCATAACTCACATGAAACAAGAGAGAAGACAAAGTGAGACATAAGATAAATGCACTTGACCCAGGATAAACATAAGTCTACCGTACCAAGCTAAGCAGAGAGAGAGAGAGAGAGAGAGAGAGAGAGAGAGAGAGGGAGGTACAGTGGGGAAAGTGTTGCTGGTGTAAGAGATGAGGAGGCAAGTCTTGCCCACAGCACCATCACCAACGGTGACACACTTGATGAACTTGGTCTCTGATGCTGTTGCTCCTGCTTTGCCTGTGACTGTTGCTGCACTGCTCATTGTGTAACCCGACAATGAAGATGAAGGAGAAGAAGAAGAAGAAGAAGAAGAAGATGATGGTGGATTTTTCTTTCTATTGGCGATTAAAACTCTCCCTCTCTCTTCAATGTGGAATGTGTGGGCTTCTTGAGGGAAGTCAAGATTTTGTGCCATGTAGAAAAGGCGGAGTCAAAACCAACTGTACAAAATAGAAGGACGGCAAAGGAAAAAGAAAGGAAAGATTTTTGTGCAGCTTTTTGGCTGAGGGTGTGTCACGCGCTTTAATTTGAGCTGTCAAGGAGGCAAAAGTTTTGGAAAAGGCCAAAAAAAAAAAAAAGAGCACCTCCCTGTCCTCGGAGATTAATCATTTCAATATAAAATAAAGAAAGAAAAAAAAGTGCCAAAGAAATTTAAAAAATATTTGTACATCTTTAAAAAAGGATAATTTCTGCTCGTTAATTTATGTAGATGTCAATAATTTGATCCGTACGCATAATTTGAACTTCAAAATGATCAATAATAATTTTCCATAAGTAATCTCATTCTAGGCCGACATAAATATTTTGCTTGATCCTATTAGAGTAACATTACAAAACGAGTTCTCGATCGAGACGCAGATTCACATGGTCCGAATTCATCTAAATTACGGGAAAATCCCAATGCGTACACTTTTCAAACTGAGCACTATGTAAGCAAAGTTCATAATGGGAAACAACAGTTTCACTTAAGGTGGTCAAAATCGTGAGACCTCCGGTAAAGAAGCATCCTAAAGGCCCATCATCAGGTAGCAAAGCCAACATCACCGGCCCTCTCACTCCGTCCTCGACTGGGTTGCGAAAATTATGCGCAAAGAAGACCGGAGAGATCCTTCATCGAACGCTTCTCAAAGAATTCCATTGGCAAGATAGACCTTTCACCAAAGTATCAAGCTTTCCATAATTGGTCCCGATGAATTCGGCCAACCGGGCGACGCTGTCGACATCGGTCTCGTCGAGCTGATGGAAGATCACAGAAATCCCCGATTCTCTGAGGCTTTCAACAGCTCGAAGGCCCCGTTTCTCGTCTCTAGCTGTTAATATCACCTCGATTCCTTTCAAAGCTAGTTGCATACATATATCCAGTACAATTCCCTTATTAGCTCCAGTCACAACTGGCATGTCTGAAAAGCACATGACCGACACGAAGTTATCGGACTTCCAAAAGCCATAATCGATGAGCTGAAAAGCCAGAAAAGATAGCAGATCGAACATCTGAGTTCTCACCTTGTTGAGTTTTTCTCAGCTGTCGCCATTCCTGCTGAAGCAATCCTGGTTTTGCACTCGTTCTCGTGGGCCTTCGGATGGTTATCAAGGCGCGAACGCTGAGGAAAAAATTAATATTAAACATGCGAGGGAAAGAGAAAATTTAAAACTAGGTGGAACTGTCGGGCTGCATTGAGGTCGAATTCACGTTCAAGTTGGATCTCATGTTGTTGGAATTTGCCTTGTTTAGGCTGTAATGAGGGACAAGATTGGATGACAAACTCGTTAAAAAATTCAAGAATTTCCGAAAATGTAAGCATTTCTAGCCCGCGTGCTCGCTTCCTAATTGATTCCACGAGGTTTCTTCGGCTCCAAAGTAAATATGTTATTCGAATGATGTACTCGATGACCTAAGCCTAGACCTGTCAAACAGGTGGGTCGAGTTGGGTCGGGTTTGGATCGGGTCATAAAATGGTTTGACCCAAATTGACCCATTAATATGTTTATGACCTATTTATATGTAGTGCAAAATTCTTGACCCGATCCATGCCCAACCCATACTCGACCCTACCCATTTATTAAAATACTTCTCTATTTAATCTAATCTAAGAAAATTTATTTCTTATAGCTTTTGAAAAAATTATATTAGTAAATCATTGTGTGCAATTTTTATAATTGATTTTCTTTATATTTTTTAATTTTTATTTCTTTTAAAAAGTCCATTTTTTATTTTGTTTTTCCTTTTAAAACCAGCGAGGATCGGCACATACTAGGGTGTAGCGATTGTTTGCTAGCCGACCCTTGCCAAGCACTGGGCGAGCGCCGCGCTTGCGAGTCGCGGGTAAGGGTCATGATGCCCTCGCCAGCCAGTGAGGGGTGCGGCCCTCACCTGCTCTTGGTGTGTGTTGTTTCAGAGCGGCGGGGAATTGGAATTGGGTATTGTCGCAGAGGGCATCGGCAATGGTTGTCCCGACTATGACCTCGCGGAGGAGATACTTGCCGTAATGCCCACGGACCCTTACAACCAGCTCCATCTAGCTCATAGGATCATCTCTGTGGCCATGGCTGCCCGCGTCTCGAAAATTGAGGGCGACATGTCCAAGCCGAGCAAAAGCTCAATGATAAATCAGATCCGTGAGTCACGAAGGGGAGAAAGTCATTTATCTTGTTCGGGCTGACGATTACCCAATCTCGGCCACCGAAGATGGGCGGCGGCAAATCGATCTCGCGAGTCGCGGAGGGGAGAGATGTTTGTTGCATATGGCTATGGATCACGAGATGGCCTTTGGATAAAAATCGCATGAAGACTGAATCACTTTCGTGAAAACATTCGCTGAGGACCTCAAAAGATCTAGCCACCGAATATTTGATATCGGAGCTTGAAAGATCAGGTGAAACGAGAAGTATAAAGTCTATACTTGCAAATGTTTGAGAAAGATTAACTGAAGCCGCTCATACTTGATGTGAAAGGCCAACTGGAGTATTTTTAATCTCCTTGGGAATATAATATTACTGTATTAGAGAAAATTTCAAAACTGTCAACTCGAAATAGTAGCTAAGGGCCCATTTCAGGAAAGTCAAGTCTAATGTGAAAAAAGCTGTACCGGCATGAGGACAAGATGTCCCGTAGAACTCCAACGGCTCTTTTTCTTCTCCACGGATGCTCAAATGGCTATTTTACAGGAGCTTCTAAAAGGAGGAAGTCATGAAGGCCAAGAGAGAGTGTTTGGAAACGTAAATGTGTCTAAAGTCGAGATAAATGCACATGTTCAATTGGAGGATTTTCAAGTGATATGCCCAAGAGAGAGGATAAAAAAGACGCAAGAAATCGGAAAACCGTTTTTCCCAAGAGTTTAAATCGATAAGAACTGTATTAATTAACCATATAATTGCGACATTTTTGTTAACACTCTTATCGCATGAAATTTGATCTTTTTTTTTTTTTTTGGCCTTTTTCACGCTAGCAAGACTTGACTCTACATGATAATGGGCACTACTCCGGAATCACGTGAGCAAGTTGGTGTCTTGTCACATCCTAATTATGTACGAGTTTCCACACTTGCATGATGCAGACTCGTGATTGGTTGTGTGGTTGTATTATTATGGCTAATATCAAGCTAGACAAATCGTTTTTCCCAAAAGAATAAACTCAAAGGAAACGTGTCAATAATGTTTGCTGAACTTATGGAAAAGTACTCGTCATTTTGAAGTATATCCAATAATACACATATAAGAGACAAATCGCATTAAACCGAGTATATAGTTGCTTCAAAGTAAAACTCATTTCGTGTCTTTTCTTTAGTCAATTAATTTGTGTAACACATTGATATTCGTCTGTATATTCAAAATATGTCCATTTTGCTTCTCGTTCGCCAAAAAATTGAATAAAAAGTGACATTCTTGTAACTTCTCATTAGATATCACCCAATAGTAAGAAGATTCAATTAATAAATACAATGTTTTAAGGAGAAGGATTTAATTGGTCATGACAGGAAAACATCTAAATTAAAAATTGATTTGCCTTTTTTTACTATTATTTGACTATTATCTTGATTGAAGTATTGACTTCTCATTGGGGTGTGATTTAAACTTTTGATTTCTCCAAAGGATTGTAAATGGAGAAAAATCCAAATTTAATGCTTTGTTTATTTTGTGAAATGTAAGTAAATAAAGAATATCTTTAGTAAATTAATTGTTTGAGAGTCAAAAATATTTCATTATTAATAATATTTTATATTTAAAAATTTTCGTGCATGAAAAAAATATTCTTTATTAATTCATTTTTGTAAGTTATATAAGTAATTATTTTTTTTATAAAATATTTTCAATTTACTAATTTTTCGCGAAGTAAATAGAACATAAATAAAAAAAAATAGGGAGAAATGAGTTTAAATTAATCTTTGATAAAGAAAATATAATTTAGTGAAATTGTCATCAATTCATTTACATGCGTAGGCGAAACGAAAGAGAGAAGAAGAAAACGCGAAGAGAGATCCAAGAATGGCGTCGCGAGCTTCAACGCCGCAGTACCCAAGCGCTGCGAGGATCGCCGATTCCCCATGCTACCATCAATACGCCGCCTCGCTCAAGTGTAAGTTTTCTCCGCCGTGACCTCGACCTGCCCTTCTCGCTCACCCTACTGAACCATCGCGCATTCTCGACCCCGATCTCCAATCCTAATCTGCTTGCGAGGCTCGTTTCCATCGCTGTCTAGAGTTCTGGTGGCGTTTCGGGGTAGGATTGTCTGTACGGTTGCTCGATGGAGCCGAAGAGAGTGGGAGGCACTGTGTTTGTGGATCGATTCGGGGCATTGCGAATCGCGTTGCGCGTTGATAAAGTAGTTCTGTGATGGCGTGATGCTTAGGATGAATCCTAAGGGATGCGTCGTTGGTTGGGTTCACAGAAGTAGATAGTGGGGGCGATTATTGAGTTATGGATTAGTTTTCTCTGATTGTTCCCTAATCGGGTCTAGGGAGTGAACAAGGGAGGGTGTTGTATGTAACAAAACTTCTATCATGACCAGAGAATTGGGATAGGAATTGCTTCTCTAAATTCAGATTACAACGATTATGATCAATGCAGATTGCTTCTGCAAGGTAAAAAGCATTGAAATTCCTTTTCGGGAGGAGAAATTTCGGTGCAGGCTTGACAGTTCCGATCAGTCCTTGAGTGCTGAGGACTATTAACTTCAGTCGACGGCAAGCTCCCGTCAAATCCCTTATAATTGCCATACTCCTATGTATTTGTGGCCTCATTCGAGTAGACTGCTTGTGTTTCCCCTTCAATTATGAGGAAGTATTGGAAGAGATTTCAATGCTGGATCTCCTGGAATAGATCCTTCAAGTCAGTGGAGAATCTTGATTAGAGGAGGTAAGTGTTTTTGGTGGACTTTGATTAGGGTTTAGGCAGCTGCCGAGTCTACTAATAGCAGTACTGTCGTCACGTTTCTTAGTCACTGGAGCAAACTGCCATCCGTTCCCTTCTTTCTTGAGACGGGGAAAAAAGAAAAGCATTGGTTTCTGGTGCATTACCCAGAATGCTTTCCTACATATCGTAACGTGTATCATCGGCAACAAATATGCTAAAAATTGAGGTTTACGAGGCTCACATGGGGTTAAGGCAAATTAACAACTGAATAGATGGACAGATGTGTGATACATTACTTACGCTTGTAGATCGAAAGGGCTGATGTGGTGTTTGAAATTGATTGCTTTGATTTACAAAAATAATGTACACTGACCATCAATCCCTAACAAAGTGTCAGGGCTCTTCTTTTATATTTTACAGTACTCATATGATGGAATTCCATGCTATACACAACTGACGGCTTTTAGTTTGCTTCTTTGATTGCCTTCTCTAGGCCTGGAAATGTCCATATACGTATTCCTATGACTGTTCCTTCTCAAATGTTTCATGAGACCTATAACTTTGCAATATAAATCCTTTCTGTGTATGTTGATGATGCAGGTTTAGAAACGTTCAGTCCTGACAAGAGTAAATGTCAGAAACATTTCGATGTTTACAAAGAATGCAAGAAAAAAGAGGTATTGAACCTTAGTTTTTAATGAATATATGGATTACAAGCCTATTGACTTTTTCCTTTTACCGCCTACTTGGACATCAATAGTCTATCTGAATGTAACTAAATAATTCATCTGGCGAATAGTCTTTTCTATAGTCAAAGGTTAGATAAATGTAGTGTCGTTGTTCTGCTTGTGTCTATTATTATAGCCTTTGGTAACATTGTGCTGTGCCTTTGGTGCTTCAACAGAGGGAAGCTCGACTTGAACGTAACAAAAACCGGTCCTTCTTCTCTTGAAGACGGTTTTCAAGGACTTCGCTTTTGATAGATGGAGCCAAGATGCCTGTTTCGAGGTCGTAAGATTGAGTGTTGTAAAATTGGGCACAATGTTTTAATAAGATCAATATGTTGAGCTTCTGACAGCTTGATTTGTGCGGATCAAGGTTTTCAACCTAAGGAGCAGCCTTGTTGGAGAAAACAAATGGAACACAGTTTCTGATGTTGTCTGTAAACATATCTTTGGTCTAGCTGGTGCGGAGAAGATACATTGCGCCTGACCATTTTTTTCTAAAAGTTCTGTAGAATGTTGAATGCATACAGACTTCTCTGAACCCGCCGGCCAGAGGGGTGGTAAGAAAGAGAAAGAAAAAAACAAGCGAGGCCTAGAACTTCTTGGTGGAACTTGAAATTTTGGTGCCAATTTCTTTCAATGATTTAGTAGACTTTGAACAGAGCACTACCTTTACTGAGCGCATGTACATCATTAATCTGTTTTAAAAAATTTGCATGGAATGCTCTTCTATGCAGTCGCAAAGAGGGTATACAGAATTCGTTCATAGTTCGAGGTTACTATCTAAAGGCAGAGTTTTGAGTTTTTCCGAGGAATTTGTTGGTGAATCAATGTCTCTTCACAGTTTTTGCCAACTGGAAATATACATTTCTTAAGATTAAGGTGCATTTAGTAACGATTCTCTGTTTTTCTGTTTCGGAAAAAGAACATAAATTTATTTGTGTACATTATTTAACTTTTTTGTTCAAACAGATTGGTGGCCAGGGAATAAATTCGAAAGGGAATAAATTCGAAACAGAAATAAGAGGTAAAAATTAGTAGCATCTTTGTTTCCGAGAATAAAAAGAGAAAGAATGTTATTTTAGAAAATAAGCTTAGTATAACTTAATGCTCTTTTTTACAATCACGAGTCTACCACAGGTTGCCACCGCCTCCAGTGGTTGGTCCTTGCAGCCGCTGGTCACCGGACACCACTATGGATCACCACTCGCCACCGTCGATCACCACCGTCGGTATAATTTTTTTAGGGTCGAATCATTCGCATTTCTATTCTTTTTCTATTTCGGGAATATAAATTTTATACGGTTAACAAACGCTTTCTTCTGTTCAGAAATTTGTTCAAAGAATAGAAATAGAAAAAAACTATTTCTAGAAAGAAATTGTTCCCGGGAATATAAAGCTTACCATACGCAGCCATAATTTCCAAGAGAGGCCAATTCCAAGATATGTTTGCAAGTGAATAGCATTCTGTTTTCGACGCAAAAAACCAAGCTTTGAGATCTCTCAAACTTTCCTCACATCGAGGATGACCCCATCTCCAGGTTCGACAACCAGCCTAAATGCTGGAGAATGGTCATAACTAGGTGAAAGCGAAAACGACAACTTGGCGAGAATGAGCGACAAGATCACCTTCAATTCGGCCTGGGCAAAGTGTTGTCCTGCACAGATCCGAGGTCCCGAACCAAAGGGCATGTATGCATGAACAGATTTACAGGCTCCAGAGATTCCTCGTGCAAATCTCTCCGGCTTAAACTCCGCAGCATCCGTCCCCCATATTTCGGGAAGCTGGTGCAGAATGTGGATTGGAATTTGGATGTTCGAGCCTTGTGGAATCAGAAGTCCCTTAAACTTGATGTCCTCTAAGGCTTCTTTCATGCTGAACACTGCTGGCGGATAGAGCCGCAAAGTCTCGTGAATTACCATGGTTAGCTGCCAATGGTTGATAAAGATTGTTAGGAACTTGCAAATAAATTTGTAACGCACATCAGAGGGAAAAGAAGGGAAAAAAAGAAGCAGCTTCAAATGCTTGAAGGGAATTGGTACATGATTGCATGAACGATCTCCAAAAGCACAAGAAAGTGAAATAACCAAAGACCCAAAGAGTCTACCGACACCCTATAGTTTCAGGCAGCAAGTGTAAGATAAACCAATGTGACTCACTGTTTTCATGCCTCGGAGCTTATCAGAATCCAGAACTCCACGGCCAAAAATCTCGAGCACTTCGGCACGGACTCTTGCTTGCCACTGAGGATGAGCAGCCAACAGCATCAGGCACCAAGATACCGTGAGAGCAGTGGTCTCGTGGCCAGCAAAGTATATGTTCTTGCAATTATCCACTATGAATTGTTCGGCGGAGATATTTGATGGTAGGCCCTCATTGTTGGCACCCTGGAGTATCATCTGTAAGAGGTCCTTCTCATATGAGGCCTGCGTTCGTGCTTTCACGACCTCTAGAATCATCGACCGAATCTGTTTGTCCAACTTCCAAATTTGTCTATTGATTTTGGTTGGAAGGTATCTGAGATGTTTAAAGACAAAGGGCTTGGAGTGGGATATGCTGATCATATACAGAAGTTGGATGAAAACCAACAGAGCCATGTAGATACAAGGTTCCAAAGATAAAAATTTGAACATATTTCAGCACATATGCTTGTGAAGTTAATCAAGAAAGTTCCCCAACAATTAGCAAAAATCATCTAATAGTTTTTCTTTGAGCTGTAGTTAAATCGCAGATACTTCAGGATATGAAATTGCATAGACCTTTTTAGATATACACATTCCTAACTTTGATTTCTCGCTGATTGAATTCACCATCATCCTTTATATGACATTTCAGTCTCTATTAGATTAGCTCTGATTCAACTCTACCTCATTCCAGCTACTCCAATGCTTCCATGTGACATGACCTGTTGAAGTTCTCTGAGCTTCAGGAAGATCTCCTTCCCTCGGGAGTAACTGCTTCCGAAGCAAGCTCTGGAGATAATGTCGGCGGACAAGCTTCTTAAGTCGTCATCGATTCTTATTTCTGCCGTGCCTCCACCGCTTTCAATTCGGCTCTCCCAGAAGCCTATTAGCGAGTTTGCGGAGTCGACCATGAGGCTGACCATGCCCTTGGAAAGCAATTAGAAAGACGATTTCGAGGTGAATGAGCGACTACTGATTGATGATTCATTAATCTACAGAGTTCTGTACATTTTACCGTAGGATATCCACAACATTCAAAAAGCAACATTTTAGTATCAGCTTCATAAATTTCTTAGGAAGGTTTTTCCTAACTATTAACTACAACGGTCCGCAATATTGTGGTACATAACTTCTCCTTGAGTACTTTGAATCTATTGTCCCAGCAAAGCAACAACACATCAATAAAACAATCATGAGCTTTCTAGTATAGTTAACAATCCCACAGATCACTGTTAGATGTATGCTATTCCTATTACTGCTACTTTGAATTGCAGTTGTAGAAATGGCAGGCGAGTGTATGTACATCTACCGTTTCGCTTGATGCAAGGTCCATCTGTAAGGATCCAAAGAAGAGTGATGCAGAGGAAGAATCACCTTAACTTTATCGAGATACAGCTCAGGGGCAATTATCTTCCTCTGGTAGGCCCAAGTAGAGCCGCTTGACGAGAGAATGCCCTGTCCAAGCAAAGCTCCCCTGTCTTTCGAGAAATATGAAGGCTTTCCGAGGCTCAGCGATGTGCACGTGCTCAGTTCGTTCACCATCTCCACATCACTTATCGACAAGAACTGTATGTGCCCAGCTGAATACATGAAGATGGGTCCTGCCAACAACATGCCGACATTAAACTCTTTTGCAAATGGGGAAAACAGTTCAAGAGTACGTGGTGCGAGAAGGATCTATTATGCAGCAAGCATCGGGCAATCGACTGTGCTTGCACTATACTATAAAACCCACTTTGCTGCTGACACTGAGAAAGAGTTCTCCTTCATTTGTCGCCATATTAGCTGAGGGAATGCATACATATTAGGGTGTTCAAGTTCCCTGAGTTCCTCATTGGTCCAAACAAACATGCCTCAACTGTTGGCATTCGAGATTCATTATTTAGTTCATCCAAAACAAAACGAAAGAAAAAGAAGAGAAAATTGTCCCACACAAGCATGATCACAAACATGTCCAGTGCTTGAACATTCATGTCCGAAAGTGTCGTTGCCTCCTTCTGGATCCAAGTTAACGAAGTAGCAGATTTGAGAAGGGCCGAGACCGTCAAATTGTCAAATGTCACCATCCTGACCGTTCGTGCTCCACAACGAGCCCAAAATCTCAGAGTTGAGCAAGAAGTTCAAACGTTTTCGCCAATCGAAAACAGACCCCAAGCAACAATCGTGGAAACAAGTTGATGAATGAAAAAGAAACAAGACCCAGAAGAAAATTCCTCAGCAACTTGGGCTCACGCAAATCACAGAAACGAAGCAGAGTACCGTATTGGGTTCGCCACTTTTGCAAGTGTGGGAACAGAAGCGAAGGCCAGGCGTGGGAGAGGCCGCCATTTTTGCGGGACTCTCGAGCTCTCTGGGCTTCGTCAGCTCGGATCTTCTTGACGTCTGGGATGTTTCCGAGAAGAAGATGAGAAGGAGGAGGTCCCTCTATTCCTTGCCTCCGAAGCTTTGATCTGAGCCTCCTCGGTCCCCATATGAACACTCTGTACGCATGAATCAGGACGAGCCCGAGCAAGCCCAGAATCAACGTCGAAGCCATCTTCACCATCACCATGGAAGCAGACACTGTTGGTTCATCAACTGCCATCTTTCCTTTTCTTTTCCTTGTTTCAGTTTGGCGATTCTTCTTCCTCTCGTCGCTTCACTGGGCGTCCAGCGATCTGAAAGGTTTCTTCTAACCAACACCAACATCAACTCTATGAATGCTCCTTTTTATATACCCTTTAATTATTGAGAAATATTCAAAATCACGTGTAACGAATTTATCTAATCTTTACTTTATGTCCTCTGCAAGAGTTGACTTTTTGTCTCATAATTGCCTTAAATTTTCCCTCGCACGCGAAACATGGCTAATTTTTTTTTTTTTTCCGGCCATATGCACAACGTGGTTGCTTTGGCCACAACCAAAACACGCTTTTAAGACTTTCCCCTACAAATGAGAAAACAAAAAAAGAAGAAAGAAAAAAAGAAACTGACAAAAATGCCATTGATCGGGTCCTTTTTTGAAATAAAGATGGCACTTTATGTCATTAATTGAAACAAAATCCAGTTCATGCCCTTATTTGAAATTTTTTTCCATTTTAATTTCAAGATATGCTTATTTAGTATAGTCGAAATATAATAAAAGAAAACTATTTAATCCGTCCATTGGGAGGAAATATGAACTCCTCTTCTTGGGTTAGTTTAAGTTCACAAGTTATTATACTGTGAGTAACATAAATGGAAATATCGATCTTCACAAGTGTTGTGGTTGCAACATACATGATTGGAACATGATTTTTTTGAAATTGCAAATGTATCATCAAAATAATGTGACCGATCGAAATTTAAGGTGCTCTATGTGGTTTGGCTTACATATTTAAATAAAATCCATGAATTAGGCAAACATTGAATAATATGGTTATAATAATCAACTCGGTCTTATTTTAGATTTGAGAAGGGATAACGATTATCAGAGAGAGAAAGAGAGAGAGAGAGAGAGAGAGAGAGAGAGAGAAGGGATTTCAAGACTTTTACGCCTTGTAGGCTTGTCATTCATCGAGCAATCTCATTACTTTCAAAACCCTTTTGTAGGCTATTTAAAATGTTAAAAACATGACTTGACCCTTGATTTTATTGTAGGGTATTCCGTGGTTATACAATTGTACTCCTATTGGCAAAGTCCATTTATGATGGGGAAAAGGCAAAGAACAGAAGATCATGAATAATGTGTAGATTGAATTATTTTTAGTATCGTTAATGTTATTAATTTAGAAATAGGGTTACATTAGACTATGATAATCTAAAAATGTTTTAAGATGGAGTTTGAAAGGCATCCAAATATTGATTTGAAATAGGGTTACATTATACTCTGACAATCTTAAAAGCCTTTTAAGATGGAGTTTGAGAGGCATCCAAATATTGAATCGTGCTGGTGCTGGCCAATAATTGGACTTTGGCCGATCGGAGTTAAGACCATAGTCGCCCATAGTTTGTGGGCTGCTAGCCACGGGCCCGGCTAGACCAAGTGCTCGGACACGTAGGGTCGAGCCCCCGACCAAGTGCCCGGATAAGCCCGGACATGTTATGGATGAAGCGGGCATCTAGCTAGACTTAGCGGGTGCCCGATCAAACCCTGCTCGGCGCTAGGGAGATGCCATAGACTTTTGGAAGACTTGTTTTAAGGCTTATTGTTGACATCTCAAATTTTGGCCTCATCTTCCAAACGATCTTTCTATCTGACCTGAGGTTGACCATAGAGATACAAGGCATGAATCACATGTGGCACCTATAGGTGCATATGGCAACATTTACGCCTTAGAAATCAACTTCCGGTAAAAAGTTAATTTTTCTACTTTTACTTTTGAGTTGAAGTTGATTTACGTACTATGGAGAGAAGTAATTTTTTTTTTTACTTCTTCAAGTCGATTCAAAACTACTTCTAAAACAAAAAAAAAAATATTTTTTAGAAATAAAAAAATTTTGCGTGACATAAAGAAAAAATTCTGCTCCGTAAGCACTTGTGAAGAACAAAATTCTATTTCAAAAGTGTTGTCATGCGTGCCTAAAAAATTGGGTTCTACTAGTCATATTCAGTCTTTAGACACTCATATTGCCACTCGAATCCGACGATATTTTGGCCCCTTGGGTTCGGTCGCCCATGTTCACAGTGCTAGGGAATTTGTGATTTCACAATTTCAATCGCACATCCCGAAATTAAGAATCGTAAGCATATTCCAACACAACAAGAATCAAGTCGAACGGATGTCAGACGAAGATGTAATAGCCATTTAAACTTTACTAAAATCTTCTGTTGCCCGGAAAAAGGTCCCAAGCCAAGACTTTACCTGGACATCTCAAAATCGTGCGAAACTTCTCCAATCCCCTAAGCTATCTATGGTAAATGATGATGATTTTTGAAAGTGCTATGACATCGTAATATTTGGGCAAAAGTATACTATAAATGCCAAAACTTATATACGGCCCTCATTTTAGTATCAAAACTTTCAAAATGGCCGCTTAAGTGCCAAATTTTTTTAAAAACACTCACTTCAATGCCAACTCCTATTTGAGCTGACATGCCTCGCCGGAAATCCGATGTAGCCTATTTTTTTTTATTAATATTTGAGCTGGCGTGGCTCGCTAGAGTTGACACTAAAGGGAGTGTTTTTCAAAAATTTGGCACCTAAGTGATTGTTTTAAAAGTTTTAGCACTGAAGTAATCGTTTTTCAACAAATTTGACGCTTAAGTGATCGTTTTAAAAGTTTTGACACTAAAGTGAGCGCCGTACACAAGTTTTGACACTTGTAGTGTGCTTAAGTCATAATATCTATTTGAATCATGAAAATTAGAATACATCGTTGTGATGCCGATTGGTTAAAAATGTTTTCGCGTATTCTTAGGTTGCCGCAATGCCAAAAATAAAAGCTCAAAAGCCTTGGATACTTCGTTATGCTACCCATTTGAATAATCGTGAATATATGTTCTTAGGCTATCATAATAGAGAAATTTGATCTCGAGTAGTATGATATGTCCCCGTGCTGTGAAAACGACGCCAGGACTTATGAATAGGTCGTCAAAATGATTGTTTAGATATGACATTAGGCTATTAAAATGATGGTCGTAATGGGCGTATGATATAATGCATGCTGTTGTTGCTGATGATATATAAGTTATGCAGTTTGGAGGGGATATGGTTTGGTTTAGCATTTCAAATGGGCTATAAGAAAATACAAATGCCTTCAACTTGAAGGAATTCGGGAAAATACTAATTGCTTTGGGTAAAAACAAATTTAGAAATGAACTTTGGGTTAAATGGTGTTTGGTAAAAATGACTTTACAAAAAGGTTTTGAATGCAAATTTTTTATTTTTTAATTAAAAAAACCTAAATCGTTCGCTAAGCCGTCATCCGAGGTTTCCCGACCTCGGCTCGCCCTCGCCTAAAGTCACGTGACCCGGGCGAGGGCCGCCTGAGGTCGAACTACTTTAGGTGATGCTTGGTTTCGCATGAACTAGGCAACGATGCCCGGGTCGGGCGACCCCGAGCTGCCCTCGCTTGGGTAGCTGGCCCCTTGCTGTCGCCTCGCTGGTCCCTTGCTAGCCGGATCTAGCCTCCTTAACTAAGAAGATGAACGGTTACAAAGAGGAGCAAAATTGGAAAATTAGGAATTGTGAGGGTAGTTTTGGAAGGGACTTTTTTTTTAGCATTTGCAAAATGTTAAAATCCCAATGCTGGTCTCTACGAGTATTGAGCTTTTAGCTTTCCCAATGCCGACATTTGGCCAAATGATGGCCTAAAGCTGAACCAAATCCGTCGACATTCTCCCATGGAGCTTTGGGGGCTATGATTTGCCATGTCATGTTGTACATGATTATTGGCATGTTATGTCATTTCATTTCATTACCATGCCTTACATATGATTTATCACGTGATTTTGTATATGATTAATGCTGTTGGAAATAATTGCACCCATTAATGGCAAAAATAAAGGTTGCTTTTTGTATGGTATCAGTTACCATATAATATAAGCCTAAATAGACAAGTCTTATTTGATTGCAATAATTAGAAATTTGATTCTGATTTTAAAAGAGGAGAAATATATACACTCCCTCTGTAAGTTTTGAAGCAATAATACTCTCCAAAAACTCCCTTTGATTTTTCTCTCGAAGAACAAGCGATCGTTGGATCCCGATTCTCTCTCTCATCTACATTTGGGGCTCTTAATCTATGGCAATTAAGGTATGTTTGCTCTACGTGATATACTTCTTCGATCAATGATTCAAGTTGATTTAGGGCATGTAATTTGTTATAATATGTGGCAATCGAGGCATGTTTGTTCTGCATGATATATGTTATTGGGATTGGTTCCCTTCATTGATATCAGGGTATAGTTGTTCTTGTCTCTTGATCATATTGTGTTTTGTCGTCAATTTTAGAGCAAAAAACCCGCTTTCGAGAGTACTGTTCACGATTCGTTCATGAATTTTTATGCAATAAAAATGATTTTCAAACACATAGTTGGAATGGACTTGGAAAAATGAGAAATTTGAGTGGTCACTGTCACCAGGCGACGCCAAGAGAGCCCGCATGCACCACGTCCCACCGTGATTTTGGGTACGTCGGACCAGCGGCGAAATGTCGCCTTTTCATGTAATTTTGCTTAGTGAAAATGGGATTTAAGTATACCATTAGACTTGTATCGACAAGACAAGCATTTCAACGGGTAACTTGTCGCCGGAGGTGGCCGGACGGAGCTGCATGCCTCGCCCATATTTTGGGAAGCTGGTGCAGAATGTGGATTGGTCCCTTGAACTTGATGTCCTCTAAGGCTTCTCTATTGTGGAACACTGCCGGTGGATAGTCACAAAGTTTCCTGGATTCCCATGGTTAGCAGCCAATAGTTGATAAAGATTATTAGGAACTGCAAAAGAAAAGGAAGCTTGAAATGCTTACGGGAATGCCCATCCAGACACACATCAGGACAAAAAGCACATGAAAAATGCTGCCTGAATAATAATCACACCAGAATATTCCCTTAGCTCAAAAAGTAATATGGTACATGTTAGCATGTAGCGTATAGACGATCTCCAGAAGCACCAGTGAAATAACCTAAGACTCAAGGAATTTACTAACTATACACCCTACAGTATCCGGCTGCAAGTGTCAGATAAACCAATGTGACTCACTGTTTTCATGCCTCGGGTCTTATCAGAATCCAGAACGCCATGGCCAAGAATCTCTCGCACTTCGGCCCGAACTCTTGCTCGCCAGTGAGGATGAGCAGCCAACAGCATCAGGCACCAAGATGCTGTGATAGCAGCTGTCTCGTGGCTGGCTAAGTATATGTTCTTGCAATTGTCCATGATGAATCGTTCGGCAGGGAGATTTGACGGCAGGCCCTCATTGTTGGCACCCTCGAGTATCATCTGTAAGAGGTCCTTCTCGTATGAGGCCTGCGTTCGAGCTTGTGGTTGGCAGGTATCTGAGACGTTTGAAGACAAAGGGCTTAGATTGAGATATACTGTCCCATACAGGAGTTGGATGAAAACAGTCATGTAGGCGAACTTGAACATATTTGAGCACATGCTTGTGAAGCTGATCGAGAAAGTTCCCAAGCACTTAGCAAAAATCATCTAATACTTTTCCTTTGAGTTGTAGTTAAATCAAAGATACTTCAGATTACGAAATTACACAGATATTTTTAGATGTACAACATTCTAACTTTGATTTCTAACCGATTGAATTCATCATCACCCTATATGATATTTCAGTCTCTATAAGATTTAGCTATGATAAAACTACACCTCATTCCGGGTAATCCAATGCTTCCATTCCGTGTGACATGAGCTGTTGGAGTTGTCTGAGCTTCAAGAAGATTTCCTTCCCTCGGGAGTAACTGCTTCCGAAGCAAGCTCTGGAGATAATGTCAGCAGACAAGCCTCTCAAGTTCTCGTCGATTCTTCTGTCAGACGTTCCTCCTCTGCTTTTGATTCTGCTCTCCCAAGACCATATCAGCGAGTCTACGGAGTCTACCATGAGGCTGACCATGCCCTTGAAAAGCAATTAGACAGAAGATTTCAAGGTGAATAAGCGACTAAAATGATGGTTCATTAATCTACAGATTTATTTATATTTCAGCATAGCATTTCAATAAATTCGAAAAGCAACATTATCGTAACAGCTTCATATTTTTCTCGGGAAGTTTTTTCCTAACTATTGACTAGGACTTCTGCCACATTGTGCAAGATTAATTCTCCTTCATTTCCTTAAATATCTTGCCAATGTGAAGCGACAAACATCAATAAAACAATCATGAGTTTTCGCAGTATAATAATGAAAGATCCCCCAGATCAACCCTAGATGTATGCTATTCCTATTACTCCTACTTTGAATTGCATTTGCAGAAATAGTAGGCGGGTGTATGTGCAGTTACCATTTCACTTGATCCAAGGTTCATCTCTGGATCCAAAAAAGAGCAATGTATGGGAAGAATCACCTTAACCTTATCGAGATACAGCTCGGGGGCAATTATCTACCTCTGGTAGGCCCAAGTAGAGACGCTTGATGACAGAATGCCCTGTCCAAGTAAAGCTCCCCTGTCCTTGGAGAGATAGGAAGGTTTTTCGAGGCTCAGCGATGTGCACATGCACAGTTCCTTCACCATCTCCACATTGGTTATCAACAAGAACTGTATGTTCCCGGCTGAATACGTGAAGATGGGGGGTCCTGCCAAAAACATGCTGACATAATTTCTTTCGCAAAGGGAAACACAGTTCAGGAGTAAGTGGCACTAGAAGGATCTGTCGTCGTTGTGTAGAAAGAAACATTTCCTGTATCTCATTTGCGCATCCTTTTACCAAGTTCGCCTTATGGACGGTGAGAAGTTTTCGATCACATCAGCAACAATGTCAATCACGCGACACATTTCAAGATCCTGTTGCTGTGGCTAACTTATGCAGCAAGCTACAGCAAGCGCTAGTGATGGCGCTTGCACAAGAATTTCTCTAATGTGGATAGTTGGTCAGCTAAACTATAGAACCCACTTTCCTACTGACACTGAGAAAGACTCCTCCTTTGTTTATCACCATAGAGTAGGATATCAGGATCTTCAAGTTCACTGAATTCCTCATCGCTCCAAACAAACATGCATCAAATGTTGCCATACTTTTTTTAATTGTCTCGACAACTAGATCTAGAATAAGTTTTATTCATATAAAAAAAAAAAAAAAAAAAGAAGAGAAAACCATCCCAGTCAATTATAATCACAAACATGCCCTGTGCTCGAACGTTTGTGTCTGAAAAGTGCCATTGCCTCTTTATGGATACAAGTCAATCCAGTCGCAGATCGAGACGGCCGAGACGGTCAAACAGTCAAATTTCACCGCCGTGACAGATCGTGTTCCACAGGCGCCCAAAATCTCAGAGCTCGGCAAGAAGTCCAAACATGTTCACCAATCCAAAACACACGCCCAAGCAACAATCCATTGAACACTCTTTGCCGGTGAATCACAGAGACGAAGCTAATTGGCCAATGATGCATGTTAGTGTTCGCCATTTTTGCAAGTGTGGGAACAGAAGCGAAGGCCAGTCGTGACAGAGGCCGCCATTTTTGCGGGACTCTCGAGCTCTCTGGGCTTCGTCAGCTCGGACCTTCTTGACGTCTGGGATGTTTCCGAGAAGAAGATGAGAAGGAGGAGGTCCCTCTATTCCTTGCCTCCAAAGCTTTGATCGGCGCCTCTTCGGTCCCCATATGAACACTTTGTACGCATGGATCAGGACGAGCCCGAGCAAGCCCAGAATCAATGTGGGAGCCATCTTCACCATCGCCATGGAAGCAGACATAGCTGGTTCATCAGCTGCCATCGTTCCTTTCGTTTCGTTGTTTCAGTTTGGCGATCCTTCTTCCTCTCGTCGCTTCACTGGGAATCTTGCGAGTTGATGAGTTTGTAACTTCCTTCGTATAATGTCGATTTGCTAGAAATCTATCGCATCATGACCCCGATGATAATGACTGGACTGGACAGCTGCAATCAATATTTTAATTTTAGGCTATGGTTATTGATAACATTATGAATATAGTAAACTAAATCTATCTAATTGGTCGGTTAGGTGGTCATAGAAACTCCACTTTTTCTGTTAATTTGAGTTCGCAAGGAGTATCATAAATAGAAGTATCGATCTTCATAAGTGCTCAGGTTGCAATGTATTCGGCATTGGAATATGATTTTGAAATTGCAAATGTATCATCAAAATAAAGTGACCGTCGGAAGTATAAAATTCTCTCAATATTTTGATTCACGCAATTAATAAGTCCATGAAATTCATAAACCAAAGTTGAATAGTATGCTTATGCTAATCAATATGATTTTATTTTAATTGACAGGTTATGTTTGACATCAGGGATAAAAGTCGCGATCGGATAAAATTTATCAGATCTTGTGTTTAGTTCTCACCGAAGGCAAGATAGAGTCGGATATAAGAGGGACATAACCCAAATAAAAATATCTCATGAAAAAGGTGAAATAAGGTGGACATGGTTCCTCATATCAATGATATAAACTCTACTTTTTGGAAAAATAAAATTCTTAAATTAATATTATTAAGATAATAATTTAATATAAATAATATTTGATTTCTTAGATAAAAAAGAAAATTCAAAATGACAAACAAAAAAAAGTTTTCATTATTATTTATTCCTAATTTTCCATATACTTGAAGTTCTTTCTATTCTGTAATATAGTCTACATATACTTATAATTTATATTTATTATGAACATTAGTCATATGACTATAGTTTATTACTTAGTGAAATCATTAGTAAGGAATAATGAAGGAATAAAAAAACGTAAATAATAAAAAAAAAAGGAAACATAAAAAAAAGTAAATAAAAATGAAGTAAAAGAATCTATATTTTAGATGAACAAATATAAACTTGAAAAATGATGTTTTTAATTTTCAAAAAATAAGGCATGATGAGATTCCTAAAAAGTCTCATCGTTCTTTGTATTTGTAGTTCATGTTGAAGCTTCACAGCTCCTTCATAATTCTTTGATTTGTCGCTACCTAAAATTAGGAAATTTCATATTAATGGATTATTATGTTATATTCAACTAACCTAATGCGGACTCTCCCAAGCCCTACCAAATAGCAACTCAAGTTCAATTTCATGTAAAGATTTATCTTGGAGTCGACACTAATCATTTACGGTAGGTTGATTAGAAACCTAAATAAAACAGTGAAAGAACTATTTTATTTCTACGAACTAAAGATTATGAGTTCGAGACACTGGGTACATTAATTTTTCAATTAATGCCATTTCGATATCAATTTTCATGAAGATCCTTTGATGGGTGATGTCATGCCCGCATACCCTAGTGTTCGCCACATCCCGCTATCGCCATCAATTCCAGGATCCGGACGGTAACAATACTCGGATGAAATACACAGGCAGAAGTAAATAAATAACTCAGACAAAATAAAAGATGCACTGGGACACCCCACACTTATAAAACATACACACCAAAAGTCTTACAGAAATATCGGACTCAAGTACAACAGACGTCCACTTTGGTCTCGTCAAAAGTCTCTAGCAAAAGACAACCAAGATCCCGGATCCTAACACCACTACACTGAACTATTGGTCTCATCTTCATCCTCATCTTGGTCCGCTTCGGGGTCGTAATCAAAAGAACCGGCGGATCGCACCTCGGTGGTATCCTCCTCCTCCTCCTTCGAGTCAAAAACCTTAATCACTTGCATGTCCTCCTCGGCTTTATGAGTACTCTCCGAGATGTTCTTCAATCCAACCATACTAATTTCCAGCTCTATGTCGTCTCGGATAGGGTGACACCAATTTGACACTACTCTTCTAGGGACCTATATTGACTTCGGTGGACCTGTTGTAATGTCCCTAACCCGACGATACCACGCCTCATAACGATAAGGTGTTAAATGTTCCTTTCCTTCATCCACCCGGATGGTAGTACACTTCCTAATGCACACAAACCCTCTACCATTAGGGAACTCATCAAAAGTGGAGGTCATCTCTTGGGGTTTCCCAGGCGAACCGGTAGCATCTTCGGGATGTGGGGTCTAAAAAAAAGGATCCCACAACGGGGTGAGAATGAATCTCGGTAAATCAACCCTAACCCTAAACTAAGCCACTAGTACCTCCGGACTACTTTTCAAATCAAAGACGTCTGAAGACGTCAATAAAACCAGTATAAACGGGATACAGGCACAAGCAAAGACATTGGCAAATCAAGCAATCACAACCACCAGGCATTCAATATTTCAAACCAAGCTTTACGTACTAGTATAATAATCTCATTCTCGATATCAAGGCCCGCGTAATAACACATCAGGTTATCTTGATGTACTTGGCAATACCCGCGTAATAACGCATCATGTTTATGTATAATTGCCAAGACCCATGTTATAATGCATCAGGTCAAATCCCGCGTTTAACGTTTCAGGATAATATCAAAACCCCGCGTCATAATGCATCGGGGTACAAATAATCTCATAACCCGCGTCATAACGCCTCGGGTTACTATAGTCCATGACTTCGCAATCCAGTTGATCAGACTCAATTTCAGTTAAAACCTTCCCATTGGCCAAGGGTTCACAAATACAATTCTCATTTTGTAGACTTCATGATCGAGTATAGCTCGACTTAGCGAACATTTAATCTATCACACAAAAATACACAAGGCCACATTACACTAGGCCCGGCAAAATTCCCGCCAATTCAAGCATAATTTATTCTTGTGTCATACAGATGATTAAATACCGTATAATCATTCAATGCAATCGATCATGCATAATTTCCCTCATAATTCACAAAATTGGATCACAAATTGGTCCCTTAGTACCCTAACGTCTTAATAAAGGGTTAAGGGCAATTTACTTATTCCATTCAGCTAGTCGCGACCTCCAATTCAAGCTTCCAAATCCAAGATTAATTCTGTCCAAAACAGAGCAGATCGTCAATTAAGTTCCGTCGAGCCGTTTAGTCACAATTCTAGCTCTAATCGCCAAACCACTCCACATACTCTTCGTTAACACACTAATATATGTCGTAGCATGTCTAAACGACAAGTTCAAGCTAAGGCGACACCCCATTAAGCCCAGAACAGAACCGGACAGCACCTCCCGCAGAACATGGCCAATTTGGTTCTGCTCTAATCCACACTAATCAGTCCATCATTCACTCTAAGCTTCAATTTAATGCGAAACCAACTTGCCAAAACCTTGTTCTATATGTCTAATATGTTCACCGAAAATTTGAAGTCAATTAAACACCTTGAAGACCTCCAATTAAACCAATCCTTTCAAGTGTGCAAAACAGTCAAATTCTGCTCTTTAAAACCCATCTCAAAACAGCTATGAACACCCATCAATTCTCAACTACAATTATCATTTCAACTCAGCCAAGTCAAGTACTATATGTCTAGAACATCCCACAAAAATTTTGAAGCAAAATGAGCTCTTGAAACCGTTGTAAGAGAGCTCCCTCTCAAACCGGGTCAGATTCAATCTCGACTGGACCTTTGTCCATTCAATCAGACCTACGGGAAAAACCACTGGGTCAAATTGAGCTCATAATATGTTCCTGGAAAGCTAAGACAACAAGATTTCTGATGGAGGTGAACTCACCTTAAACCGATGTCGGAAGAAGAAGTTACGACCGAAATAGTGAAGGGCATCGGGGCTTGTCGGGCTGAGCGACTTTCTGTGGAAGTGCAGAAAATGAAAGAGCAGCAAGGCAGCAACGTGAAGAGCAAGAGTGGCTGATCAACTGAAGTCAAAGAGTGTGCGAGAAGCTTGGTCTCCATTATTGGCTTGGTCCAAACAAAATAATAGAGCACATGAGTCAAATGAAGTCTAAATATCTTAGTTGACTCTTATCCATAAATCTTTTTCTAGAAACTTTGACTTCCATTGACCCTTTCTCATCCAATTTTCGGCAGCCGAGGGGAAAGAAAGACCAAAATTCCCCTTGAATCACTTATGGAAAAAATTAATGCTTGAGGGGTAAAATGGTCATTTTATACTTGTCGTCCAAAAATTCCGATTTTTCCCAATCAAACTACTATCGATGAGGCAACGTCTGATTCAAGACCAAAATTGGAATTCTTCATTTTCATTTTCCCTATTTCGAGAATCCATTTCCTAATTCATTTTCCTTCGAACGTAACTTCAATTCATTTCAAACTGACGGGCGGCTTTTGCAACGACATTACGCGTATTGACTTAGTGATTTTCATTACTCTTAGGCTTACTCAAGTCATGGTCATTTTGGTTGTCATATAATTGAAGGTTTATTACTAGTCCCTTAGGTCACGATCGTCGGGATCCAATTTAGGAAAATGTCGTAAATTATACATTGATTAAGCAGAATCACCCTCGCTCCAATCGTATAACGCTAGCAATGGATTCCATAATCGTTCTTAGATCGACCTTTACGGCTCTAAATATTCCCTCAAGCAATCCTTATGGTAAAAATGCCAATTCTCATTTGAGTTTCCTAGGTCCACGTACATTGTCGTGCTTTAGCCTTTCCCTTTTGGTCGGTATACTCGGGATTGATCAGATCCAAGCGAAATAAAACTGAATTACATCGGTAGATAATCTTTATTCAATAGTCTCGAAATGATATGAAATTTAGAATGTCACAGGTGATTTGAGTTAATTTTTTAGGGTTTTCTCTTTATTAAATGCAAGGCTAATGTAAATTAACTATATGACATGTGAAATGCAATGACATAAAAGAATGACTTGGAAATAATGACATAATATGAAGTATGCATGAATGACGTGACAAGATAACATGGCAGAATGCATGACATGGCATAATGACGTGGCGAATATGAATGACATGGAAAATATGACATACAACTATATAATATGCAATGTCAATGATATTTTTTGGTATTTTCATGTATTTTCGGATTTATGAAAAATAAGAGTAAAAACTACCCCGAAATGAAATAACATTCATTATAGTTTAAGAAATTGATTTATCAAAGTCCCAACTTATATTAAATTTTATTCGTGTCATGAAAAGCATGAAAAAAATGTGATTTACCTTCAAGAAAAAGGTTTCATCTTTTTGGTATTTTTTTGGGAATTTAATGAAAAGAGGAAAACACAAAATTTGAACAAAAATAAACAATTTTGTCCATAATACACCTTTAATTCCGAAAATCTGATTTTAATTCACAACATTCCCCAAAATTGCGGCTAGCAAGTGAATACATTATAGAATTACCGTCGTTCCTATATACATAGGGCAAACCTTGAAATTCTATTTAGAAATTAGCAATCCACTCCTCAAGATCGAGGATTTGATATCTAATTCACACATACGGGCACGATTGTATTTTGAGATCGAAGTCATAAATTGCCTTTAATGTATGTTTTTCGAGAGACAAGACACAATTGGGGAGCATATGTTATGGGCAAGATTACTTATTTAAGTGCAAATTACATCATGATAAAAAAAAAGTAATGAAGATAAAGATATGATATGATGCAATTCAAATAAAATAACTATAGATAATATGCCACATTTACCAATAGGATAATATTGCATTAATGTCTAATGCAATATTACCTTATCAATAAGGATTTACATCCTTTCAAAAATAGGTAATAATAACTGCAAGAATAAATATGTTAGATATCCAAAAGATAGGATAATATCTAGACAATTCAAATTAGGAAACAAATTATCACTAGGATAACATTCTTACGTAATTCGAATATGCTCAAGATAATCTTCCAAACTCAAACGTGAACCTCATGGATCGGCTCAAATGATGGGATTAAGGCTGCTTGTCTTGCCTATAACCTCACAATGCTTCGGTGCTCACTTCCCTTTGGCATGTAAGAAGGAGCATGACAACACTTCTGGAAGTGGATTTCTACTTCAGAAGTGCTTCTGGAGCGAAAACTCATTTGGTAATGTAACTTCTAAAGTATAAATCCGTTTAGTAAAAAAATTTACTTTTGAAAGAAATTTTCACTTCTCAAGTGAATTTCCACTTCTAAAGTTATTTTTTCCCTAATTTGAGAAGTTAAAAAAAATAGTTTTTCCAACTCAAGAAAAACTTCTCACCTCACCCTCTTTTTATTACCCCCTCACCTCTTTTCGATGATACCCACCTCCACCAACCTCCGCCGCCGCGGATCGTCACCGGCCGCCGCCCATTGCCGACCTCCACAGGTCGCCACCCATGACCACCGCCAACCATCGACCATCGCCCGCCCTTGCCCACCGCAAATCTCCGTTGGTCGCCACTTGCCGATCGCCCCCGGTAGCCAACCATTGCCTACCTCTGCTGGCTGCCACCCATAGCCGACCACCGCCGACCTCCGCTGGCCACTGCCAACCACCGTTCATTGCCAACCTTCGCTGGCTGCGATCTTTGCCAACCGCCTATCTTCGTCGGCGGCGACCGTCGCCCCTTGCCGCCAACCAACGACCACCGCTCCCGCCGCGGTCACCTAGACATGGCCACTAGCTGTGAACTACCTGTTCCGATTTAAGAACCGGCCGTTTCGGTTCGTGGCCATGCTTGAACCGGAATCGGCCCTTGAAGGGGCGATCTGCATTCCGAGCGGGTTCAAGGGCTGGTTTCGGTTTCGAATTTTAAATTTAAGTTAAAATAATAAATTATGAAATAAAAAAATAATAAATTATCAATTATAGATTATAATCAGATTGTACATTGTAATCAAATTTGGGGGAAAAAATAAAGGGAGAGGGAAGGAGCTTTAACTTAATGAATTATCATTAACCGCCTACATATCTTCTTGGGGATAGAAGAATCAAAATCCATGTAATTCTTTTACCTTTAATAACCACAACTTACCTCATCATCAATCGTCGCTACCTGTTGTGGTACCCGTGGCGGTGATATCTCCACTATCATCATTGAAGAATTCGTTGTCTTGATCCAGCCCTTGTTATCGAAATTTAGCCTTTGTCCAATCATCGATACAAGCTTGAGCCTCCACTGCATTCGGATTTAATCTTGAATGGCGGTCGTCCAAAATTAATCCTCCAGTGCTAAATGCTTGCTCAATTGCAACTGTTGAAGAAATGATTGCTAACATTTATCTTGCGATGAGAGCGAGGACTGGAAATTGGGTTGAATGAGTCTTCCACCACTCTAGAATTTTGAAATCTATGCTATGCTCGGAATCACGGAACTCAAAAGCAATGGTTAAATAGCTTTTCAATTCGAAAATATTATTTGTTGCTCATTTTTATCTTTTTTGCCCACTAATGAGCAGATTGTACTATCTACTAAGTCTACCACTCTCCTCCCTTTGTGAGGCACTAGGTTGAGAAGATCCACTATCACCTGATTCATATCTACTACAAAATTCATTATATAATGCTACTGTAGCGTCTTTAACCTCTACTTGTATAGTTTTAATATCTACTGTTTCATTCAAATGTAAACAATCATAATAATAATCCTTGAGATAATCATACGGACCATTTAATTTAGTACGTGAATCGAAAATAATAGCAACCAAATAAACAATAGGAATGCAGGTATAATAATGCAGCCATTTTGCTTTCATTGCTATAATAGTCGGAGTTAAATGAGCATCTTTTTCATATTCACAAAAAACACCAGCAACATTAACACACTCTATTAAAAATAAATGCGTAGTAGGATAATAAACACCAGATAAAGTATAAGTTACATCATTAAAAAATTTCAAAAAATCTAAAAAAAATTTGCAAACAACCCAATCTTGCGGGAGTAAACTAACTTCGGAAACATTATTTGAAATAAACACACATAATAAATTTTTATAAGCAAAAGATTGATAAAACAACTCGTAAGTAGAATTCCAACGAGTCAGAACATCTTTTGGAAATCTTTTTGGTTTTTGTCCATGTGATTTACAAAATCTGCCCCATTCTTTCATAACTTGAGGACGACTTCATAAAAATTTAATTACTCTCTTTATTAGGGTGAGAAAAGCCTTAAGAGTTCATAAAAATTTAATTACTCTCTTTGTACACATAAATTTAAAACGCGACAAATACATCTAATGTGAAAAAATTGTCCGCCAAAAGAGAGTTTACAAATATTTTCTAATTCGGGAATGGAAGCGGTATTTGATACGACATTATCAAAACCAATTGAAAAAACTTTATTAATCAAATTATATTCTTTTAAAACTTGCCTAATTAATCTATAAATATTATTGGCGGTATGTCTTTCATCAAACACTCAAAATGCAAGTACTATTTTTTTAATGTTCCAATTGTCACATATCCAATGACATGTGATACTCATATAAGAATAAATTTGTCAAGGATCACTCCAAATGTCGCTACCTATATGCATACGTTCATTGAAATCCGTAAAAAAGTTTTACAAAGCCTTTTTTTGTTTTTTATAAATCCTAAAAAGTTCACGTTTAAGAGTAGTTCTCGGAACAGATTTTGCTTACGGAGTACTTACGGTGTTTATCAAAAAATTCAAACCAAATTTTCTTCAATAGTAAATAGTAAATGTTCAATGGCAACATATTGGGCTAATGTTTCTTTATAAAGTTTATCACTGAAACGAAATAAAGGAGAAGTGTTAGGATTTGCGTATCCAGAAATTTGTTGTTGCCTGGTGTTGATCCCCTCTTGCGTTGCATGTTTTTACATCAAATGCTGACGGTATGTTTCATAGCCGTCTCCTTTATTAAAATTGTGTGATTTCGTACAATATTTACAGTTTATCTTGTACTTGTCTCCGCCTACATGTACCTTGTCGAAGTGTTGCAATAAGTTGGATGTACTTTCCCGGGATTGTCGTTCCGGCTCATTTGCTGTCGACGTTTCTTCGACGCTAATAGGAGGATGAAGACTTTCTTGTGTTGGGACGTACTCGACGTTGGGAATATAATTGATAGTATCATCGGCGTCTACCCAATATGTAAACTCACGAGAATCATATTGATCATGAGGTTGGGGATAATCGAATACTCCCATCCGGTTATTCCATGGGCGATTTTCGGGCCCAAACCGGCCCATGGCCATGTCTACGGTCGCCGAGTGGCCATCTACAGCCACCGGAGTAAAAAATAAATAATAAATTTTTATTTTTAAAAATTAAATAATTATTTTAATTAAAAAAAATTATTTTTAAAGAAATTTAAAATTTTCAAAAATGAAGTAGAAATTTTTCGATCACCAATAATAATTTTTCATAGAATATTTTGTGTTGATAATATTTCAGAAGTAAAAATTTTCAATCGTTACCAAACGAATTTCTCTGATAAAAAATAACTTCCGGAGTAGAAGTAGAAAAATCAACTTCTGCTTTTGAGAAAAAGTAGAACAATCAACTTATGGCCGAAGGTTGATTTCGAAAGCAAAAGTGTTACCATGCGCATCCTAAATGTCTCCTCGAGGAACATTGCAGAGGGAAAATAAAAATAAGAGAACAAGATCTTTTGCTGGGCAAATAAAATAAAATAAAACTTCTCTTTTGATTCTCTGCCCAAGATCACGTGACTATGACTCCAATTTTTTTTTTTTAGCGACGACTGTGACTCCATTTGGCTCTTAAGTTTCTCTTGCGTTTTCGTCCGCGCATGAATCGATCAATGTGAACCATCTCTCTCCTCCTTCGTAATGGTCTCATACCCTCGACTGTGAAGCCCTTTTTTTGGCCGTCTCTGACCTGTGAACCAAGAAAAGAATAAAAATTCAGCGGGAAAAACCCTAAGACCACGAAGGAAAATATAAAGAGGAACGAAAGCCAAAGAGAAACATCCCAAGGAACCAAAGAAGAATTTTTATTGGCTTTCCCCTCCATTAGCTAAAAGCTTTTCGTCCACGATTTGAAAGATCTTGTATGCAATACTTGATTTCCAAACTTGAAGCAATATGAGGATCTCGGACCAGTGGTGGTTGAACAGCGGCATCAATGGACTCAACTGACTGACAGTGGTCCGCGGCGAGGACAACGGGACTTGCGGAGGAGGGCAATAGGTTCACTGCAGGGTGCTCAAACAAAAAAAAGAAACAGGACACAAAATAACGAGTTGTAGCAGTGTGCGGATCGCAGATCGAGTCTCGAGGTGGTGCTGGTAGACTCGGCACCACTGAAGTCGAACTAATGCAGTGATGAAATCTAGGAATCTTCAAAGAATTAATCAAGAAAAAAAACTATGAAGATTTCTAATATTGAAATTGTTGTTCAAAATATCCCTGTTCATGCGAGTCTGTATGTTAAGGGACTAAAAAAAACTAGTGCAAAAGAACTCCCTTTATGTATGAGAAGGCCTCTCGTGAGTGATGGCTCAGTCAACACCAAGCAATTGATGACACCAGAGACTTGAAGGCATGAACACAGAGAAGACATGGGCTGTTCTCGAGATCATGAAGTCATCTCTTCAGTGTCTCACTTCAGGAGCCTTCTGACATCGCGGGTGTTGCGGAACTGCTTCATTCGTCAGGATTGGTCAAGCTGGATCGCGGGCTTTGTCGTTAATGTAGATTCGTCATCAGATAGTTCAATTGAAAGAAAGACAGCGGCTGTTCTCGGCGTTACCAAGACCGCGATAGTGGACACTGAAATCTGGCTTTGAAATCTGAATTGATACAACGAAGTGTGGTGCGACGTCGATGCTTTTCCTCCCTTGTGAAGCGTGTGCGAAGATCAAGGCAAAAGAAGGAAAGGGGTACCCCCTCTGACCTTCTGCAACGTGACTTCCTACTGTGGCCGTGTATTATCAATGTGTGGCCCCCTCTGTTTGTGAAGTATAAGCATGCTTATACATGAAAAATTAGGTTAAGTTAGGGGTTCCAACTTATGACTCTTTATGAAATAGACCCCGAATCGCAAGGCCTTTTTAAATGAAGCCCCGAAGGACTTAATCACACCTAATCAAGTTCAAATCAGCCCATATTCCTTAAAAATTTCGGTACAAGCTCAATTCAAATAATTGAATTAAGTTTAAAACCTTGAATTAAGTCTATCCACCGCCGATCTGATGAAAATGTGAAAACAATGTGTGCTAAAATAAATATGAAAACTAAGTTAATTGTTTTTGGTAAGAACTAAAATTTAATTCCTGATTTTTATGCAAAATAAACGATTAAAAGGAAAAGTCAAAATTTATGCATCAACATCGTTGACGTCAAAATTCCATGAAAACAACGAGAGAATCGAAGCTCCTTCTCTTCTGTGGTTCTCTTGTTCACGTTAAAAGTTCACGAAAGTAGTAAGAAAGTCGAAGCTCATTCTTCTCCATAGCTCTTTGGTTTACCTTGAAGCTTCACAAACAAGGTGAGAGAGCCGAAGTACTCTACTTTTTGGAATTGCAAAAGTAAATGATATGTATTCTCTCTCTTATTAGATTTGGTTTTCACTGCCTGATTTACTTCAATGTTGTTGTAGCCTATTTGCATTTCTTGTCATAGTTGAACCTGTGGGTCTAAAATGTTGCAATGAGCTCATTTGCTCTTCAAGATGGATTGATTGATGGAGGTTATCTCCTTTTGCGCATAATGATTTCTTTAGTAGTGAATCATGAGATACTGTTACCTTCTCCATTTCTACATTCTCGGGTTGATTTATACTGATATGTTGTTCATACCAAATAATGGAAGTCCATCTATTTCTCAGGTTACAAGCTACTCTAACATGAGCTCAACCCCGCTCGAAGTCCATCTATTTCTTCCCCAGCGATTCCTCACTTGCGTGCAAGGAAAAAAGGAGGAGCCCAAGCCATTTCTTCGTTGATTCAACTCTTGTCTTCGCTGTACTTCAATCTCGGGTAAGTATTACTTCTATCATAACTACTAGCTTGTTTGATGTCCATTTATTTTGGCAATTTGTGTGGTTCCAAAAATGGGTATTCTATGAGGGAATTCTAGTTGTGTGGAAAGGAAAATGCCCTTGTACGAATGATCCACTGCTTGAGTTAGCGCCTTTGGACTATGGGTAGTAAAAATCTCGGTGCTAATCGTATTGTTTGTCATCGAATTGAAGTGAATTGAACTCGAGATCTAAGAGTGAGAATTTGGCCTTAAGCGTGGAATTGGGGGTTCATTACCGAATTCATCGCTTGATTGAGTATCCTGGAGTCGTGGGTGAGCCAAATATGAGTGTGGACCATCCGGGTTGTCGTGGATTCGAGTGGAATCAAAGTGGGTTCTGAATCATTGGGTTGGGCGTGCAGCTAGGAAGGTGAAGTTGTATGCACGATCCGTTATTTGAGTTGATATCTCGAGGTCTTGGGAAAGCAGAGTGCGAAAGCCAATTGCCTCGATTGTCGGAGGAATTTGACGAATTGAAGTTGGATTTCAAAGAGGGAACCTTAGCCTTGAGGTTGGTGGAAAGGTTAAATGGAGTTTTGTGTTTGCGTGTTCATTTTACCTAATGGACTCCCGATTGCCTTGTGACCCCTTCGTGCTTATGTTACGTGGTGGCCTATGGTTGGTATCCTGTTGATTCTTTGCCCGTGAGCTCTGCTTGGATGAATGATACATTAGATAGTCTTGTCGTCAAGCTAGACATTTTACTTGTTGAGCTTTTAGCTCACTCCTTACGATTTAACCATTTTCAGCTTAGTAGCGAGGATGAAGCCACAAGGTGATACTATGGATGTCGGTGGTGAAGATGAAGATCATCGTGGTGCCGCTAGATTGGGAGTAGTTGTTGTACCTTATAATGTGCTCGTAATCTTTGAACTTTTGTAAAGAATCGGTTAAAAAGATATATGTATATGAATATGTACTCCGTATTTTTTTAGTCATATGTTCTTGTGATAAGTGGTTTGTATGTTATTATACGGGTTTAGGAAACCCTATTGATTAATGATGTGCCCTTAGGTATTGTGCCTACCGGTTGTTTTTTATGCACTTGTATTTTTATTTTAGTATTCCACATGCACCCCCTTATATGTACTATAATATTAAAATAAAATGCGGTTAAAGCAAGGGTTAACATCGAGGTCCTGGTAAGGTGGTATCAGAGCATTAGATGGAGGTCGGACCTTAACAATGTGGTACTAGAGCAAGTCGAGAGAGTGATAAGGTGCATTAGTGACTAAATTGCTTGGTAGGCATGAACGCGGTTAAAATTTACAAGTGCATGTGTTTGTGTTTGATAGAGGATATGCATTAGCTTAAACTGCTTTTAGTTAAGAAGTTGGTTGATCACTACTTAGGAAGTGATAATTTCTGTGACTATTTGAGATTATAGTATGGTGATCGACAAGTAATTTGGATGATAAATCGGATGGTAACGAGTTATTGATAGGCTTGGAGTGTGGAGCTTGGTGGATTGATTCCTATGAATTATAGGCTTGAATCAATGTATCCGATACTAATGGTTTTAGATATCGTATCGAAAGGCTCTGGATGAAGTGAGGTGAAGTTTGCAAGGAAACGAACAAGGATTGTGTTTTGAGGTTTAGCAATTGATTCTAGACGATGGGCCGGTGCGATTATATGATCTTGATTCTAAATTGATAACGACCAGATGAAGAAGTGTATAGATTGATTTTTAGGCAAATGATCTCCGATTTGGTGGTCACTTGATGATTTAGAATGTTAAGCCTAAGATAAGGATTGATGTGAAATGAATGATACTAAATGTGAGTTTGGAGGGTGTTCATGCATTGCACGAATTTCCTACATTAAAACGAAATTTAAGAAACGTGCATCCATCATGTATAGTCGGACTCGATAAACCTTAACTTTATATGTGACAAACCATATGAGATGCCTATAAATCGTAGTGAGACATGGCATGGGACACGTTGGACGGGACCTTCTTAGCAAGTGCCTTACTTGGGGACGAACTAGGCAAAAGTCGGTGGGCCTATAACGACCCGGTGTGAAGAGGGCGGGGAATGACGCGGGGGCAAAGAGGCGGGGACAAGGTACGGCTCCCGGCAAGCTTCTAAGATGGCGGCGATGGGGACATGAATGAATCAAGTCATGCATTGAAAGGTAGGTCTAGGCATTGTCTTGAGTCCGGCTAGTTTTGAAAGCTACATTATTTTTTTGAAATATGAAGTGTTTTAAAAAATGCACGGCATTGCATTGCGTTTCTATAAGCTAAAGGATAATGGGATTGAGATGCCGTTGGATAAGTGAGTAATGCCTTGAATGCCGATGGGGAGTTGGTGAAAGTCAGTTGTTTGTGTGTGCCTCAGAAAGTGAATCGGAGAGGGCTTTGTTGTGTGATTATGGTAGCCTCGAAATGAAATGAAACCCACACGAACTAGTTGGCTAGCAACCCGGCAATGTCGTAGTGGGGTGTGAATTGTGTAAAGACCGTAATCAACGGAATCACAAGAAGACATGTGGATTAGCAAGTGGTGAAAATGGCATGGTAACGATGCTAGTGAATTTGTGAACTTCTAAGGTCAGAGGTGACCCTAAATAAAAGTTAAGATTACGAGATATAACGAAGGACAATAAGAAATAAGTAACCCCATTTACTCGAAGGAGGGAGTAAGTACCAAATTTCGGGGACGAAATTTATTAAGAGGGAGTCTTGTGAAGGCCAGATTTTTTTTTCAGTCGAATTAAGTTAACCAGTGGACTCGTTAAGTTCGGACGTAAATATGGTGATGGGTGTGAGCCATTAGAGATTATGAATTCGGGGTTAAATTTTGGTGCGGCGGACAATTGGATTGACGAGTGGTAGCAAGCACGACTAAAATTAAGCGAGGGGCTGTTAGACGTCGACTTTGGTTTTGGATCGTATAGTTTCTATCCTCACGAGAATTATACGAGATTGGACCGCAAAGCTTTGCCCCCAAAGACCTACACCGACCCTTGTTATATTATGTTTCGAGTTTGAATGGTATTTGAAACGTGATCTGCACTATAGAGATAATTAAATGTTCAAGGGAAATCTAGGTTGGATTTTGATCTTATCGAAATCGATGTTATCTTTTATTCAAGACTATTTCGTGGTTTTGGAAATAAAAGATGTTGATATCTCTTGGGCACAAGAATTGGATACAGTTGAAAAAAGTATCCACGTTGGACTGCATAAAGAAATACAAGAATGGCGGTCACCATTGCGGTGAAACAAGAGGAAAAAGTCTCTATCACTACAAGAAAAAAATAGATGGTCTTACATTATTTTATTATATTAATATATTTGCTTGTGGGCCAAAGGAATTAGGTCAGATTGAAGAGAAAATAAAAGTGGCTTGGGTGCTTTTATTTTTGAGTCTCTGATCGCAACCACACAAGGCATGGGGTTTCTTTGGTAGAGAGCTTAAGCCGCACGTAAGAAAAAGAAGGCATGCAGAGCACTTCTTGAAGTCGCACGTCTTGAAGCCGCACGAAGAACGACGCAAAGAACGTGAAGGACGTTTTTGGTTCCGCCGTACGTAAAGCAAAGAAGATGAGTATTGTTTTTCTCTGTGAGTTTTTCGAGTAAATTCTCTATGAGAGATTGCGAGATAATACTTGTGGGTTTGCTTTGGGCTTAAGCTAGGTGCGGGAAACACTCGAGTGCATGAGCGATTGTAACTTTAATTCTCCGATTATAGTGGATTATATTGCTAGCTCTCCCCGTGGACGTAGGTACCGACATTTGGACCGAACCACGTAATCTCCGGTGTCATTTATCGTTCATCGTAATTTTTCTGGTGATTTCGTATTGACTTATTTGCAAGATCCGTAAGTGTTTTCGCGTTAATATCTCTACAATTGGTATCAGAGCTACGGTTAGAGTTTCTACAGTTGATTTAGGGCTTTTGCTTGTCTGATCATTGTCAAGAAATTCTGTTATTGCAATTATGTCTGGAGCGAAATTTGAGATTGAGAAGTTTAACGGAATGAATAACTTTGGGTTATGGAGTCTCAAGATGGAGGCATTATTAACGACTCAAGGTTTGGCTGAGGCATTAGAGGGCAAGGATAAGTTGCCTGAAACTATGAATGATGTCGACAAGGACATGTTAATGAAGAAAGCGAGAAGTATAATCATGTTGTACCTATCGGATGAGGTGTTGATAGAGATAGCTGATGAGAAGGATGCCGCAGCATTGTGGGCTAAACTTCGGGCACTCTATGTTATGAAGGGTTTGAACAATCGCTTATATATGCTGAAGAGGATGTTTCAGTTTCGAATGGCTGAAGGCACATCTATCAGAGGCCACTTAGATGAGTTTAACAAACTCATGATGGACTTGAAGAACATCAACGAGGCCTTGCCCGATGAGAAACAATGTGTGATGTTGTTAGCATCTCTACCAGATTCTTTTGAGCATTTTATGGATTCATTATTGCAGGGGTGTACTACGATTACCTTGGAAGATGTAAAGTCTGCTCTATTATCTAAGGAGTGGCAAAAGAAGTTACGAGAAGATAACTTGACGCAAGGTAGTGTGCAAGGTTTGTTCATTCGTGGTAGAGATGAACAGAGAGAGTCTAGAAGTAACAGATGGAAAAGTCGTTCTAAATCGAGATCCAATGTTCGGAAACGTCGATGTTATCACCGTAATGAGATAGGGCACTATATGAGAGCTTATCCGAAGTATAATGGTAAAGGAGTTAAGGTGGGGTCTGCAGGTGATGGTAATATTGTTACCACAGGTGATAGTAGTTCTAGTGATGCCGATGTTGTGTTAACGGTTGCCACGAGTTCATCGGGGGATGAATGGGTGCTTGATTCTGGATGTTCTTATCATGTGACTTCTCATAGATACTGGTTTACTACCTATCGGTGCACGGAGGGTGGTAAGGTGCTTATGGGAAACGGTGTTGCTTGTGAAGTAGTGGGGATCGGAACAATTCAGATTAAAATGCACAATGGAGTGGTGCAAGCATTGACAGATGTGAGGCATGTACCGGGCCTGAGAAAGAACCTTATCTCGTTGAGTGCTCTTGATAAGTTCGGATACCGGATTTCTGCTGAAGGTGGAGTTATAAAGGTCTCTTGAGGTGTTCTTACTATGATGCAAGGAAAGATAGACCGCGGGTTATATCTACTCCAGGGAAAGACGGTGATTGGCTTGTCTACTAGATTCTCCGATATTTCAGGTGAAGATACAACACGGTTATGGCATATGAGACTTGGACAGATGAGTGAGAAGGAGATGGTTGTTCAAAGTCGAGGGGGCCTACTAGGAGGTCATCAAATTGAGAAGCTGGATTTCTATGATCACCGTGACATCGGTAGTCGGCGGGGAGTGAAGTTCGGTGCGACAGTTCACTGGACCTCGGAGATTGTAGGTTGCATACACTCGGACTTATAGGGACCCTCTCCCGTTCCGTCTAAGTGAGGTGCCAGATATATATTGTCCTTAGTTGATGACGTTTCAAGAAAAGTCTGGATTTGTCTTCTTAAGCACAAGAGTGAGGTACTTAGTCGGTTCAAGTCATGGAAGGCGATGATCGAAAAGCAGATAGGAAGAAAGATTATGTGCCCGAGAACCGATAAAGGGTTAGAATTTTGTTCGGATGAGCTTAGTCGGTTTTGCGTAGAGGAAGGCATGGTGAGACATCACACTATTGCCAATGCACCACACTGTTTGGAGTTGCTTGGACTGATGAATAGAAATTTATTGGAGAGAGCTTGCCCTTTACTCTCCAATGTTGGATTAGATGAAGATTTCTGGGCTGAAGCAATTAATACTGCTTGTTGGTTAGTCAACGGATCACCATCACCAGAAGTTGATTGGAAAATTCTCGAGGAAACGTGGTCAGGTAAGCCTGCTGATTACACCGAACCGAGAGTGTTTGGTTGTCCCGCTTGTGCTCGTGTAAGTGATGGCGCGCTGGAGTCGGGGGCAAGGAAGTGCATATTCCTAGGCTATGCACATGGGGTGAAGGGATACAGGCTGTGGTGCATTGAGAAAGATTCACCCGGTTTTACGTTCAGCAGTGATGTTACTTTTGATGAATCTGCTCTGTTTCAGAAGAGGAGTAAGGGATCGATTGAGGAGAAAGATCCGGACGGTGTTCAGAAACAGGTGGAGCTTCGGGTAGAGCCTAGAGAAGTTCAAAGTACAACAGATGTGACAGAGTCCGTAGAGTCGCTAGCTTTCATAGTAGTTAACAGTTGTTCCGAGGTCATAGTTGATGAAGCTTCGAGGTGGTTAGTGGAAGTGGATGAGATAGAGCGACAGTTGTATGCAGATATTAAAATAGACAGTTTGGGTGCGGTAGAGACAGCTTCGGGTATGGAGAAACAGAGAGAGACTACTGAAAAAAATTCTATAAGTACCTCGCTTGCTACATATTATAAATTGTCTAGTTTGTTACATTGTACTTGGATGGAGGTGGAGCAATTGTCCCATGCTTCACATGTTAGTACTGTTGGTTATCCGAGTTATGCCATGGATAGTACTAAGCTTGATCTATTACATGCAATTAGAAAAATGTATATGACTAATCCGGATATACATTGTAATGATGTGGAGTGGATCCTCCCGATTTTATTAGGGATGACAGACGTTGGGGTATATTTTGGAGAATGTAGTTCGGGTAGTGTGGCAGTAACTAGGTTTGTGAACCTAGGTCATATAGGGAACCCGAAAGATAGTCGACCTCCAAGTATTTATGCCTTTACTTTTGTTAGTTGTACTATGAGTTGGAAAGCGTCGTTGGGAGACACTATGGTCTCATTGACGACCGAGACTGGAAACATGGTAACAACGAAAAAAGTTGAAGAGGCGGTGTGGTCTAATGACTTGATTAGCGATGTTGACATAGGACATTCGGTTGATGTGGTGTTCGGTAAAAGTCGGAGATATCACTGGAGAATCGAGTTCATTGGTAACCGAAATTTCTGCATCAGATATAGCATGTCAAGAGAGGATGTAGCTGTGAATAAGTTTCAAGCAACGGATAATCCTGTGGACATGTGGACCGACTTCATTTCTCTAAACAAGTTCAAGTTCTGCTTGAACTTGATGGACGTTTGTGGTGAGTGAACGCCCGTGGGGGTGTTGGGAGAGCCGCCATGGATGATGAGGTACTATGACTTTGCTTCAAACGTCGAGCCAAGGTGGAGATTGTTATATTATGTTTCGAGTTTGAATAGTATTTGAAACGTGATCCGCACTATAGAGATAATTAAATGTTCAAGGGAAATCTTGGTTGGATTTTGATCTTATCAAAATCGATGTTATCTTTTATTCAAGACTGTTTCGTGGTTTTGGAAATAAAAGATGTTGATATCTCTTGGGCACAAGAATAGGATACATTTGAAAGAAGTATCCACGTTGGACTGCATAAAGAAATACAAGAATGGCGGTCACTGTTGCGGTTAAACAAGAGGAAAAAGTCTCTATCACTACAAGACAAAATAGATGGTCTTACATTATTTTATTCTATTAATATATTTGCTTGTGGGCCAAAGGAATTAGGTCAGATTGAAGAGAAAATAAAAGTGGCTTGGGTGCTTTTATTTTTGAGTCTCTAATCGCAACCACACAAGGCATGGGGTTTCTTCGGTAGAGAGCTTAAGCCGCACGTAAGAAAAAGAAGGCATACGGAGCGCTTCTTGAAGTCGCACGTCTTGAAGCCGCACGGAGAACGATGCAAAGAACGTGAAGGACGTTTTTGGTTCCGCCGTATGTAAAGCAAAGAAGATGAGTATTGTTTTTCTCTGTGAGTTTTCCGAGTAAATTCTCCGTGAGAGATTGCGAGATAATACTTGTGGGTTTGCTTTGGGCTTAAGCTAGGTGCGGGAAACACTCGAGTGCATGAGCGATTGTAACTTTAATTCTCCGATTATAGTGGATTATATTCTTGGGTCTCCCCGTGGACGTAGGTACCGACATTTGGACCGAACCACGTAATCTCTGATGTCATTTATCGTTCCTCGTAATTTTTCTGGTGATTTCGTATTGACTTATTTGCAAGATCCGTAAGTGTTTCCGCGTTAATATCTCAACAACCCTTTCCCCTATATAACCCTCCATTCACTCCCTCCTCTTTCTCATTTTCCCTTCCCTTCTCCTTCTTGCACATGCTCTCCCCCTTGTGGAATCTGCTCGCTCCCTCTTATCCTTCACCCACGCGATGCATCCTCCTCTTGACGACACCGACGAAATCGTAGCGCGAAGGTGATGGTCGATGAGCTACTTTAACCCGAGCTTAGCCCCGCTCGAAGTCCATCTCTTTCTTCCTCGGTGGTTCCACACCACGCAAACAAGGAAGAAAAGGGGAGCCCGAGCCATTTCGTTGTCAATTCAACTGTCGTCTTTGCCGTACTTCAATCCCATGTAAGTATTACTTCTATCCTAACTACTAGCATGTCCGATGTCCGTTTATTTTGGCAATTTATGTAGTTCCGAAAATGGATATTCTATGAGAGAATTCTGGTTGCATGGAAAGGAGAACACCTTTGTACGAACTATCCATTACTTGAGTTAGCGCCTTTAAACTATGAGTAGTTAGAATTTGGGTGTTGATCGTCTTGTCCGTCTTCAATTTGAAGTGAATTGAACTCGAAATCCAAGGGTGAGTATTCGGCGTTAAGCGTGGAATTAGGGGTTAATTGCCGAATCCGTTGCTTGATTTAATATCATTGAGTCGTGAGTGAGCTGAATATGAGGGTGGACCGTCTATGATATCATGGATTCATGTGGAATCAAAGTGAGTCTTAAATAATTGGGTGGGGCGTGGAGCTAGGAAGGTGCAGTTGTATGCGCAATCCGTTATTTGAGTTGTATGCGAATTTAAGTGGGATTTCAAAGAGGTAAGCTCAACCTTGAGGTTGGCAGAAAGGTCAAATGGAATTTTTGTGTTTGCATGTTCGTTTTGCCTAATGGACTCCTACTTGCCTTGTGACCCGTTCGTGCTTATGTTTTGTGGTGGCCTCTGGTTGGCGTCATGTTGATTCTTTGCCCGTGAGCTATGCTTTAATGAATGATATTTTAGATAGTCCATTCATCGGGCTAGATGTTTTACTTGTTGAGCTTTTAGCTCACTCCTTGCAATTTAACCATTTTCAGCTTAATAGCGAGGATGAGGCCACAACATGATGCCATGGATGTTGCTGATGAAGATGAAGACCGTCGTGGTGCCGCTAGATTGGGAGTAGTAGTTGTACCTTATAATGTCCACATAATCTTTGAACTTTTGTAAAAAATCGATTAAAAAGATATATGTATACGAATATGAACTCCGTATTTTCTGAGTCAGATGCTCTTGTGATGAGTGGTTTGTAAGTTATTATACGGGTTTAGGAAACCCTATTGATTAATGATGTGCTCTTAGGCGTCATGCTTGCCGGTTGTTTTCCATGCACTGTAATTTTATTTTAGTCTTCCGTGTGTGTCCTCTTATACGTATTATAATATTAAAATAGAACGCGATTAGAATAAAGGTTAACATCGGGCTCCCAATAGGGTGGTATCGGAGCATTGGATGGAGGTCGGGCCCTAACACCTTCTTTCATTTTCCTCTTTATATCCCTATCTATCTTCGTATCTCTTCATCTTTAAAAATCTTCAAGACTTCTTTGGTGATTCCATGGACATCGTTCAAGCGTTTCGCGAGTCTTTGAAGCTCTTATATTCAACGATAAGTTTATTTGAAAGTGTTTTGATCAACTGTATTTGCTTTGCAGGCTCTTCTCTCCCAATTTTGAGTTGGGTCTTAATTTGGGAGCTCTTCTATCCCGATTTAGATAAAGATCTGGGACTTACAAGACCTTATTTATGTTTTTTCAACCTATTGATATTGTCGTTATCTCTATATGGTGATGGTACTAGGACGCCGAACTTGGGTTCACCTGTCTTTTGACAAAGCCATAGTTGTTATAGGGAAAGATTTTGACGAGTGCTCATGATGATGATGATGGGATTTTCAAAGATTGGCCACTATGATGCTATGAAAAATTTCTTCCTGTGAGAGGAGGGAGTTGCTACACGTTATGCCAAGTAGATTTATGATTTAGATTTGCACTAGATTGTAATGCTTTGTGATTGATTTTGTCTAAAGTTATGTACCTCTTTTAAAAAAAAATTTAAAAATATCCTTCTGACCGGATAAAGTAATTGTTGGCTTGTGCTTCGCCAAGCAATACAATCACCTTTAAAACCCTTTCGTTGGCAATTGAAAATTTCAAAAACATGACTTGGCCCTTAATTAATAGCTCTTTAGTTTTGTAGGGTATCCCTTGGTGATGCATTTATTACTTGGGCTTTGCCCAAGTATGATGGAAAGAGGATGAAAAGAATAGCGAATGACAAATTATGTGTGGGGATTGAATTATTATCGTTATTAACTTGGAATTAGGGGCACATGATACTAAGGGCTGTCAAAAAGGCTCGCACTAACTCGACCCGGCGTGGCCCGGGCCGAAAATTTAGGAAATTTTCCGGGCGGACAATGGTACTTTTTTCAATAAAGGCCGATACCATTAGACCCTAATTCAGGCCCAAAACTTGAAAAGCCCACCACTCTACTAAGGGCCGGTGCATTTTCCGAATGCCCAGTGACAACTTTGATAGATTGGGTGCGGGTTCTTCTTCTTCTCCTTTCTCGCGAAAATGAAGGCGACCCGGAAAGATTCGGGGAGAATGGCCTTCTGGGACCGGATGAGAGTGACGGCACCTGGAACCCCGACCGCCGTGCCCGGCATTGGCGGCTCGCAAGCTCGAGTGCTGCCGAAGGCGATGGTGTGGCCGATACTCCTTATCGATAATGAGCCCTTCTCCACCTCTCATCGCCTCACCTCCTCCTCCACCGACGGTCCCTCCTCCTCCTCGTTGTCGGCTCGCAACAGCACGGCCTGCGCCGAATCGGAGCATAGTATGGAGCTACGGCACGTCGTTTTCGGAATCGCCGCCTCGGCCAAGCTCCGGGCACGGAGGAAGAACCGCATCAAGCAGTGGTAACTACAAATCGCCCCGGAGATTTTTTGCCGAGAAATTTCGAGCTCGTCGTTGCTTTTGATTGATTAGTCCGTGCGGGTGGAAAAACTTTTGGCTGTTGGAAACCGTAGAATGTGCACGGAAAATGTAGCAGAATCAGCACTGAAAGAACCTCATATTAGTTAATTCCAATTTGAACGCGAATTTGACTCCTTATCCACCTACACTTTCCCAAAGTTTGCTCTCCTTTTGCTATTTGTCTAAATCGGGCTCTTGTTAATCTTGTTCTTTCTAGAATCTTTCCTCAATTCAGCGCATGCCCATGAGTTCTCCGAGAACTTGAGTGCCTTTATCTTCTAGTTTTGCTACTATGCTTTCAATCCATTTGGGAGAACTGGTGATGAAACTAGAAGTGCCTTTCATGGAGGTGGTTGCTTTAATTCGTTATGCGCAACTTGGTGAGGGAAGTAAAACAGATGATGTTTGTCATGATTAATGGCCGCCAGGATTTGGATTTTAGATTAGCTTGTATGGAGGTTTCACGAGTGTCAAAGTTCGAATTTTCGTGGAAGGGTAAGTTTCACTTGAAGAGATAGAATTATTGATCATCTCCTCGCTTCGGCAAATCGAGTGTGGCGTGACTCGTATAAAAAAAAAAAACGCAGTACACTCATGTAGGGATGGCCGGTTCGGTGGAACCGCCGGTTCCGGTTCATGAACCGGCGGTTCCGGTTCCACGAAAAGGTGGAACCGGAACCGGCCGTCCCTATCTCCGGTTCCGGTTCCGAACCGGAACCGGCGGTTCCGGGCCGGTTCCGGTTCCGGTTCGGAACCGCCGGTTCATTCCGATCCTTTTTAATAATAATTTTTAAAATAATAAATAATATAATAAATATAATAAATTATAAATTATAACATACAATTAAAATGTACATTATAATAAAATATGGGCAAAAAAAAAAAAAAAGAAGGAATGGGCTTGAACTTAATGAATTATCATTAAGCGCCTACATATCTTCTTGGGGATAGAAGAATCAAAGCCCATGTAGTTCTTTTACCTTTGAGAACCCCAACTTACCTCATCGTCAATCGTCGCTACCCGTTGTGGTACCGGTGCCGGTGGTATCTCCAACATCATCGCTAAAAAATTCGTGTTCACGATCTAACTCTTGGTGTCGATATTTCGCCCTCGTCCAATCGCCCACACAAGCTTGAGCTTCCACAGAGTCCGGGCTTAATCTTGAACGGCGAGCGTCCAAAATTAATCCTCCAGCACTAAATGCTTGTTCAACGGCAACCGTTGAAGAAGGGGTTGCTAATATTTGACGAGCGATGAGGGCGAGAACTGGATACTCGATTTGGTGACTCTTCCACCATTTCAGGATTTCGAAATCTGTACTATGTTACGCATCACGAAACTCAAATTGAATGGTTAAATGTTTTTCTAATTCGGAAATACTACCTATTGCCCCTTTTTGTTTTTTTTGCCTACTCTTAAGCATATTATACCCTCTACTAAATGAACTACCACCTTCGCTATGTGAGGCAGTAGATTGTAAAGATCCAGAATCACTTAAACCATATCTACTACAAAATTCTCCATATAATGCTACTATAGATTCTTTAACATGTCCTAATATATTTGAAATATCTATTGAATCTTCCAAATATAAACAATCATGATAATACACATTCAAATAATCTTGTAAACCTTCTAATTTAATACGTGGATCAAAAACAATACCAACTAAATAGACAAGAGGAATTTGCAAATAATAATGCAACCATTTTTCTCGCATTACTAAAATAGTTCGACCTAATTCGGTATCATTTTCATATTTACTAAAAACACTACCAATATTAACACACTCTATTAAAAATAAATGCGTTGTAGGATAATAAATACCAGATAAAGTCTTAGTAGTATCATTAAAAATTTTCAAAATATCTAAAATTTTCTTGCAAACGTCCCAATGTTGAGGAAGTAAAGTAATTTCGGGAATATTTTGTGAAATAAACATACATAATAAATCTTTATATTCAAAAGTTTGCCGAAGCAACTCGTACGTAGAATTCCAACTAGTCGGAATATCTTTTAGAAATCTTCTTGCCATTTTCCCATTTTGTTTACAAAATTTTCCCCATGATTTCATACATTGGGGACGACTCCATAAAAATTTAATTGAACTTTTTATTGGGGCGAGAGAAGTGTCAAGAGTTCGTAAACCATCTTGTACACATAAATTTAAAACATGACAAGCACATCTAATGTGAAAAAATTGTCTGCCAAAAGTGGGTTTGCAAATATTTTCTAATTCGGGAATAGAAGCGGTATTTGCGGCGGCATTATCAAAACCAATTGAAAATACTTTATTTATTAAATTATATTCTTCTAAAACTTGCATAATTATTCTATAAATATTATGAGCCGAATGGCTTTCATCAAAAACTCGGAATGCAATAAGTCTTTTTTGAATCATCCAATTGTCATCTATCCAATGACACGTGACACCCATATAAGAATGAATTTGCCAAGGATCACTCCAAATATCGCTACCTATATGCACACGTCCATTGAATTCCGAAAAAATTTTGCTAAAGATTTTTTTCCTTTTTTATAAAGATGAAAAACTTCGCGTTTAAGAGTATTTTTTGGAATAATTGGCGCTTGCGGAACCAACGCAGTATTTATCAAATATTTCATATTAAAATTTTCACCAGTATTAAACGGAGCATGATCAAGGGCAACATATTCACCTAATGTTTGTTTATAAAGTGCTTCGGAAGGAAACGAAATATAGGATGAGGATTAGAAGTGGCGTACCCGGAAATTTGTTGTTGCGTATTGTCGATCCCCGCTTGCGTTGGATGTTTTTGTCCAAAAATGCCGACGGAATGTTCCGTAGCCGTCTCCTTTCGTAAATTTATATGTTTGCGAACAATATTTACATTTTACATTATACTTACCTTCGACTTCATCACGTACTTTGTCGAAGTAGCGTGAAGTCCGATGTATTATCTCGGCCCTTCCGTTCCGGCTCATTTGCCGTTGACGTTTCTTCGACACCGGTGGGAGGATGAAGACTTTCTTGTGTTGGGATGTGCTCGACGTTTGGAATCGGGCCATAGTTGATATTATCGTCGTCGTCTTCCCAACTTGTATACTCACGAGGATCATATTCGGGAATGGGATACTCGGAATCTCCCATAGTCATCTTGCCCTTGTCGGCATTTGCTTCCCCCTTTTTGACTTCCCTTTTTGAGAGAATTGATCGGAAATCCGATTGAGAGAATTGAGTCGGGATTGAGAGAGTGGAGTGGGGATTGAGAAAATTGGGAGAATTTGAGCGATTTGAGAGGATTTCGGAGAGAATTCGAGAGATTGTTCGGAGAATTTGTGACAAAAATGAAAGGAGAAGCATATGTATTTATAGGCAAGAATTATTTTTAATATATATATATATATTTTTTAAGGTAAAAAAGCAACGGCCAAATTAGCCGTTGCACGTTAGCAACGGCTCTTTGGGCCAAACGGCCCAAAGAGAGAAAAGGGGGGTGGGCCCGGCCCCCAAATTTTTTTTTTTTTTAAGTTTATTTTCCGCGGTTACGGGCCGGTTCCGGGTTGGAACCGTGGGCCCGGTCAACGGGCCGGTTCCGGGCCCAAATGGCCGCCCCTACACTCATGTATTCTCGTTCTTTACTCATTTTGTCCTGTTTCGTCAAACTCGCTTCTTACATTTTGTAGATTGCAGCAACGAACAAATTTCATCCCGATATACCAACTTGAGTTCAGTTCTTCATTTTCATTTTCATCCTCATCATCACTATTCTAATATTGAATTCTTGAAATCTATGGGATTTTGGAGCTTGATTAAAAAAAAGAGAAAAAAAAGGAGACTCGACCCGATCCGACCCGAATATCTTGGACATTTATGATTTGGGTATCGGGTCAGCCCGGGTTAGGTTGAGCCAAGCTTGGCGCCGTTTGGTTTCGGGCCAAGTCGGGCTTATATGAAACCTGGCCCAATCCGGCCCATTGACAAACGTTTTAAAAACTTTGTTATTGCACAATAGTGATAGGCCCCGATGCCAATACGAGCCTAGGCACACTGGGCATGAAGCGGGCGCCCAATTAAACTTTGCGGGTGCCCGATCGGACCTACTCGAGCGCTTGGGAGATGCCATATAAACTTTTTAAAGATTCAATTTAGGCTCTATTTGTTTCGTGAAAAATGTGATATTTTCAGAAAATATTTTTCAGAAAGTGATTTTCTAGAAAAATGACAATATTTTTCGATATTTGACCGAAACATGAAAAAAGACTAGGAAAATATTTTCCGTCGTTTGGTATGGAAATTTAGATTTGATTTTCCTTCATGCATTCCTTTAAATAATTTTGAATTTTTTTCTTTTGTATTTATTAAAATCAAAATTTTAATTTTTTCTATTTTTTATTTTTATTTTTATTTTTTTCCCTTCACTTTTGGGTTAGACCAATCACCGGAAACAGTGACCATCCATAGGTGAGCTTGAGGCTCCGCCGGTCCCGTCGATCTCGAGCTCGACTGAGGCCGGCAAGCCTCGAGCTCGCTATATCAAGACGCCGCCGGTTGTTGTGGAAGAGGCCCCGTTTCACATTTTCAGGACGCCACCGAAGGATCTGCATCTTGATCTGACCACATTAAAATCTTGATACCGTCTCATAAAGCTATTTTTTGACCATGTCATCTCATTAGGTTTCCCTTTCATCCTCACGCAAGAAAATCTTGACAAAGCAGGAGAAACCACCCCATGCACATCTGTTTCTGCAAAGCGGAGAACCAGCCAGTGGACGTGTGAAATGACTCATGGGATTTGGATTTGGGCATTCATCTCACCAAGTTTCCTAAATTTCTAGTTATGGATTTTTTATGAGATCACTCGAGGTTTCTTGCCGGCGTTGGGCGAGCTCAAGATCGCCAGGGCGGCTGAGCCTTGAGCTTGCTTGTGACTAGTCATTGGCCATCATTATGACCCGCGACCAGCCAAAACCAAAAGTTAAAGAAAATAAAATGAAAAAAAAAAAAAAAAAAAAAAAGAAAAAAAAAAAAGAAAAAAATAAAAAATAAAAAAGAAAAAAATTTGCATGAAAGAAAATGAATAGGAAAATGTTTTCCTCTTCTAAAAAAAATAAAAATATTTTCCCCACTTCTGAAAGAGTTTTTTCCATGGGTGGAAAATATTTTCCTAGACTATCGTATATTTCACGAACCAAATGCCGGAAAATCCAACATATTTTTCTGAAAGTTATTTTTTTTTTCGCAAAATAAACGGAGCATTAATCTATTATTGACACTTGACAACCCTAATTTTAAATAAAGCCTAAAAAGTATGCTCCCAAATTCGGACCGCAGAATTGTTGTGGGCTATGCAAGCAGCATGGTCCAATAAAATAATCAGTTGAATTTAATAAGGAGCAGGCCCATTTGACTTTTTGATTATTTTTAGTCTCGTGCGGTGTCGGAAAAACCGACCTTAGGACTAGTGCGAAATTGAATTATGACAGCCTTCCACAATTTTCTCTACCTACTTTGGCAAAACATGTCTCTAATTTCATTTATTGCCATTCTTTTCTAAGTGTGGTCCATCATTATGAGGTTGGAACGTTTCGATGTTGTAATCAACACCGACTTTTCCTCCCATGCTTGATATTCAATTCACAAGCTTATACCCTTCAAATGCTTAACACGCAAGCTTTCCCTGTGTAGTTAACTTCCGAACAGCTGTCAACTATTTCTCTAATCCATTTGGAATGTGTCAATTGCTCCAATTTAGTTATAAGTCTATTTCTTTGCCAACTAAGTCCTATGCCTTTGCATTTGTACCAATTTAATTCATCCGGCTAATTTTGGCTAAAAAATCGCTGAAATGGACACTAATCATTTCATGTGGCGTGGTCAACGCTGACGTAAACAATTTTTAAAAATATTTTGATTATTTTTTTATTTTTTTTTTATTTGTTTATTTTTCTTTTTTGGAGGAGGGAATGGAAGAAGAACAAATGGAATAAAAAAAAAAGGAAAAAGGAGAAAGAAAGGAAAAGGAAAAACTTAAAAATTGACCACATTAGCACCGACTGCACCATGTAGAACTCCCGGCATCCATGTTAGCGATTTCCAGCGAAATTTGATGGGTTAAATTGACATAAATACAAAAGGTTTAGGACTTAATTGGCAAAAAAATAAGTTTAGAACTAAATTGACACAATTACAATAAGTTTAGGACTTTTTTTGATAATGTTCCTAATCTGTTTAAATTCATATATTATTCGGTCCATGAGAATTATAGTGTATTTCACTGTTCCGGAGTTTATTTCACTTCATGAAAAAGACCAAATTGTATAGATCTTCATGCCTTAATCTTAGTGGCTGTTAGAAAAAAAGAAATTGTATAGATATTTTGAAAAAAAAAAACTTTATTATAGGACTATCTAAGAGAATTATAGGAAAACAAATCAAATATACATAATCAAAATAGATATAAAATTGAACCCAAAAAAAATAGGTACAAAAAACCAGATGAAATGTCCTAAGTACTTGTAGAAAATATCTAAAATATCTCACAAATTGGAAGCTACTTCATTTTAGGGAAAGGTTTACATTGTAAATAATTCCGTCGAAGAATAATCACACATCATTTTCCTTTTTTTTTTCCTTCAATTTATGTCCTTTTTTTTTCAATTACAATAAGTTTAGGACTTTTTTTGATAATGTTCCTAATCTGATTTAAATTCATATATTATTCGGTCCATGAGATAAATAGTGTATTTCACTGTTCCGGAGTTTATTTCACTTCATGAAAAAAATGAAATTGTATAGATCTTCATGCCTTAATCTTAGTGGCTGTTAGAAAAAAATGAAATTGCATAGATATTTTGAAAAAAAAAATGCTTTATTACATGACCATCTAAGAGAATTATAGGAAAACAAATCAAATATACATAATCAAAATAGATATAAAATTGGACAAAAAAAAAATAGGTATAAAAAACCAGATGAAATGTCCTAAGTATCTGTAGAAAATATCTAAAATATCTCACAAATTGGAAGCTACTTCATTTTAGGGAAAGGTATACATTGTAAATAATTCCGTCAAAGAATAATCACACATCATTTTCCTTTTCTTTTCTTCATGTTTATGTTGTTTTTTTTTTTTTTTAGTCGAAAGATTGATGCGTATACAAAAAGTTGACATTTAAGTATTTTGTAAAATTACCTTATTATGAATTATTTTGATTTGCTATTCAAAGGAAAGAAACTTCGGATGTTTTTTTTTTTTTTTGTAAAGAAAGAAACTTTGGATGTTGGCTTCTGTTATTTCGCGAAAAACAAATGATTCGAAAAATATTTTTCTAGAAATTATAACTTATATAGCTTGCAAAAATGAGTGAATAAAAAATATTTTCATTGTCCAAAAAAATATTAAAACATAAATTGTTGTATACAATATTTTTTTTTTCAATTGACTAAGTATTTCAAGTGATATAACGGATCATTTTTTTGAAAAATATTTTTCAAATCATTTATTTTTCTTGAAACAAATAGAGACATATCGTAAAGAACTTGTTCTCATATATGTAAAAAAAGAATAAATATAAAAAAAACATTTGAACTGCTTTTGTAAGGTTGTTTATAGAAGCAAAAAAAGATAAATAGTTTGAAATTAAAGTAGATGGGAAATAAAATAAAATTATTACTTTCCGCATTTGTCAATTAATAGAATATTCGTTAAAAATAATTAAGGAAATTTTGGGAAGGAAAAAAATGAATCATAACCCCTTAAAATAGGAAGTTCTCTTTTGCTCGAACATATCTTATAAGGGCAAATCATGGAATGACAAACTTTATATAGATTATGGATTAAACGATCTAATTTATTATGTAAAGTAAAAAGGACCGGTTAACTTTAAAGGATCATAATCTTTTTTTTTTTCGTTGAAAATATCCTCATTTAGTTGCTTTATAAATATTCTATCAAATAGACAAACGTGCAAATTGATTTTATCGCTCCCGTATTTCATTTACCATTTAATTTTAGCTATATCTAATACATTTTTTCACATATATGAGTACAATTAATCTCATCATATGGTATCAATAATTTCATTTCGTCCATAAATAATTCAAGTACTTCTTGTTTAAATTATAATATGATTTTGCATGTCTTTCTCTTTACAATGTTACCCCCTTGAGGCGAGGATTCCTCTGGGAGTGCTCCCGCCCATGGGGAGCCGAGCCTTTCAAATAATCTTAACAATCTTTTTAGGTTGTTGTTTTGATTCGGCTGATGTTCGCACTCTTGAAAAAAATACCTTAATGGGATGCACCCCGACATACACTATACATACATATGTTCAATTTTGTATTGTATGCTTTTATGAATAAGTGCTCATGAGTATTAATGATCCAAGTGTTTCTGTCAACACGGTTTTATTTAACTCTCCATACACCAATTTTGTACATTCACACGGTGTGTGTGCACATTCGCCAATTTACTTTTACCTATCGTGATAAATTGTTAGTAAAGAAACATTTGATGTCGAAGCTTACATCTTTAAAACATTAACTCCACTATAAAGAATTGCAGTTTTTCTTCATACAACTTTGTTGCCATCTTAGTTGCTATTTTAGAATTGTAACATCTTTAACTATTTGATCAATTGATTAAAAAAAAAAAAAATTGTCACGTCTATTCACCTTGAAAGGGAAGTAGCAAACGGACATAGTCGCCTGAATAAACAACGATTATTACAAAGTAGGTTCGAATATAGGAGCCGGCGTATCTTGATTCTCACGTCAATATTATTATCCTTGCCCTGCTTAGATTTAAACACTTTGACAATCACTTATAATCTCTATTTGTAATCTTGCCTCCAAATATATATATATATTTTTAAATGTATACAATAAATTATTGAGTTTGAGTCCCTTAAGACAATGTCACTTATTATGATTGACATGGATGTGATATAGCAAGTGAATGTAGATATAACTTCGCAATTGTTCGGATTGACACAAAAGGTTGCTACTGCTTAGGACTTTTCCATGAATTTTTAAGAAACTAGAAGGAAAACATTTTGCTCTACATTTGTGAAATATATACACTAATGAACTCCACATGTTAGTGTTTGTATGGGTCAAAAGTTTCGTGCTTTTTTACTTAATTGAAGAATCAAATAACGACAACGATAATATCCGTATAATGTGAAAAATTAAAAGTCACCTCACTAGCACATGACCTTGATAAAAAAAATCCCCTTTTCACCTAAATCCAATCCTCCATGGGTTAAAGAATCACGTTCGCTTTCGATTTTTCATCATGGTTGTTTGTGATATTTCGAGTTAATTCATGTGCGTTGGGGCTAAGTCCACCTTCTTGATTCGATCGAAGATAGGTGGGTCATTTGCATCGAGAGTAGAGAATTCATAAGGAATTATGTTCCGAGTGATCCGATCTCAAACGATGGACGGAACCGGAATCGAATGCGGAGTCCTATACTCAACGATATCCGGTTGTTGCATCACATGGCTAATTTAGGTCGGGTGAGTTTGGTCCTTGACGATATCAGTTGGCACACAGGTGTCGCCTAATCCAGCTATTGAGATCATCTGGTCCACGTAAGTATGTCGTGGAAAAATCTGAACTTTTCTCTCAAAAGAGGAAAAAAAAAAGGGGGCACTTTCCTTTTACATAGGCAAAGGTGATAAGGGGAAGCAATCCATTAAAGGAAAAAACCAAATAGATAAAAAGCAGGGGAGGGCATCCAAAGGAAATAAGGAGCAAAAGTAGGGGTATTTTCGGGAAACCGACGAAACTCTCCCTCAGCCGCAGGCGCAGGAAGCTTTTTCAAAAATGGTCGCTCTTCTTCTTTTTCGTCGTCGCAAACAACGAGGCCATAAATAGATAAGAGATGGAGAGAGAGAAGCGGCTTTTCCACACATGAACATCCACAGAGAGAGAGAGAGAGAGAGAGAGAGAGAGAGAGGGAGAGAGATTGAAATCATCGAGAGGCATTTGACGAGGAAGAAGACGAAGAAGACGAAGAAATTTGGTGGGGGAAGGTTTTGAATGAATTCGCTTGTGTGATGCATCAGAAGAAATCAGAAGTCCAGATCGGAAAAGAAAGCACCGGCGTCTCTTCCGATTTCAACCCCATCCCTTCCTCCGTCCACCCCAAGCCTCCATCCCACTCCTCCCACTCCCACTCCCACGCCCCGTCCCACCACCAGTTCCCCTTCATCGCCGTCGCCGCCGCCGCCGCCTTCGACCACCTCCACCACGCCTCCCCGGGCCTCCAGAATGATCCGATCCCGCCCTCCACGCCTTACAAGAGGCCGCTCCTGACTCAGTCCCCTCCTTCCCTCCCCAAGTCCCCCACGGCGTACCGCCTGTCTCCCCCGACCCCGACGACGCCGGCCCCCGCCCAGCATTTCGCCCCTCGGAGAACCCTAATTCCCATCACGGTCGCTGCCAAGTCCACCGCTTCCCGCCTCCTCCGCCGGTTCAAGCACCTCCGCGGCCTCCGCATACACCTCCGCCTGATCCTCCTTCTGTCCCTCCCCTTCTTTTACTTCCTCGTGTCCCACCCCAGTAACTCCTTCCTGCTCGATTTCATCTCGGCCTTCGCCTTCTCCGCTGCGCTTCTGTTCTCGCTCAATTTGGCTCTCCCTCGGCTCCCTTCGATACGGCTGTTCTTGGCCCGCTCGTTCCCGATTAAGTTGAAAGCGTCCCAATCCCTATCTAGTCCTTTGCCCGTGTTCTGGTCGATTGGGTCTCGGACAAAAGCTGAGAAAAGAGTGAATTCGGGATGCTGGGTTCAGGTTTATAGTAACGGGGACGTGTATGAGGGTGAATTCCACAAGGGCAAGTGTTCGGGGAGTGGTGTGTATTATTACTGCATGAGTGGGAGGTATGAGGGGGATTGGGTTGATGGGAAATATGATGGCCACGGAGTTGAGACTTGGGCAAGAGGTAGCCGATATAGAGGACAATATAGACAGGGACTTAGGCATGGTTTTGGGGTGTATAGATTTTATACTGGCGATGTATATGCTGGGGAGTGGTCTAGTGGGCAAAGCCATGGGTGCGGAGTACATACATGTGAGGATGGAAGTCGCTATGTTGGAGAATTCAAGTGGGGTGTTAAGCATGGCCTCGGTCACTACCATTTCAGGTAACTTAGCAGCAATGGTTGAATGCGTCGATGGGTTATGGGCTGTAAAAAAGAGCATTGATCAGTGAAATACTTAAAAACTGGACTTTGGTGATTGTATATTGTGTTAAGTTCCTGGCTTATCTGCATGGAGCTTCCACTTGATGGTTGAGGTGTTCATCCATGGAGCTTGTGCTATTATTCCGAGAGTTCATCGAGAAACCTATTTTCTCTGCGTCCTTTGGATTTGTTTCCGGAATGTTTCGAATATGAAATTTGTGTTTTATGGATGTAGAGACGATAAATGCATCATTTTAATGGAGTAATTTTGCTCTATTACAGTCATTAAAATACCAAGGAATAATATATTTCCAATATTGCATCATTTTACTGCACATGGTTGAGTCGAAATTATGATCCCAATGTTTCCGCTGGCATTTAGCCATGAATTCTTTTACATGGAAAATGGTGCAAATAGGATTAAATATCTTTTCTGCCTGCATACTGATTATATCTTTGACCTAATGGTCAACTGCTGAAGAAGTATTCGCTTGTGCAAGTGAGACTTCAAACTTAGTCAGTGTGTGTGTGTGTGTGTGACGGAAAGAGGGGGGAGGGGGTTGTAGGGGTGAAAAGAGGAAGGGCGGGGAAAGGGGTGGTGAAGGCAGGGTTTGGTCATGGGATAGGCCGTGTATGCTAATCTCCTTTTGTAATATCAGGTTTGGATAAATGATAGGGACTCGGCATGCAAAATTTTGTTACTTAATTCGTCGGAAACGGTGCAGATGTTAGAAGAATTCCTTGTTGAACTTTTTGTGGTCAATTATCTTTCGGTGATGCTAGCTAAAGATGAACAATTACAGGAAGGAAATGGACTTATTGCTTGCTTAGAGTTTGTATCTTTTTGATAACATCATTAATTTATGACATAAGGTCCTTTTTTTCCTGTCCTAGCATAATAAACACTAGCCAAAGCTTCTCTTCATGTGCTTCTTCAGGAGTTTCATAACGCAAAGCATCCTTAATTGCTGTCATAATGCCTTTTCAGCCTTGTGGCCATTCTTAGGTTTCCTAGCAAAATAGTTTTTGTACTTTGTTTTGCAATAGTAGATGTCTCCTATCTCTACGGCAATCCACGTTAAGCTAAATTCATCTTCCTTTTGTAGAAATGGTGACAGGTATGCTGGAGAATACTTTGCAGACAAGATGCATGGTTTCGGCATCTATTCTTTTGCCAATGGTCATCGTTATGAGGGTGCTTGGCATGAGGGTAGACGGCAAGGGCTTGGCATGTACACTTTTAGAAATGGGGAAACTCAATCTGGACATTGGCAGAATGGGATTCTTGATATACCGAGTACACAAAGCACCACGTACCCTGATTCTCTAGTCGCAGTCAATCACTCTAAAGTGCTCAACGCCGTGCAGGTAATTACTCATTAAACTCTGTGGTATGCTTTTCTAGTTCATGGGATGTGAGACTGATGTCAATAACGGTTAAGAAAATATATTGCTTATGATTCTTGTCGTTTGCATAAAACTTGCCATGATGGTTGGAGTTCTAAATTGGCCTGGTGTGATGAATTACTTCCCAGGGCAGGCTCAGGCCATATGTGAGCATTATATTAGGGATGCTTCCTGTTGTTGATGCATGGCCCAGCGGCCTTGGTCTTTGTAACAAGCCTATTAGTACCAGGCTGCATTTATTCCAGGATCAAGATAAATTGACTCTTGTGGGGTTGTCTAAAGGTTTATTTCCCTTTGTAACCCTTTATTGAACGCGACAAATTGTATCCCCATTTACTGTGCGGTCACTGAGGAAATGGTCCTTGCTCAGTTGTTCAGAAAGGTTATTTAGCCTGTTGCCTTGATAAGACAACACAGTGCCTAAAATCACGCGTGATTTATAATGCATGGACAACAAAATGTCCAAGATTTCTACATGACAAAGGAAATGATGTCTATGAGATTTTTAGACACGGTATTAAGCCTGAAATATAAATTTCCACGGAGAAAGAAGAAATGAAACTTGCCCGCAATAGAAAATTTGACTTATTAAAACTGATTTTCCTATAGGATATCCAGGTTGGACTTACACCTTCCATATTCTTCTTGGGCTTGATCATGTGCTTTGGATTCTTTTTCTAGCTTTGGCGAGAGTTGGCAGATGTATTGGGCATTTTAAGATAGATTTACCCCATCTTCAGCATTCAAGCTCTAGCTTTAAATGTTGTGGTAATTAAGATAATTTTTCAACACTGTACCAGAAAGTTTTGTGGACTGCTACATTTCCTCCGAGTTAGAACGGGTCTTAGTCAATTAGTCTTCAGTTCAAATTTTGTCTTGCCAACTCTTTTAATGCAAAACTGTTTTGAGTTCGATGCAAAATTCTCTCATGGCTGGACTTAGAGTAGGAAGTGATGAGGTTGGGGATGTTGAAAGCTAGGAGGAACTGCAATGTGGATGATGTGCTTTTGCTGCCACCAGCTTGTTTTGACAATTTTTGTCATAATATAATCGCCACCATATTTACAGTACAAAGTTAACAGACATAGAAGGGTGACGGGCAGTTTTGATGTTTTCCCAAGTGTATTGACAATGTTCTTGGGACTTACTTCATAGAAATAACAAATCATGTGATCAGAATGTGTGAAATGGATTATTATTGTATTTCATAAGGAACTAGCCAATGATATCCACAAATATAACTCACATCAATAAAGAAATTATCATTAGTTTCTCTCTGTCTTGGTATGCAATGGCCATTCCATAGATTGTTTATGGAATGGCCATAACATTAGTATGAGGAATGCCCATTCCATTTGAAATGGACATTACTTTTTCTAATCTTGCGCCATAGGAACTTAAATCTGCAACTGGTCTGGAAGAACTTTTGTTTCTATGGGACTTTGGTCTCGAAGTTTATTAATTATTTTCTGCATTTTGTTTGTTTGCTGTCAAGGTCTACGAATTTTGATAAGTTTTGTCATGTCATCTGGTTCTCCAGAGTTTGGTTTCTAGCGTATCTCAGTTTTGGATCAATTGAACAGACACGGATCCATGTCAAAATAATGCTCGTGGCACTGCTTGTAAAAATTTGAAAAAACTATGACCTTTTGTAAGACGATGTTGGGCATCTCTGGGGAAAAATTTTTAGGTGCGGACACGTGTCGACATGACTCGTGTCCACACCGAACAATCAATAGCAATCCAAAATTAATCCAAATCTTACTCAAACTCATAATCGCCCCAGCCCTATGGGCCTACCACACCCAACTTCACGCAGGGACACATTAGGCCTTTTGATGGCCCATCAAATCCAAATGTGTTACGCACGGGACTGAGCCTCCTTTATAATAAGCTGTCTCTTTCTTTCTCCGTTGCATGGCCGATGTGGACAAGGAAGTGCACAGCAGACGTAATTCCTTCATAGAGCATTATTATTTAATTCTCTTAGTAGTAGGTCATCCTTCCCTCACGGAAGAATTCTCCATGAAACTAAAAAGTTTAAGAGAATTATTATGTAAATTCATTCAAGGGCTTTTTTTTTATTATTTATTTATTTGTGACTTCAAGAAAATAACAATTTATCATGTCTACATAAAAATATATATTTAATGTGAAACGTGTCCCAGCGTGTCGGAATTCTCTATTGTTTGAGAATTCACGTGTCGGCGTGTCGTGTCGTGTCGTGTCGCGTATCGTGTCCCGTGTCGGTGTAACATAGCTGGCCATATGGCTCTGAAGTCAAAATTCTTTTGGTCGATCTACTTTGACATTTTGGCATTTTATTACCAAAATAATCCAGTTCATGTGCAAGTTTACTGATCTGATCTAGTTGGAGTGTTGGACTGTTGGCAATCCCTTTAGCAACGCGCCATCTTTTTTAGATAATGACTCCCTTATCAATTATGATATAATCTGAACCTAGATTACATCATTTAAGCATATATCAGCTGTTTGAAATTCACTAGGATCTCTCAAGGGCATCAAATCTACATGATACTAGGAGGTTCAATTTTGTTAGATGCGTGGAGTGTCATTATGATTTAGCCACACCTAAGGGGGTCTGAGAAAAGTTTGAGCTAATTTACGAACACTATTAGAGATGGTTTTTCTGATAATAGGCCCCTAATTCTATAAAGATCAATAAGAAGGAAAGAAGACAGTTAAAAGTTTTGAGTTCTGGCAGCTAAGCAGCTGTTCCATGATGCATTGCTTGTTAGACATAGAGAGAGTGCATGATGTCCCATTGAAAAGAGATTATATCCAGTGCGAACGATTAAGTTGTTGGGCTGATGCTTGAATTGTGCCATTATTCTTTATCAGATGGTAGATGACTGTTTGGTGTTAAGGTGGAATCAATCTTATCTTTTGAGCAAGTCGTCAATGAGAAACTAATGGTTTTACTGTTTTCATGATCACTGCAAATTTTGAATTTGTTTTAGGTAGTGATAATGTATAATTAATACCTGGTGGGAAGTTTAATCTCTTATGCTTTATGTTTACAAAATTTTAAAGAAACAGAAATACTTTGAAAGGAAAGTGGATCCTGAAAGTAGGGAAAATGAAATAATCCTGTGCAAGCTTATTTTTGGATGTAGGTATCCTTTTTTTTTTGGGGGGGGGGGGGATGGTTTTGTATGTTCATGTGTTGAATGGAGAACTCTGAACATTTGTTAAAGTCCATCGTCATCACCTTGGGTCTTTGATGGCCATTCTGGTAGTACAACTTCCTTGCATCGGCAAGTCTTCTTGAATAAAATTGGCTCACAGAGAAAGAAATTACAGAAGTTAAAATAACATCCTGGTCTAGTTGCATGGGTCTTACATATCTCACTCCGGGAGATGAGTTGCAGATGTCATGTTATTCTATGATTCATTTCATTTGTGTTTTCTAGCTGCAGAGCAGCTGTAAAGTAGTTTAATTATCAACAGTTTATTTCTCTGCTAAACTGGTTAAACGATGCAATTGTTGATTTATTTGTCGATTTCTCGTGAGCAGGAAGCACGAAGAGCAGCCGAGAGAGCTTATGACGTGGCCAAGGTTGATGAAAGGGTTAATAGGGCTGTCGCAGCGGCTAATAGGGCAGCGAATGCAGCTCGAGTTGCAGCGGTGAAGGCTGTCCAGAAACAGATATACCCCGGTAGTAGCAATGACAACATTCCACTGCCGATTGTGTGAAAATTCAGCACGCAGCTATTTATAGTTGCAGAGGTTGTTTTTCATTCTCCAGGGCATGCAAGGTGATACTTGTTCCTCTGGTTCTGTAGAGTGTACTAGAGAAAAGCTGGGTGGTAGTTTTTTGGCAAATTATTGGAGAAACAAAATGGTTGTCCTTTCATTTTCAAATTTGTATAGTTGGAGAGAGAGAGAGAGAGAGAGAGAGAGAGAGAGAGATTGTGAAGCTGAAAGAGCTGGTATTTACGGCGAAACCTTAGTCCAGCTGCCGGTTGTACATGCAAGCAACACTGAGAAGATTCACATCTACTCGTTTAAGCTTCCCATATTTTGTAAATCAGGCAATTAGATCATGCTGGTGCTTCACCACCTACATTTGGATGCTGCTGCTTAGTTGTCGAAATCTGGAAGAGGACCAGTTGAGTTTCAGGATAATGTTCACGCTAATTGGGGGTCTTAGATTCAAGGGCCTTCTAGACCTTCTTTACAAATAACTTCTGTCACTGGCTGTCCCTTCTCGGTACTGAAATTGAAGGGCCAGACTCGAATCATTTTTAGGAACTTGTTGCCCTGCCAGCACACATCTGGGACGGCGGGTGGTCGCAATCGTTTGACTCAAAAGTCGGTTTAAAATCACCCAAGAGCGCTCCGGCACATCACTGAGCCATGGAAGCCTGTGGGCCAACTCGGAATGTGTCAAGTGAACAAAAATCAAGCCGATGGCGGCTTAGAGAAAACAACATAGGCTATTCATGTTACACGTCTATGTTGAAATACTAACTCAGATGAAACAAACTGGCGATTGAATGGAAGCCAAGCGCCCTCCTCATTCGGCCCAACAAAACGGATTGCATGAATTACACGATATACAAAGTGAGTTACATGCCCATAACTAAACAAGTGAACGCCCAACGGAGAGGACAACACCGACTTCCAGTTTTTGGTATTAACAAGTTAAAAAAAAAAAAAAACATGAACAATGGCCAAGAAGAAGGGCGTAGCCTAGCGACAAGTGAAGCTCACGGCCAGGAGTTTTGAAGCCAACTTGAATTACCACCCGGATTTAGAGAGTTGTCACACCATTTCGACCCTAATATTTCCATGACGAACATAAACATAAGCATCAAGAAAAAAGACAAGAAAAACGACTAACATGGCACTAAGGATACTGAGTACCGCTTTTGAGAAAGCAAGACGCATAGCTTAAAGGTTTAAACAAGCTAGATGAACCAGTAGACCGAAATAATGAGCTTGTGGCAAAGCAAGCTTTAGCATGCTTCGGCTTTAAGCTCCGATTCCGTGCTTGGGAACACGGTGAATGAATCAAAACTGAAATAAAAGAGGAGATCAAGACATACAAGGAAGACGAGCTCCTACCTTGAATGATGAAGAGAAACGGATCAACAAACTCGCTCACCCCACTTCGGGTTCCCTAATTTCTTTCGCTTACTCACGGCTTCACTCACTTCCTCAACCTTAGTCACGGTTTGCACTTGTTTTCCCTCTCGGTTTGCTCTCTATTTCCGTTCACTCTTAGTTGAAGAATGGCCAAGCATGTTCTGACCAGTTTATGGGGAAAATTGTAAAAAAAAAAAAAAAAATCCTAAACCTAATATACTTTTGCCAATTCAGTACTACATGTATTGCATTATTGGATTTGTTGTTAAGTGTGCCACTATATCTACAAAGTTCATTGGCCACTTAGGCGCAAAAGCAGGACAAGTTTATACTTGAGATCTGCCCCAAACTCATTAATTATCAAAAAATTTCTGAACTTAGTGTATTTTTGCCACTTCAATCATAAATCTTTCAATGTTGCTAATTTAACCCTAAACCATTTGACAATATGTTGATATAGTCTATCCGACCAATTTCTTATGGAAATTGTTGACGTGGATGTTGGCTAGCACGGCCGTGTATAATTTTTTTTTTTATCATTTTTAAAATAAATTTTTATGATTTTTCCTCCTTTTCTACTTTTTTCCTTTTTCTTTTCTTTTTTCCTTTTATTCTTTAACTAAGGCCAGTGACCCTCGTCAGTTGACGACGACGGAAACTATAGCATAAAAGGAATACTGAGAAACTTTGTGTTGATTAACGAAGATATTAGAGACACAAGTGCTGCCACTTATTGATCATCATGTGTTTCGGATTTCAGGGAATGCAAAGTAGATTTTAGGTTCAAAAAAATGAAAAACCGGCTCTGACGGACAAGTTCTATAACCTATAAAGAATCTGAAATCACTTACCTCTGGATGGAAAGAGACGGCATGTATAAGCAAAGCGTATAAACCCTGTTTGTAGATAAATGGCCCAAATTACTTTATCAATTATTATATCGCTCGAGATACTGCCTGTTTCGATAAAATTAAATAATCTAAATTAGGTAAAGGTCCCGGGGGAGAATATTATTCTTAGTCTTCGCAACTAAGAACATCCTGAAAAGGCAGAGAATTGTCCTTCTTTTGTTCCTACCAAAGCGTTCTGCCATCTGTCCTCGGACATACCTTCCCAGCACTTGAGGAACCCCATCTCTCCTTGGGCATAAAAGGAGTACTGAAAGGGACTTATCTGTTTCGGAAAGAGCAGCATAGATGAAAAATCAGCAACCCATTTGGTCCCATTACCTTTCACCGTCAGTTTCCCTACCGTCGATCTTGACCTCATTCCGTTCACATTGTTGCCGTCGATCACCACTTGATTGACATTAGGGAATTGGCCATCCAGGGCTACAATGGATTCAAATCAACCACGTAAATTCCTCTTCTAGGAAACTAGAATCAAAGATGACGTCTCTGAAAGCATGCTTTGGCGGTTGATTTGGTTGAGTCAGAATTTAAATTGTACCATAGTTAGTACCTAGTTATGAATAAGGAGCATCGAATACATATGGTGAGCTATAACATAGCTATGTCAAGACATAATTGAGCATGCCATGACGTAGGCCTTTATGGCTTGGCTTGTAAATGAGACGATATTCAGAAGATGATGTAAGGTTTTCCTAATGTGGGTTTATATTAATTGAAATTGTAATTACTATTTTATAAAATTAATGTACTGTTTATAAGTATTCTTAATCAATTATATATGTGCTTGGATAGTGTGGGTCGAGTTGAACTTGACTCGTGATAAGAGGGTCCGGTTTGAAACTCAATAAATAATACTTAGGTCTATCTTCCAGCAGCCCTAACGAACTCATGTACAATTTCACATAAGGAACGCATAGGGATGAGCGTAGTTGAGGGGTTATCTCATTGAGCCATGGATATAGAGGGCGATCGAGGAGAAGTACTTGAGTTTTGGATCATCGCCATTTCACATCAAGAACGATAGCCATGGTGATCTAGGAATTGCCGTCATAAGGTTTTTAGTGGCTTACATGTAGTATTAGAGCTTTCCATAGTTTAGTTTCAAAACTTTTGGATTTTGGCCATTTTTGAAATCGATAAAAATTGATTTTGATCACATATTCGGGTTTGTCTCGTTGAGATGAGCATCTTAGTTGGTGCTACGCATCCGATGGACATTGCACGCGCCCCCACGTGTGGACACGCGTGGCCGCCTAGCTCAAGCTTGCACCACCTTAGGCCCATGCATGGCTCGCGTAGAGAGAGGTAGTGATCGCGTGCGTGCCACGCGCTTGACACAACACTACCTCGCGGGACACATGTCACCTCCCGATGAGGTGTCGTGACACGTAGCATCCTGATGTTAGCAGCCACCGCCTTGGGTTGACCCGAGATTGATTGGATCGGACTTGTATATCGAGTTTGACTTGATTGTTGATTGATCAGACCGATCAAAATGGTTGAACTAGCCGTTTGGCCGGATTCCGGCATTGGTATGTGTAGAGTATGTGCGGTGCACAATCTTCATGCGCTACATCTTCAAATGGTGAGTTCGGGCATGTAGGAACTTCGTTTTGGACGTTCTTGGTGTTATGACCGACAATGCAACCTAGAGAGGGGTGAATAGGTTGTTTCGAAATTTTTTAAGATTTTACGAAAAACCAAGGGTAATGTGAAAAAGATCAGTTGAGCAAATATTTCGCTAAACAGTATCTAGGTGTTTGCAAGTAGAGATATAAGGTAGAAAAGATTAGCACACTAGATATATAGTGGTTCGACTTACACCAAGCCTACGTCCACTCCATACAACTAACAGCCACAACATGGGCCGGAATGCACTAGTAAACTACCTCACAAGTTACAAATAAAACGTGAGCTGATTTTTCACATGATAGATCACACTATCATGAACTACTCAAATATGTACACTTGTTTTTGCACGGATACAAGGCAACCACGGATCACACGATCTTTAACACTTGCTTTTCAACTAGAACAACTGTCTAGAGCAACAAAAGATTTTCAATCAATTTGGATTCCCCTTTCTCTTACTCTTGGACTTCATGACCTTCTCCTTATATAATCGTCAACAAACTAGCCGTTGGAATACTTCCGGAGGAGCAAAAGAGCCGTTGGAGTCCGATGAGACATTTTTTTATTGCATTGGGCCTGCTTTCTTTCCATCAGACTGGACTTTCCAAAATAGGTGCTGACCTGCTATTTCGTCGCTGACAATTTTACCTTTTCTCTAACATAGCGAGAACCTGTTCCCAAAAAGACAGATTTCTTCTCGTTGGCCATTTCCGGCTCGTGTGAGCGACTTCAACAAATATTTTCGAAACATTAGCATGTATAGACTTTATACTCCTCATTTCCCTTGATCTTTCAAGCTCCACTATCAAACATCCAATGACCGGATCTTTTGAGGACGTCGGTGAATGTTTTCACAAAAGTGCTTTAGTCTTCACGTGATTTACACTTGATAGCCATCTCGTGATCCTTTGCCATATGCAATAAATACCTGCACACTAACGGTAAATAAAAAAAAAACCAAAGGATAGTTTGGAAATCATCAAAATGTTTTATGAGATGTTTCTCCAACAATCTCCCCCATTTTGATGATGACAAAACTATCCTACAAACGTAATGTGAGATAGAGTTTATAGAGTCCAATTTAAGTAAAGATCTGCATAGCTGATACTTCATTTATGAAGCACAGTTGCAGATATATGATTTCTCCATAAAAGATCCGAAAGTGAATTTGGAGAAAGACTAACTGAGCTGATCTTTTGATTTTTGAAAAAGTGTTGATCAAGTTAAGTAGTCACAGTTTTCAATATGTTTTAAAGATAAGTAGTTCAATATAAGCATCTTGAAAAAAAAATGTTCTCAAGCCTTTAGGCTTTCGTCATATAGCTTGTATAGCTTCCCCTGTTTCTCAAGCTCCCCCTATTTTTGTGCTTCCTTTAGAATTACAGAATTGTATGTCCTATGAAAATATTATGTCCGCATATCCATTCATATAAAACTCTCCCCCTTTTTGTCATCAACAAAAAGAGAAAACAGGAAATAAACTTACACATGATATGAAAAAAATCATGTCATTCATTCAGTCAACAATAAGTGGTGCATCAACAGGGTCTAATCAAAACATTCTAAACATCAAGTGGTAGGATCAATTGGGACTGGTGCGCTTGCATTTATGAGAGAATGGAGATTTGGTAGGCTCAGGAAGAGTGTGTGGGGGGTTGTAACAATCTAGACTGAAGATGGTCCTTTCCAACTTGACCAGATATCTCATTATGTTGTCCATCGATGTTTTCAAACCTTTCACTTTTGCTTGAGCTTCATGTAGGACGTTCGTATACTCAAAAGTAGGTTGTCCTGCTGAGGATGAAGCTCGTTCAGGTCGAGGGGGACGTGAGGCTTTGCTGGCTGTGACGACCTTGCCTCTCTACTTGGTCCTTGCAATAAGCTATTCAGCACACTTTTCCTTGAGCAGCTCCTTTGCTCGCTCATCATCTCTGTGTCTGATGGTCACAATTTCATCTCTTGCATTTAGTTAACCTTTTGGAGAAGCTCTCAACATCATTTTCTCCAGGGTCTTCTTTCCATTCACCATATGAGAGAAATGATCTTTTGCGATGTGTGAGAACTCAATCCCTTTGCTCTTGAAGAAATGGCAGATGAGTGATCCATAAGGAAGATCTCCTGTTTTCCTCTTCACGGTCCGGTACATGTGCAGGATGATAAGGTACGGGATATAAATTTCAAAACTGGTGAGAAGAGCCCATAGTACCTTTTCTTCAAACCTCTATACATCATTTGAGGACGAAGATTTCGGACAGAGGATGAGGGTCAGGATCTTTTGGAGAAAATTGATTTTAAGAGGTAAAACATTGACAGGTACGATTTCTCTAAAATCTCAAGTGAAATTTAGGGTTTCCAAAATGAAACTGTAAGCCTCACTAGCAGGGATCTCTAACTTTTGATAAGGATGGAAATTAGTTTGGAGATACTCAGTCAATTCCTCGACAGTTACAGTGTAACTTTTCTTTTCGAAGGAAAACACAAAGGAGTGAGGATTTGAAAAATGCAGATTCGAGTAAAACTGGGTCGTAAAATTCGGGTATGATTGATCCTCCATCATGCACATTTCCAAAAGCTTGTGTTTTTCTAAAACTTCAACCAAAAAAATTTCATGTGAGTCAAGATACTCAAAATCCACCACACGACGAAAAAAAAGAGTTCTTTGAGAAATGGTGCTCCAAGCCTTTTCATGCTCTTTGCTAAAAAACAATGGATTAGAAAAAGAAGGGTCAAGTTCAAAACTAGTTGTGGGCTCAAAATTTTGAAAAACATCGTCATCATCATCCTCTCATCTTTTTTCACTCGCTCCCTCATCAACATAAGGAAGATCTTCACTAACCTCAACTTGTTCCTCAGGCAAGGTCTTGGGACTTTGGAAGATCTAGAGCGGACAGACTTATTTCTGGTGCAGGGTTTCCACCGGATGTTTCCTTCAGTGGATTCGTTTCCTCTGTTTCTTTCTGGATGTCTGTAACTTCCTTGGTTGTCGACTTTCGAGGAAATCTTTCAACTAGAACTTCCGGTGCATCGGTAGATGATCCTGCAGCAACAGGTTCAGGACCAGTTGAGACAACTAGAGCCAGTTGAGATAACTGTAGTCGAAGTCTCTTTCTCTGGTACTTCCTTCTATTTGGGTTTCAGCAATTCCAGCGCTGATGCGAACTAGGCAATAAAGTCCTCTTGGAACTTGATTAGTGTATGAGGAATGGTTAATCCTTCAATTGGAAGAACGAATTTTGGAGATGGAATCACTGAGCTCTCAGCCTTTGTTCTCACGGCTACGGACTAGGGAGTGCTAGCAACAGGAGATGCCAAGACGGTTTGAGAGGCTATGCTTGTTAAAACAGAACAACCCAAGTCTCCTCTTGTTTGAACACTTGGAAGTGATATCTCAGGAGTTTCAGAAAGGTTGATGTTGGAGGGACCAATAGCCTTTCCCTTACCTTTGGATGCTCTAATGGATCTACGAGGTGTCATGGAGAAGGTTCAAGAGAAGTTTGAAAGAGGGAAGTGGATGAGGATGAGATGAGAAAAAAGCAGGTGAAGTGTGTCGCTTTTGAAGATAGTGATTAAGGTAGTTGAGAAGTGAGAGGGTGTAAAGGGGTGAACGTTGTCCGGTTAAACAAGCACACATGTACACACGATGTTCACAAAAAAAGGGTAGCTATAATAATTCAAAAACAAGCAATAAAAGTCAATAAAGGATAAGTAACTGCAGAAAAATCACATCAAAAGGTTGTACAACAAGTAAATCATCAGAATGGTTATATCGCATGATTATCGATAGGCTGTAACGGTAACTTTTCAAAAAGATTAGGAGTACCTAATCTTTTGAATGTTGCAAAGATCCGGTTACGTGATCTTTTTCGATACTTCGGGATCTTTTGCCTTTTGGACTTGTCACTCAAGAGGATTAGAAATTCCCAATTCTCCTTTGATGAATTTGAAAGTTTGCTTGTCCAGAGACTTTGTGAATATGTCAGCCAGGTGACGCATTGAATCGATAAAGTGTATGCTTATATCATCGCTGTTCACATGATCTCTAATGAAATGATGCTTTATCTCAATGTATTTTGCTCTTGAATGCAATATTGGATTCCTGGTCAGGTTAATGGCACTTGTATTATTACAGCAGATAGGAATATTGAACATTTATTCCTCAAAGTCGCTAAGTTGCTATTTCATCCAAAGAAGTTGGGCACAAGCCGTACAACAACTCCCTAGCGCAATGTACTCAGCTTTAGTGGTTGAAAGAGCAATGAAGTTTTACTGCTTTGAAAACCAAGATATTAGCATGTTTCATCATTTGACATGTACTTGAGGTACTCTTATGATCAACCTTACATCCCGCATAGTCAGCATCCGAGTATCCTAATAAATCAAAGCTTGAAGCCTTTGGCTACCACAACCCTACATTGGGTGATGAACTGACATACCTTATGATTCTTTTTACAACCGTCATATGTGACTCCTTTGGATTTGATTGGAATCTTGCACATTAACATATAGTGACTAATATATCCGGTCTAGAAGCATTTAAGTACAAGAATGTTCCTATCATACTTCTATAGAGTTTGGAATCAATAGGCATACCTTTTTTATCCTTGTCCATCTTGATAGATGCTGCCATAGGTGTTTCAGTGAATTTGCATCCTTCGAACCCAAATTTTTTCACAAGATCTTTAGCATATTTTTTTTGGTGAATGAACGTGCTAGCTCTTGTTTGCTTTATTTGAAGTCTAAGAAAGAAATTCATCTCTTCCATCATGCTCATTTCGAACTCATTTGTTATAGCATTGGCAAACTCTTTAAAAAGATTTCCATTAGTAGAACCAAAGGTTATGTCATCAACCTAAATCTGAACTAACAAGATGTTTTTACCTTTCTTCTTGATGAACAAGGTGGTGTTAACTTTACCTTTTTCGAAGTTGTGTTCAAGAAGGAAAGAGCTCAATCTTTCGTACCAAGTTCTAGGGGCTTGTTTGAGACCGTAGAGAGCCTTCTTTAATTGATAGATATTGTCCGATCATGAAGGATCTTCAAAATCTAGTGGTTGCTCGACAAACACCATTTCTTTTATGTAGCAATTAAGAAATGCACTTTTGATGTCCATTTGGTGTAAGGTAAAGTTATAATGACATGCATAGGCAAGTAAGAGTCGAATAGCTTCTAATTTAGCAACAGGAGCACACGTTTTATCATAATCTATGCCTTCTTCCTATGAATAACCTCTAGCTACTAACCTGACTTTGTTTCTTACCATATTGCCTTTGTTATCCATTTTGTTGTGGAACACCCATTTAGTGCCGATGATATGCTAATCCTTGGGTCGAGGGACTAAATCCTAAACATCATTGATTGCGAATAGTCAGAGCTCATCTTGCATGGCTTTGATCCAGCTCTCATCAACGATAGCTTCATTAACTGTTTTCGTCAATTTGAGAGATCAAGGCTATAGAGTTCATCATTTCTTTGATTGATGACCTCGTTTTGATTCCTTCTTCAATCTCCCCAATAACTTGATCTTTTGGATGACCAGTCTTGAATTTTCAATCCTTATGCATTTGAATTGAACTTGAAGGATTGGCATTCGGTTGATGTTGTTGTGGCTATTGAACATTTGCTGGAGTAGATGTTTGGAAATTCATCTCTTGTTCTTCTCGTTGAAAGCCTTTCAGCTCATCTTTAAATTTGACATTGATTATTTCTTCAACAACTTGCAAATCTTTATTGAACACACGGTAAGCTTTGCTACTTGTAGAGTAGCTAAGAAAGATATCTTCACTTGGTTTCGCATCAAATTTTCCAACATCGTCATTCATGCTCTTAAGGATATAGCATTTGCATTTAAAGACGTGGAAATATGATAGGATGCGCTTTCTTCCTTTAAAGATCTCATAGGGCGTCTTTTCCAACATTGGTGTGAGAAGAGCTCTATTCATGATGTATGATGCGGTCGCAACGGCTTTCACTTGGAAGTACGCAGGAACTCCACTTTCAATCATCATGATTCCGGCCATCTCTTGTAAGGATCGATTTCTTCTTTCTGCAACTCCATTCTGTTGAGGAGTGTAGGGAGTAGAGAAGTTGTGCTCAATTCCATTTTCGTCACAAAGATATGCAAAGCTTTGGTTTCGGAATTCTCCTCCGTGATCTATTCCGATTGTGGTGATCCCGTATCCTTTTTCATTCTACACTTTTCTAGCAAGTTTCTCAAAGGATTGAAATGCTTCTTGCTTGTGAGATAGAAATATAACCCAAGAGAAACATAAATAATCATCAATAATCACCAGGAAAAATTTGCTTCCTCCTAGATTTACGGTATGTGTAGGACCAAATAAATCCATATGCAGTAGTTGCAGAGGTCTACTAGTGGCAATATCATTGATAGATTTGAAAGATGATCCGATATGTTTTTCCCAAAGAACATGAGTTGCAAGAGTCGCATTTACCGTAGTTGATCTTTCGTAGACCATGTACCGGATCTTTTGATGCTATCTTGGAGATGTGCTTCACATTGATGTGACCTAGTTTCTCATGCCATAGATCGTATTCTTCCTTGATAAACATCGGGCACTACATTTCATCAAGTTCAACATTTAGTAAATATATTTTACCATGCCTTTTACGTGTAAAAGATTGGATTAGGTCCTGGCAAGTTTTGGTGCACATGTTTTCTTTGAAACTAATCTTGTATCCTTTGTCGTACAATTGGTTTATGCTGAGAAGGTTGTATCCAAGCCCTTGGACCAGTGAAACATCTTCAATGACCAAGTCTCCCAGCTTTACATTGCCAAAGCCAATGATCTTTCCTTTTCTTTTTTCTCCAAAGGTGACATTTTCACCATCCACCTGTTTGAAATTAATGAACATGTTTCTTTCTCTTGTCATGTGGCATGACACCAGCTATCCAAGTACCACTTGTTCTTCTTTTGTATTACCTGCAATCAAAGTGATTTTCATGTTTTTTTTTGGTACCCACACAAATTTGGGTCCTTTTATGTTAGTCTTTGGACTCGTCTCATATCTCCAGTAGATCTTTTTGGGCTTCATTTGCTCTCTTGGACATATTTTCTTATTATGACTAGGGTCATTGCAAATAGAACAGTTGAATCGCTTGCCGGTAGCTTTAGTGAATTATCGTGCAAAATGATCTTTGTAAAACTGAAGAGGCGGTGTTTGTTTCAATCTTGTTTTGAAATTTGGAAAATGATTCTTCTCTTCATGTTTCTTTTCAAGTCTAAGTCCGGACTTGTCGTAAAGAGGAACTTGAATAGAAAGAATGTGCTGCAAGGTTTTTGTGCTAAAAGAGAAATTCGTGTTGATTTTTGAAATATCTCTCTTAAAGGTTTGTTCTCCTCCCGCAGAAAGTCGTGTTCATTCCGAGAGTCAACTAGGTCTTTACGTAGATTCTCGAGCTCATCTTTGTGAGAAAGGTTTTGTTTTGTGAGTTTTAAAACTTCCTTTTTCAGTTCGGAGATTCTTTTTGAGGCCTTCTTGTGCTCCAAAAATATTTCTTTTAAAAACTCTTGCATTTCTTCATATGATAGTTCAGGATCACTTACCTCATCTTCATCTTCTCTTTCGGATTTAGCGATGAGGCAAAGATTTGCTTCGTCGCCATCGCTGCACTTGCTTTCAATGTCACTCCATGTTTTTGCCTTGAGTGCTCGTTTCTTCTTTTCGAATCTTCCTCCTCTTTTCTTCAAGAGTGGATATTTCGGCTTTACATGTCCTAGTTTCTTGCACTCAAAATAGATAATATCCTTACCTTTACTTTCTTCTTTTCCTTTGAAAGGCTTTTTGTCTTCCGAAAATCTTTGATTCTTTTTGCTTCCGAAATTTTCGCCTTTCTTTATGAGGGTCTTGAATCTCTTGGTGAACAGGGCCATTTCGATGTCATCGTCTTCTTTAGCATATGTTTCACCTCATGTATTTTCATAATTAGCATTAAACGCAATTACCTTCTTACCTTTAGCAAGATTTTTCTTATTCATGCCTTCAGCTTCAATGACATTGGCATGCCTATGAGTTTTTCCATGGTAATGAGTTGAATTCTCATAGTTTCTCGGATCGATGTCTTCATGGTCATCCATGCGTCAGAAAGTACTCTAAGCAACTTGTGTACTTTTTCGTAGTCTGTGAATGTCTTCCCTTGACTTGTCAAACCATTTACTATATCAAGAAATCTCGTGTACATTTCTCATCTTGTTTCATTATGACTCATCATGAACATTTCATATTTCCCAAGCGGGATGTTCATCTTGGTCTCTTTTACTCTATCCGTGCCTTCATACACTAGTTAGAAGTGATCCCATATTTCGTTAGCTGAGGTACAAGAAGAGATTCGATTAAATTCAGATCGTGACAAAGCACAGTAAAGAAGATGTCTAGCTTTAGAATTGAGAATCGCTCTTTTTCAAATTAGTTTGATGTGAGCTGCAGCTACTTCAACAATTTGTTTAGCTGTTTGTTGTTCTCTAGTGGCAGCAACATCGGCGGGAGGATCCGGAACTTCTAAACCATTTTGGATCATGTCCCACATGTCTTGACCACAAGCATTAAGATAGGCAAACATTTGGTTCTTCTAGTAGTTGTAGTTGCTTCCATCGAAGTATGGAGGCTTGTTGGGTGCTGGGGATTCATTGCTCAGAAAACCACCAAAGTCAACCATAATAAAGATCTTTATGCTCTGAAGAAATACACTTCAAAGAACGACCAATAGAGCTTTGATACCAATTGTTAGGACCGACAATGCAACCTAGAGAGGGGTAAATAGGTTATTTTGAAATATTTTCAGATTTTACGAAAAACCAAGGGCAATGTGAAAAATATCGGCTGAGAAAATGTTTTGTTGAACAAGATCTGAGTGTTTGCAAGCGGAGATATAAGCTAGAAAAGATCAATGCACCGGATATATAGTGGTTCGACTTACACCAAGCCTACGTCCACTCCATACAATTAACAACCACAACACGGGCTGAAATGCACTAGTAAATTACTTCACAAGTTACAAACAATATGTGAGTTAATTTTTCACACGGTAGATCGCACTATCTTGATGCAGCATCACTACTCAAAGATGTACACTTTTTTTTTTTTGCACGAATACAAGGTAACAATAGATCACACGATCTTTTACACTTGCTTTTCAACTAGAGCAATAGTCTAGAGCAACAAAAGATTTTCAATTAGTTCGGGTTCCCCTTTCTCTTGCTCTTGGTCTTCATGACCTCCTCCTTATATAATCCTTAGTAAACTAGCTGTTGGAACACTTTGGAGGAGCAAAAGAGCCATTGGAATCTGATGGGATAGCTTGTCATTGTGTTGGTACTGCTTTCTTTCCGTCAGACCGGACTTTCCCAAAATTAGGTGCCGACCTGTTGTTCCGTTGCTGACAATTTTACCTTTTCTTTGACACAATAGAGAACTGTTCCCGAGAAGATAGATTTCTTCCCGTTGACCATTTTCAGCTCATGCGAGTGACTTTAGCAAATCTTTTCGAACTATTGGCATGTATAAACTTTGTACTCCTCATTTCCCTTGATTTTTCAAGCTCCGATATCAAACATCCGATTATCATAACTTTTAAGGACGTCGGCCAATGTTTACACGAAAGTGCTTCGGTCTTCACGCGATTTACACTTGATAGTCATCTTGTGATTCTTTGCCATATGCAATAAACACATGCACACCAATGATAAATAAAAAAAATCAAAGGATAGTTTGGAAATCATCCAAATATTTTATGAGATATTTCTCCAACACTTGGTATCGGCATGGTCGTATGAAAATTCTCGTTTGAGGCTTTTAAGGATATAAAAAAAAAAAAAAAATCCTATATGCATATATTTTTAGGGATATTTTTTGGCATTTTTTCTTTGTATTTTCATATAGTTTCGGAGATGCAGATGCTAGCTCACACGTACATAAACACATATAATATATGTAAAGTATGATTCATTGATCACATGTATAAGGTTTAACATGTACCAATGAGTAGAGCAATGCAATATGCATTGCCTGTAATTTTAGTGACTAATTGCTTGGGTCTTCAAGTATAAAACTACATGTACATGGTTAATGTGAGATATAAATTTTATATTCCCGATATGAGAGAGTTTCAAAGATTTTATTGATTGTGACCGCCAAAGTGGCACACTTGATTGGATTTAAGAAATATTGGTATAATATTTTGGTGGGACGGCTCCTGTTCTAATGCGTGGTCATACTTCCAAAGGACGTAATTGTGTATTGGTTTATGAAGGGATACATGTACAATATATGGTTAAGGACTGATCGATCCTAGTGATTATACACCCAAATCACAAAGATTAAAATATATTCTCATAACCGATGTCTTGTGGAGAGTTTATAACTGCATGTCTTGTATTTTGCTCAAAGGTGATTATGTGATGATGTATGTAGCTTTCGGGATGTGCACTTATATTGTTTCAAGTTACACAATATTGGTTCATAGAACATATACAACATATAGTTGACGAATGACTAATCCTAGTGGTTCATACACTCAAATGAGGCAATTCATGAAGGTTTGAATATATAAAGTGCATGTCATGTATTCTGCCCAAAGGTGATTATATGATAATGTATGTAACTCCAAATATGTCCTTATAAGGTTCAAGTTACACTATACTCATATAATGCTAATTGTATACATTGCTCATTAAATCAGTTAAATTCTCTATAAATGACAACTTCATTAGGATTGAAGTTCAAATAGGTTCAAAATTTAAGAAATGGATAGAGGATTTTCTGTTTGGGATGGAGTTGGCATATATGTCTATTGCTCTTAATAAGTATAAGTCGACATATTTTACTCGCGAAAGTATGGAACCCGAGAAGGTGCATTTTGTTGTTTGAGTTAAGAGCAATCAAATTTGCTTGTTACCAACTTAGTGCATCATCACATGTGCCGTCTACGTTTAGTTACCATCTTATGTGCATATTGTTTGATATTTTGCAAAAGTTCGGGAAAAGCACACTAAAAGTGCCATAACTTGTGTACGGCGTTCACTTGAGTGCCATAACTTTCAAAATATTCACTTAAGTGCCATAACTTTCAAAAATCGTTCACTTGAGTGCTACGTCGGAGAAAAAACGTTCACTTGAGTGTTCCACGTCAACTTTTTCGGCGTGCCACGTCAGCCTTCCGGCGTGCCATGTCGGCTTTCCGGCGTTTACGGTAACTTTTCCGACTTATGCTACAAGAACTTTTCCGGGCTGCCACGTCGGCTTTTCCGACTACCACGTCAACATGACACTCAAGTGAACGATTTTTATAAGTTATGGCATTTAAGTGAACGTTTTGAAAATTATGGCACTCAAGTGAATGCCGTACAAAAGTTATGGCACTTCCAGTGTACTTTTCCCGCAAAAGTTCTTTATAGTTTTGATCAATATATCTCACTCTGCTTGCATTCCAACTTCACACATGCTGATTTGCATCTAGAACCATCCGATGTGAAGATGGTTTGGTATTCCACAAAATATTTTAAAGTATTATCACTCAACCTATTAAATCCCCCTTCTAGGTTCTATTGTTCGCTCCAATAGATATGATGAGGGGTATGATTAGTAGAACCAACTTACATGGTTTTACGTGGGGGTGAAGCTTTGAAAACTATCCTTTACATTCTAAACCGTATTACCACCAAAGTTGTCCTTGACTCTTTTAGAATTATTTTGTGGATATAAACCTAGCCTAAACCATCTTAAAGTTTGTGTTTGTCTTGCAAAAGTCAAGACATATAAATCTAACATTAAGTAAGTTGGACTCTTGAACCACCCCGTGTTACTTTGTATTTTACTTAGATCAATTGAAGATGTATCGATTTTATAATCTTTAGAAGGAGCAAGAATTGTGGAATCACAAACAACGAAGTTTTTGGAATTTGACGTGGCCGAATATGGTAGCTACTCACATACTATTGATTATAACAATATGTTGGGGACTACAACGTCATTTTCTTCGCATATATAGACGATCATGGAAGCTCCTACATCTCATATTGAGCATATTAGGGTTCATGATCCTATTATTGAAATAGTTCCCGATGATTTTCATCCAGCCCCATAGGTGCAGATGAGGTTGAAGTAGCTCTACTTACAATATCTATCAAACAGAAACGATCGGTTATACCACTAGACTATTTAGTCAATCCGGGAGAGCATGAGTACGATTGACTGTGCTATTGATCCAATGACTTACACGTATGTTGTTTCTTGTCCTAAGTCAAATATGCGATTGGAAGCAATGAAAGATGAGATGCAGTTTATGAAATATAATGGTGTTTAGGAGCTTGTTGAATTGCTTGAGGGCACAAGCCTATCGGCTGCAAATGAGTGTATAAGATTAAAAGGGATTCCAAAGGAAAGATTAAGAAGTTTAAAGCCGGACCGGTAATCAAGGATTTCACTCAGAGTGAAGTAGTAAACTATGAAGCAACCTTTTCTCTAGTCTCTTCTAAAGATTCTTTTAGAGTGATTATGGTATTAATAGCTTATTTTAATATGGAGTTACACTAGATGGATGTTAAAACTGCCTTTCTAAATGGAGACCTTGATAAGGAAGTCTATATGATGCAACCCGAAAGTCTTGCAACTAATGATTCGGTAAGCTTGTGTGTAGATTGAAAAAGTCCATTTATAGCCTCAAACAAGCTTCTAGACAATGATATTTGAAGTTTCATAGTGTTGTCATTTCATTTGATTTTCTTGAGAATAGAGTAGATACATGTATATACTTCAAGGTGAGTGGTAGAAATTTTATCTTCCTAGTGCTTTATGTAGATAATATCTTGCTTGCGAGTAGTTATCTTAGATTACGGCATGAGATGAAGCGGATGTTGTCCAAGCATTCTAACATGAAAGACCTTGATGAGGCAAATTTTATCCTTGGCATTGAGATCTACAAGGATTGTTCTCGCCGTGTATTAGTATTGTCTCAGAGGGCATATGCTGATCGTATTTTGGAAAGATGTAGGGTGATAAGTTAGCCAAAGTGCCATAACTTTCGTATAACTCTTATTTGAGTGCCATAACTTTTTTTTGTCACTTAAGTGCCATAATTTCTAAAAAATGATCACTTAAGTACCATAACTTTCAATCAATCACTTAAGTTCAAATTTTTTGTTAAAAAAATTTATGGCGTCCCAGGGCACTACCTTTTTGCTAGTGTGCTCTATTTTAATCTCTTATTATACATATAGTATAGTCGGTGCATGCGAAAAGCCTATTGGCAGAGACGACCATATGAACATATAAGTGCAATCAAACCGATAGGTTACGCCTAATGGGTATGGCCTTGTAAAGCTTCACTATTGGCACCACAATCAGCAATATCATCCAACCAATTGGTTAACATTCTTTATACATATATTATTCAGGTTATGTACGTTGTCCTTTTAATAAAACGAAAGAATACATTGGGAGGATTCAAAAGGGTAACATCTACTCCCATTTCCTAGCACCCTTAGCGTGCTCCAAGGCCATAGTATATTCGTTATCCTTCACAACCATCTTCATTGGCTAGCTAATCTGAAAAAGGCTAGATCCATGAGAGTGAGCTCAAGGTTCTGCAAGTAAAATCTCTAACACCTCAACAAATAGCTTGTAAATCATCCAGCAAGCAAGCAATACATGTCACTCATAATAGGGCAAGCAAAACCAATGAAATCAATGACAACCTAGACCCATCAAACAATAACCACAACAGGTAATTCATCAAGACCGTCGTCAAACCGTTTGCACAAATCAATCTATGATCCACGACTTATCTCACCCAAATAACCTCGGATTCTACCGAGCCAACACCAATCACACCTCCTCGGGCCCGGATCTTTGGACATGCCGCTAATTTGGGGTCTTTCGTGTCTTTAAATAACCAATTTGGGTGCCTTTCGTTCCACATCCCCTATCATCTGTTGCCCACCGCGATGATCAACCAATGAATTCAACTAACCCAACGCCTTAAGAGCTCTATTCATCCATCAATCCCAAGATACAAGCCATCCAAGACCCATTGCGTTCCAACGCCGACAACACCGAACCCATGCGCGGTCAACGATCATCTACCACTAAAATAAATCATGCAATCACAAATTCGGTAAATCCAACACTCAAGGAAACCTATCCAACTCAGAAACGCTACATTCAAAGACAATCAAACGATGCGTTAGAAATTCTACTTGCCTTAAAATCCTACGCTCGGAGATGATTCTATGACGGGCCGCCGCCACAAGCTCGAGCTCGTCTTGGTTCCTTCCTTTACATAGCTAAACGAGAGACGAGAGAGAGTGGATGAGATGGAGTTCAAGTTAGCGAAAGGGAGAAAGAACAAGAGTATAATCGGGAGTGGAAGACGAGAGGAAAAATGAGAGAGAGAACTTCTTTGGGGTTGTCTTCAAAAGTGAGAGGAGACAGATACATATTTATAGAGGGAGAGATATCATGCATGTGGGATAAGTGTCCCTCATGTGCCCAAGTGGAGTTCCACTTGTCCAACTCCACGTGCCATTTGTCATTCATGTCATGTCCATGAGTATTCAACCCACTAAGGAGAAAATGCACTAATTTTCCATATAATTGAGCTCTACGGGACCAAAACTAATTATAAGGTGCCCTTGTACTTTCGTCCAAAAATGTTTCGCACCATCAACTAAAGTCCCTTGTATGACATTTACTCGATTATCACCGCCAAAACTAATCCAACTCGCTCATTAAGCGGGCAGGCGAAAATCAAGATGTCACACCTTCACACGTTTTTAAAATGTTATGGCACTCAAATGATCGATTGAAAAGTTATATGGCACTCAAGTAATTGATTGAAAAGTTATATGACACTCAAGTGGTTGAAAAAAAAGTTATGGCACTTAAGTGAACACCATAAGTTATGATACTCAAGTGATAAAAAAAAATTATGCCACTCAAGGGAGCGCCGTACTAAAGTTATGGCATTTGTAGTGTTATTATCTTAAAGATTTAGTATGGAGTATTGCAAGCTAAAAATTGCTTTTGTCGTTAAGGGTGGTAAACCGAATCTGTTATAGTATTCTCATACGGATATTGAGAAAGCTCGAATGAGGGATGTGTCTTATGCTAGTGTACTTGGAAGTATTACGTATGCTCAAGTTTGCACTAGATTATGTTGAAACCTAATTTTTGATTTTTCCTTAATTATTTATTTTGAATAATAATTAGGAGTTAAATTTTAATTCTTACCAAAAATAATTAAATTATTCATATTTAATTTTTTTCATTCATGCATTGCATTTTTTTTTAACTAGATCGGCGGTAGAATTTGAGCTTAAATTGACAGACGATTGGACAAAAAATTAGCATAAAATTTTCCAAAATAATGGGGACTACGTGCAAAAAATTTTAAGGGGTCTTGGTTTATTCTAAGACTTAATTCATCTCATTTGTTTTAATCATTCGAGCCAGGCTTTAAATTCAATAATAATTCATCAAAATAAAACCTAATTTGAGCCCAAAAACGCGCAATGAGCCCACATTTTCTATAATTTTCGGCTAGCCTTATGGCCAAAAATTCCAATCTCAAATTAATGCATTTGGACCCTTTGGGACTTAATTGACCACATATTTTAATCTCGGGGTCTATTTTGCAAGATTAACAAAACTTAAGCCCTAAGCTTGCAAGGTCATTGACACATGATTTTTAATTATCTTTATTTTATAAAATTAATATAAAATGAATAAAAATTTAAAAAAACCAATCAAAAATCAACTTTGGAACAATTGGCAAAGCGTAAGGAATCAATTTTGAACAAAAAATATTTTTCGTATTTTTTCAATATTTATTTTCATTTAAAAATATTTGAAAATCAAAGAAAATATCGAATGAGGTTAGGAAAATCTAGAAAAATATTAAAATTTTTTACTTTAATATGATTTGCGTTAGGCCACTTTGGATTTTCTAGGATTCAATTTGGGTAATAGGAAACCTCCCTAGTTTGATAAAAAAGATGTCGATTTTCGCGGTTCAATTGAACTAGACCGGTCCGATCCAATTGAGTCAGGCTGGCAACGGCAGAAGCAGCATAAGCCAAAAATGACGTACTGCTCTTCTCCTTTTTTGCACGCAGGAGCTCAGATGAGGACAGGAAGACCGAGAGAGCTCAATCAAGATTGCCCTTCTTCCTCCCCATACGCTACATCAAGGATCTCCATTTGCTCTGGTGATCTTATGAGCGCATAGTGACAAAAACACAACTGGTAGGAGGGAGCTCAGGTGGTTTTTAGAAAAAGGCAAAGAAGCTCGGCAAGGGGGGAGAGCTTTCACACCGCAGAAAAGAAGAGAGAGAGAGAGAGAGAGAGAGAGATGGAGGAAGCACAAAAAAGGAGTCATTCGGGCTCCATTTTTTTGTTGTTGTTCGTTGCTCTGAAAGTCTAGGAGAGAATCACTAATAGCTCCTTTCCTGGGGGCTTGAACGAGAGAAAAAATAGAGTTGGTGAGAGTGGGTTCTTGGGGTCCAGACAAAAGAGAGTTCACTGAGTGGCTTCTTCCAAAAACCTCATCACAAACGTAGAACTAACAGAGAGTTCTTGGGGAGGGTAGGAGTTCTCGATTTTGAGGAGGAACAAAAAAAAAAAAAAAAAAAAAAAAAAGAGAGATACTGAGAGTGAGAGCGACTCGGCGGAACAACGGAGCGAGGCCAACAAACCGCCATACGTCGCCGGCTGTCGTTGCAACCCGAGGAGTCGGCCTTGTGAGCCGGCGACAGTGGTGGGTCTGTCACGGAAGCAGCACGCGCTGTGAAGGCAGAGAGGAAGGTCAGGGAGGAAGGGGTGAGCTTTAGAGGGCTAATTTTGTGAGGTGACCGAGAGCACCAAGAAGGTGAAGGCCTGCTTTTTTGGGGAGAGCTTGAGAGAGCCACAAGGAGCCTAGATGGGGATTGAGACAGAGAGGAACAGGAGAGTGAAATGATGGTTCTTGAAAAGAACAAGGATGATAAACCGATTCTTGTTCTATATATTTCACTAATCAAATACATTGTATATATAGGACTAGAATTCCAATTAGCATCCTAGAAATCTGCCTATACAATCTCCATGACCTGTATACACCTATACAATCTTCTATGAAAGGGAAATAAAACAATAGACTACCAAGACAGAATCGTTGACTATCTCAACACTCCCCTTCAAGTTGGTATATAGATGTCACACATGCCCAACTTGTCTAAGAACTTTGAGAGCACCCGATTGGATACCGCTTTGGTAAGGATGTCTGCTAACCGATCTTCCGACCTAATCTTTGGTAGTTCCACAGTCTTTTCGTCTAGTTTCTCCTTAATGAAGAACCTATTCACCTCAACATGCTTTGTACGGTCATTTTGAACTGGATTATGGGCTATGCCACATGTTGCTTTGTTGTTACAATATAGTTGAATTGGTTGCTCCGGGAAGTAGCCTAGGTCCCGTAAGAGAAATTTCAACCAAAGTGCTTCACAAATTCCTAAGGCCATTCCTCTATACTCAGCTTCTGCACTTGATCGCACAACAACATTTTGTTTCTTGCTTCTCCATGTCACTAGGTTCCCACCTACAAAGGTAAAGTATCCCGAAGTAGATCGCCTATCGTCAACTACTCCCGCCCAATCAACATCTATATATACCTCGATACTTTGCTCGTTCATTTTTTTAGAGAATAGAATTCCCTTTCCGGGAGCATATTTTAGATACCTGAAAATGCGCATGACTACATTCATATGTTGCTCACTAGGATTATGCATGAACCGACTAACGATACTTAGAGCATAGGTGAGATCCGGTCTTGTGTGAGCTAAGTACATCAATCTTCCAACAAGTCTCCGGTATCTCCCCCTGTCCACCGGTACCTGGTTTGTCTCAATACATAACTTTAAACCCGCTTCAACTAGGGTGTCAACCGGTTGGCAAACAGACATACCAGTTTCATGTAGCATATCTAAGGCATACTTTCTTTGAGATAGAAAGATTCCTTTGCTTGATCGAGATACTTCAATTCCCATAAAGTATTTTAGGGGGCCTAAATCTTTCATTTCAAATTCCTTGAACAAGTACTCCTACAAAGCTCTCATTTCTTCCGGATCATTGCTTGTAACAATCATGTCATCTACATATATAATAAGTGCAGTAATTTTTCCATGTCGCTCCTTAAGAAATAATGTGTGATATGAATTACTTTGTCTGTAATCAAAGGTTGTCATGGATTTGGGAAATCGTTCGAACCAAGCTCTAGGAGACTGTTTTAATCCATATAGTGATTTCTTCAACCTGCACACCTTTTGATTTTATCTTTCTGTCACCATGCACCCTAGAGGGAGATCCATGTATACTTCTTCGGATAGTTTGCCATGTAGGAATGCGTTCTTCACATCAAACTGTTGTAACGGCCAATCAAAATTTGTAGCTAAGCATAATAAGACCCGGATCGTGTTGATTTTGGCTACAGGTGCAAATGTTTCAGTGTAGTCAATTCCATACATTTGGGTATATCCTTTTGCCACCAATCTTGCCTTAAAGCGTTCGATTGTACCATAAGCTTTGTATTTCACAAGAAAAATCCATCGACACCCAACTGTTCTTTTTCTCGTGGGACGATCGACGAGCTCCCAAGGTTAGTTCTTCTACAATGAGGCCATTTCTTAATTCATCGCGGCTTTCCATCTTGGATCAGTTAAGGCTTCCCGCACACTATTAGGTATAGGTACAAGAGATAATTAATTGACAAATGCCTGATTTGTTTTTGACAAGCGATGTGTAGCCATGTAATGATTCATGGGATATCTTACTTTACTAGACAATTGAGGTTCATATGTAGGTTTCGAATACCTACGGTGAGACATTGTGGTAATTGTCTTCTGGATGACTCGGGTGTTATATAAGGAATAGCCTCAGATAACAATTGGTTTGGTGTATCAATCGGGAGTGACTCGGGCTCGGGTTCAAAAGTTTCCTGGCTTTCCGGATGCTCATTCCCACTTAGATCCAAGTTTTGACCACTAAGCTCAATCCCACTTAGATCCAAGTTTTGACGATTAGGCTCCAACTCATCCGTTTCTACACTTATTGTGTCGTTGTGTAAGTATCACCACTCAAATCCAAGTTTCCTATATTTCGATCAGATACTTCTATCGTGTCTTCCTCAAGATCATATACAAGAGTTTGGATTTCCTCTAAATACTCCCCCTGAAAGTCAGACTCCAAAAAATACATAATATCTTCATGAAAGACAACATCCATAGTAATAAACATGTGTTTAGTAGGAGGATGATAGAATATGTATCCTTTTTGATGAAGGGCATATCCAACAAAGACACATTTCAAGGCTCGTGGCATTAACTTATTGCATTGGTGTGTGTGAAGATGAACATAGACAACCCATTCAAAGACATGAGGGGGTAGATTTGGAACCGAGAGAGCAACAACAACTTCTACAAGTGTTTGAAAGGGTATTTTGAAGTTGAGAGAACGAGATGGAACACGATTGATGAGATATGCAGCAAAGAGAAGAGCTTCACCCCAAGAGTATAAGGGCATGTGAGCCTCGATTAGAGAAGCACGAACGACCTCTAATAAGTGTCTATTCTTGCGCTCGGTCACACCATTCTGTTGCGGTGTACCTAAACAACTGGTTTGATGGATCGAGCCATAAGATTCCAAAAAATGTCGAAGTTCGGAATCTTGGTATTCCCCGCCATTATCACTTCGTAATACTTGTATGCGGGCATTATACTGTGTACTAATGGTGTTATAAATTTTTTGAAAGAGCAACTTAACTTTGGATTTGGATTTCATCAAACACAACCAAGTCATCCGAGTGAAATCATCTATAAAAGTAACAAACCAATGTAACCCCCCCCCCCACACCAAAATGTGGGAACTTTGGATAGACCCCAAACATCAAAGTGAATAACCATAAAATGAACTGGACTTTTATTTAAAATCAAAGGAAAAGAAGCACAATGGCTTTTTGCAAGTTCACACATATCACATTTGAAAATAGAAATATCCAAATTCGTAAATAAACTAGGAAACAACCTTTTTAAATAACCAAATGAGGCATGTCCCAAACGTCGATGCCGTAGCCCGATCTTAGCTATTTTCTTTGGTGAACCCATGCTTTCTCCCGCTAAAGCTTGTTGTAATATGCTGGAAGTTTTTGACTCCAAGTCCAAGTAGTATAGCTTCTCATTCTTAACACCATAACCAATTGTTTGTCGAGTCCGAATGTCCTTAAACACACAATGGTCGAGCCAAAAAATAACAATACAAGATAAGGTGGAAGTGATTTGAGAGACTGACAAGAGGTTATAATCTAAGGAGGGAACAACTAACACGGAATCAAGATGTGAAAGTATTAGTAAGATGGGATGACCCTTCCCCAATAATCTGGATGGTATTACCGTTAGTCGTGGAGACAATTTTAGGATGATGTGTTAAGGGTTGAGACTTGGCTAACATCAAATATCATATGGTCAATAGCACCAAAATCAATTATCCATGCACTATTCAAAACAGGTGTAGAAATGTTTAAGGCCTTACCTCCAGTGTTTGTAGTGGTTACCAATGCTGATGACTTAGGAGTGGCATTGTCGTCCTTTGTTTGAGCAATTGCTAAAGTAGAAGGCCATTTGGAATTCCGATGCCGAGTTGGGTCCCACCAATCTGGATATCCAATAAGTTCAAAACATCGACTTTTGGAATGACCAGTTTGGTTACAATGAGTGCATTTGTAGGTAGGTTTGTCCGAATTGTTATAGCCCTTTTTAGTGGTGAATTTTGGCCGCTCTTGTGAGGGCCGATTGGGTCGGTGACGGGTGATCATAGCAGAAGCTTTAGATGTCTCAATATCATTATTTAGGGTAGTAGAATGTATGGCCTCACGACGAACCAAGGAATAGCACTCTTCCAGGCTTAGCAAGGGTTCTTGATGTAAAATTTCCCTTCGGATTTGGTCAAAAACCTTATCCAACCTAGCCAGAAATATGTGTACTTGTATGCGTTCAATGGACTGACGGTATGCTCGAACATCATCGGGGTCTTTCATTATCACTTTGTCATGATGATCTAGTTCTCGGAAGATTTCTGTTAACTCTCCATAATAGATTGGGAGTGATTTGGCACCTTGTTTGGCTGAGAAGGCTTTCTAATGCAAAGAATAGACATGCATTTCATCACTACCATCATAAAACGCTTTGGAAAGAGTACTCCAGTTTTCACGAGCAGTAGGTATACATAAGTAGCGCTTCATAATGTCAGGGGACATAGACATCAACAGCCATCTTTTAACCTTCTGATTTTTAGCATACCATTTGTAATACCCTTTGTCGGATTCTGCAGGGGGTGGTGTGCGGTCGATGATATATGAGAGTTTTTCTCGTTCAGCAATATGCATCTCCATTAATTGGGACCACACGTCATAATTTGTTTCAGTAAGTAGAATGCCTGCATTAAAGGCACCCTCAGTCTAAACAAAGACTGGGACATAATTGGCTCCAGAAGGGTCACCTTTTTCACTCATTTTTTTCCTTTTTTTTTTCCGTTTTTTTCCGTTTTTCCATTTTTTTTTATAAACTGTACTACAAACAATATATTGATAGTAACAATTTAAAAATCAAACACAGCAACACGAAAGGGAGCAAAAAATAAGAAAAACAGAGGATAGCACTAGGATGTCTTGCTTGGCTACCCAATACTCGCGTGCCCAGACGAGCGATTAGTGGGATTGGTGCGGATCTAGATGAATTGTTGTGGGTCTGGTGGGCCTTGGTTTGGTGCAGCAATCTCAGTAATGAGCAAGTAGCGAGCGAAGCAACTTCTCAGACGGTGGTGGGCAACTACCGATTTGGGGATTTTTTTTTTCTTCAATTTATGGTTTGAAAGTTCTGGGTATGATGTTGGAATGGATCAAACGTATGGCTATGATACCATGAAAAAAACAAGGATGATAAACCGATTCTTGTTCTATATATTTCACTGATCAGATACATTGTATATATAGGACTAGAATTCCAATTAGCATCCTAGAAATTTGCCTATACAATGTCCATAACCTTATACACCTATACAATCTTCTATATAAGGGCAATAAAACAATTGACAACCAAGATAGAATCGTTGACTATCTCAATAGTTCCCCCACGGTTCCTTGACGACGTCCGGCTTCGCTCATCCTCCAGCCAGCATACCCGGCCTCTGACCAAGTAAGCCCGAGTCCCGCTTGCCTTTGATTCGCTCAAACCAACTAGTCAAGGTTCGTCGTTTTTGGCTCATGTAATCCCTGGGCTTGTTTATGCTTCGCTCTGTTGCTTCCTCTCGTTGTTTGTTGTTTGTTATGAGTCTCGGCGCGAGATCGAGTGCGGAGCAAGTCCACATTTCCCTTTAGTTTGTGCACGTATCCTATTCGACGATTGCTTGAACGAGTCTCCCTTCGTTTCTTGTGTTTTCCCTATCTTTGTATGCATCCTGTTTGGCCTGTAAAGGTGAGTCATTTGGCGGTCGGTGGTAGCGGAGTGATGTCGGAAAACAACGGTTGTGATATTGGTGGCCGATGGTCGGCGATTGATAACCAGAGAAAAAGTCCCACCGAAGCTCCTGTAAACGGCTCTGGGTGAGTCTCCTATAAAAAGTCTCAAGGAAGAAGACGATCTAGGGGGAATAAAAAGAAAGAGGGAAAATAACTAATGTGTTTTTTTGAAAAAAAAAATAACGTGGGCTAGGGCAGATATTAGATTAAGTACAAGTTGGATTGTCCTTACAAAGTATGTCAAATTTGGTATTGGGCTGGTTTGGGGGCTGTTGAGTCTTCTGGGTTTGGCCCTTTTGTGAGCTGCTCTTGAGAGGGGAAGAGAGAATGGGCCGGGCTAGTTTAGAATGGACATTTGGGCTAGTGATGTTAAAAAGAGAAAGTTGAGAAATAAAAAAAAAAGAAGAATTCAAAAAGATAGAAAATTCGGGCCCAAGCTCTGGGAGACTGGGCGATGCGTTAGTTTAGGTGTTGTAACCACTGGTGGGCTTGATTTCTGAGTTTGAACAAAGGAAAGAATAAAATTCGGGCCCAAGCTCAAAAGTCAGCTGATGTCTTAGACCAACCTGGGCCCGTAAGGATTGGGCCCAATAGCTTTCGGGTGGGTCGAGTCATTTGGCCCGATCCGGATCAAATTTTCAGAGTATACAATTTCCAAATAAAAATTAATAAAAAAAATACAAGAAAAAATTATCAAAGATCAGAAAATTTCAAAAAAAAAATAAAAAAAAAAAGAAATAGCCACAATCAACTGGCCAAACCTATTTTGGGTGTTCTTGACCCCCGATCATTCCAAAATGACGATTTTGCCCTTTTTGGCAAATTGTCTTCAATTTCTTTCCAAATCAATCCCAAGTCTTAATCACACATTCTCTAAACCTCTAGGGCTATACTAGGGATGCCATGACTTGTCTTGATGTATTTTATCTGCACGTTTTGAATTCTTGGTTACGCATTTATTTTATTGATTGTGATTGATAGGATTAGTTTTCTCAATCTGTATGATACTTAGATTTAGACTTACCTCACTTGATAACTACGCCTGCTTAAAATCATAGTTAGAATAATCATTCGACATTTGGTACCGAAAGGGCCTTGGTAGAAATACCGATGTAATCAAGTCTCCGAATTCAAAATCTCCGGTTCCGTAAAACCGAACGATTTCTCTCAATCGTTTGGTGAGGTATTCGGCTAACCTTCCAAAAATGGCCAGTGGCGACTCTTTTTTGCATGCACACGTTGCACATATCACCCGACTATACTAATGTCGAACCCGATCAATGATCAATCGATAAAAATCTTTCGAAAAATTCCGTCGCGATTTGGTATGGGCCCGAGAAGGCCCTCGTTAAGAAAACCTATCATTTCTAAAAGGGCCCTCTTGGTAATTCATTAGCTCGACGTACCGACCTCCCTCAGAGGGTCGGGTCGGGTCGGGTCGCGACAAAGGCTTTTCCTTATAAATAGAGAGCTTTCTCTAGGGTTGGAGGATAATGTCTTTTGCTCAGAAACTTTGAGATCCATGTAAAAAAGGAGGAGCATCGAGAGAGGATTTTTTCAGAGCAGCCCTTTTCCTCTCTGCTTTGCTTCGATTTTGGCGCTACCCCTTGCTGTTCGAGACCCACTGGAGCTATCTGTTTGCTGGTTTTTCTGTCCTTTTCTGCTGTTCTGCTCCAGTTTTCCTCTCTGCTGTGTCTAGTGCTCGACTGCTGCTGGGCCATCCCGGAGTTACTGTTCTCGCTGAGCTGGAGTCCTTAAACTGCCATTGAGGAGGAGCCGCTGTACTGATCGGAAGACAGGACAACCACCGCATCTGCCGTGCCGAGAATTCTGCTCAGGTTTTCCTCTGCTGTCGCTCGGTTCTCTACTGCCCAAGGTCTGTTTAGCTGCTATTGGGTACCAATTCAGTCGTCATCCCGCCCATTTTGGGTCTCTGCTCAGCGCTAACTTCCCTTGCTGTTTGGTGCTTGGATTTCTTGTTGTTTGGCCTTGATTCTGTGGTTGTTTGGTGTCCGACTCCCTTGTTGTTCGGTCCAACCTCAGTCCTTATCCACTGCAGAAGTGGTGACGTCGAAGGAGTTCCCGGTGTGCCTTGCTATTCGGGTTTGGTTGCTGCTCAAATCAGGAGCTGTATTTGAGTCAAAACTGAGTCGAAACAACCTAGCCATGCGTGAGTTTCTCCCGGACGATCGATCGGAAAATCCTCAAGCTTGCTCACCAAGTTTCTGGCAAAATTCGAATAGGAAAGCTTATTTTGTAATTCTCAGTAACATTTTTTAAATTTTTAAAGAATCTTGGATTAGTTGTATATTCACTAGCCTATTTGATCTTTATTTGAATAATCTTGCATATATTGCATAAAAGTGGATAATTTTTCAAAATATAGATTAATAAAGAAAATTTTTGTTCTTAATCCGCAACTTGCCACATGATCGAGAAAATCTATCTTTAGGATTATTGATGAAATACTCGATTGGACAATGATTTGGGTTCAATCGTTAAACTTAGGATTAAGAATTAAAGATTAACTCAAACATTCATGAAATATTTCAAAACTCGATTGATGTATCCATTTTTTGATTGACATTCATTGGCATATTCACTTTCCTAATTTGTTTTAAATTGCTTGATATTTTTTAGAATATATCCATCACATGATGTAATTTCGAAAAATTCTACAATTTTTTTGCATTCATTCACTTTCCATATTTGAAAATTGCATATCTTTTTAAAAATAGCATTATGTAGATAATTGCATATCTAATCTTTTTTGTTAAAATATTTAGGTTCGATCGCATTCTAGAATGGAAATTGCATGTTTAAATAGAATTTATGTTAAAAATAATTTATCTTTAATATGTTAGGGTTTAGATCAATTTAAACTCTAAGATATGCAAGATAATTATTGTTTTGACATAGTTCTATTTTAGGAAATAAATTCATCCGAAAATAAAAAAGAGATCATTCATCTTTGCCACGTCATCCATGCCATGTCATATTAGGTTGCATGTTACCTTAATTTGCATATTAGGCTCCGTTTATTTCACAAAAATGAGTGACTTGGAAAATATTTTCCAAAAAGTGATTGCTTATGTTGCCTAAAAAAATGAATAAATGAATTTTTTTCATCACCTACAAAAGTAGTTAGGCATAGATTGTTATCGATAATAAAAAACATTTTGCGTTGACTCATTTTTCTAAACGATATAAGCAATCACTTTTCGGAAAATGTTTTCCAAATTGCTTATTTTCCATGAAACGAACAGAGCCTTAGAGTGCATGTCTAGGTTTTAATTAATTTACATGTCACATAGATAATTTAATTAAACCATTGTCTCACTTGTACATTGATTTAGTTAATTCACATGTCATGAAGTTAATTTTTATGCACATGTTTAGATTAGTCTTGAATTTAATTCATGAAAATGCATCACATAGTATAGTCTTTCATGCATTCATATAAAAACAAAAAATTAAAAAAAAAAGAAATAATTTGTGTGGTGTATGCTCCCTTATTTATATGATTTCCGGATGTTTCATTAATTGATTGTGCACCCGCATGATAACCTTTGTTGGTGACTTAGGTTAAAATCAATTAATGTTGCCTCACAAAAAATTTTCATGAAATAAAATAGTACTAAAAGGGTGTTAGAGTAATCTAGCGTAATCAAATCCTTGAACTCTTAATCTCTGGTTCAAAGTAGTAATTTAGTTCTCTCGCTAATTTACTTAGGTTTCTAATCAACCTACCAAAAATAATTAGTGACGACTCCAATTTAAAAATCTTTGTATGTTAATCAATGGAACCACAAGTTTCCATTTGGTATAGACTTGGGAGAGTTTGGGTTAGGATAGTTAAATAATTAACTTGATAATCCATTAATCTGAAATTTTTTAATTTTTAGGTCACGACAGATCGGGCGTTGCATTTGCAACAAGACTTCTAGGCAAATATTAGTTCAACTCATGACACGATCACTAGGTTGTTGCCAAGAGAGTTTTGAGGTACTTTAAAAGGACAAAAGACCACTTGCTGATTTACAAACATGTTGAAGACCTGCAGCTAGTAGGGTATTCGGATTCGGACTTTGCTGTTTGTCGGGATGATATGGAGTTGACAACAAGATACAACTTTATGTTAGCAAGCGGTGCAGTGTTATAGAAAAGTGAGAAACAGAAATCCATATTATCCTCTATCATGCAGGTGGAGTTTATAACATACTTTTATGCTAGCTAAAGTATATTAGAAGTGGCAAAACTTGTGTACGACACTCATTTTAATGCCAAAACTTTCAAAATGATCACTTAAGTGCAAACTCTTTTAAAAAATGATCACTTAAGTACCAATTTCTTCTAAAAACGATCACTTTAGTGCCAACTTCAATTTGAGTTGACGTGGCTTGTTCGAAATCCGACACGTGCTATTTTTTTTATTAATATTTGAGCTAACGTGTCTCAAAGGAGTTGACACCGAAGTGATTATTTTTTTTTTTAAAAATTGACACTTAAATGATTGTTTTTAAAAAATATTGACACTTAAGTGATTGTTTTGAAAATTTTGACACTAAAGTGATCGTTTTTCAAAAAATTTGCATTTAAGTGATTGTTTTGAAAGTTTTGACACTAAAATGAGTCATCGTACACAAGTTTTGGCACTTGTAGTGTACTTAAGCCCTTTTTGCTACTACTCGGGCTATTTGGCTTTGGAATCTTATTAGGGAGTTAGCCGTATTTGATTTTATGGATATGCCCATACGGTTGTATTGTGATAATAACTCTGCGACGTTGTTTATTAACAACGATAGATGTCTCAACGAGTCTAAACACATAAGGTCAAGTTTTTAACCATCAAGGAAATAGTTAAGAATGTTGATATTACGGTAGAGCATATTTGCACGGATGATATGGTTGCGGACTCACTAGCTAAAGGTTTTCGCCCTTCTATATTTGAATGACATGTTATTAACATGAACTTAGCGGTATCATTGGATGCGGTTGTTTAGTGGGAATTGTTTCGATTTTGGTCTAATAAAGTTTATATATGTGTTTATTACATTTTATAATATCAAGATATGTGCCAATATTTTTGCATGGAATAAAGAATTTGAGAATATGTTTATGTTGAGTACATATATTAGGTGAAAATCTCAAGGAATGTGTAAACCTTGAGTAAAGGCTAAGGGCATTAAGTTATTAGCCTTAAAGATATATCTTGCTACAAATAAAGTAAAATTAACTATAAGGTAAGACATATGTGTATTAATTAGAACCATAAGGATATTCTCCGGTAGCATAGCACATCATGTTTCGTGGCACATAAGAAGAGAAAATGTGACTAATAAAGAGGATGACATATAAAGCATCACATTTTATGATGTGTTATCTATTTGACACAATACCATATTGAATCCATATCAGCAAATTTAAGAGCACTAGCGACCATGGAAGGCTCTGTGTCTATTGATGTAGTTACTGCCATGATTCAATTTTTTGAGACTTTATGGGATTAGATAATTGTTAAGAATTATCTCTAGACCAACATAAGAGATGTGCACATATAGGGAGAATGTGAGGTTTCCCTAATGAACTTATATTAATTGAGATTGTAATTACCCTTTTATGGGATTAATTTACCATTTACGAGATTGGTCTCATAAGGTAAGACGTAAGGATTCTTAATTTGTTCTATATGAACTTGGATAGTATGGGCTTAGTTGAGCTCGACTCATGATGAGAGGGCTTGGCCGGAAACTCTATAAATAGTGCTCATATCCCTCTTTTAACCCTAACGAACTCAGATATAACCTCACATAAGGAAGGCATACATATGAGCGTACTCAAGAGGCTATTGTCTCATTGAGCCAGGATACAAAACGCGGTAGAGGAGAAGTACTTGAGCTTTGGATCGTCGCTATTCCGCATAAAAAATGTTGGATACCAAATTAGTTCCACAAATTCCTTTAAACCATTATTGTGCTTTTAGAATATAGCTATGGTGATCTAGGGGTTGCCATCATAAGGTTTTTAGCGGCTTACGGATGAAGTACTCATGAAACGTGGCCGGTGAAGTCGGGAGGCTCGCCCTTCTCTCCAGGGTGCATTCGGGGAAGTCATCAATGACTCCATCTTGAACGATTTTTCCATTCCCAAGGGATGGAAGGTAAGCACAACACCATCAAGTCAACTACTTGTTCATCTGTTACCTACTGAAATCATGATTCCATGGTCGAACTAACAACTCCGGTATTGAATAATTCCCCTAAGATCTATTGGAGATGCTAGAAAGCTGAGATAAAGATTTGCCTTGTGATCTCTTATTGAATCGAGCCGTTCCTGAGTGTTGGTCCAATTTCGTTGTTTAGATTACTAGCAAGCATAGTTTGGATTCCAAGCTTGTATCCAAAGTTAGCTAGCAAAACTTTGTATATGGAATGCGACCATCAAACTCAATTATTTTTTCTTTTGCCGATACCATCATCGAAAATACTATCATCCCTTTTCCTATTCCTAGGCATCCCATAGTGACGTATCGGCTGTTCATAATGAGTATGCTTCATTGTCGTTTTAGGAGCCTTTTCTCTCAATCCGATTAGCGCCAACAGTTCTTGACACAAACCATTTTGCACAATACTTGCACGTAATTAAGTTGGTCGTTTAGCAGAAATAGGTTGGCATCATAAATGGCATGAAAGGGGAAAAGTCATTTATATGTATGCAATTAACTTTTAGTTGAAATCATATATGAAATTTATGTGTGCGCCCTTGCACGCGCATTTATGGATATTACTCGTGCATAGCGTGCCATGTGGCTTGACCACCTACATCATTATTTTAATTAACGAATTCGTCCAGGTGTACCAGGAATTTCACACCTTCAATTTTAACTATTTCACCCATTGATATTCCCAAAGACTGGCCATTTAAAGCTATTATGGATGAATTAAAGTAGTTTCATGTGCATGACATGTAACTTTGAGAATTCTGTTCCTAAAAAGAAGAACATCAATTTGATTGATTCATAGCATGTGGTTCAATACATTTTCACCACCAACAACCAATCTCAATCTCGAGTCCTTAACTCACTAAAGAAAATGAGCTAAGTTGACAAAAGGTCAATCTTATTTCAGTTCAATCCCACACCAAAGTTATTAAATGAAGGATGGTATTTCACATGCCTTCTTGATCAAGCTGAAATCAAAGAACAGGTGAAGCAATCGCGTACAAATCATCCTTTCTCCCAACTGTGGCACCGAAAACTTCTGTCATGTCGAGTTGTTCAGGCGCTTGCCCATTGGCTGGCTTCCAATCATAATGATATAACAGGGATGCTAGTATAAGTTCGAAGCCGGCTGAGGCAAATGCAATGCCAGGACAGACCCTCCGACCAGATCCAAAAGGGAGCAATTGATAGTGCATCCCCTTATAATCCACTGAAGATTCGATGAACCTCTCCGGCTCGAATTTCTCCGGGTTTGTCCAATATCTTGGATCTCTCCCTATAGCATGCACATTGATCAGGACTCTCGAGTTCATAGGAATATCGTAGCCGTCCACCTTGCATCCTGCCCTTGCTGTTCTGGGGATCAATGGTCCTGGTGGATGCATTCTGAGAGTCTCTTTGATAACACACTTTAGGTAATCAAATTCTTCGATATCCGACTCTCGAACGCGGTCTTTTCCCTTTAAAACCCGCCGGATCTCATTCTGCGCTTTGGCCATCACCTTTGGGTTCTTGAGCATTTCCGACATCGCCCATATTATCGTTGACGATGATGTCTCGCTTCCCGCACCAATCATATCCTGCGAGAGTCATGCATATAGACCCCACTATATGTAATCTATTGCAAGCATCTCGGGTATAATTTTGGGGATAGTACAACTTATTTGACTAGTAAGTAAAGACTTTGATATAAAAAATAATCCGGCACTGTTCTGGTAAGGAATATGTTAACAATTATGGTAAACACTCTTATATCAAGTGCATTACAGGTTTTCTAGATTCATCCTTTTGATTATGTCCGAACCATGTTGGGAGTAAATCTTTTTCCTTAGTTATAAATTTTGAGGATTGTCTATTGGAAATTGAATACGCATGTTGAAACACAATATGACAAAATAAAAGAGAATTTGCCTAGTCGAACTTTTACTGAGAACCAGATACGTGTTTATAAGAAATTAACATACCAAGATGACGGCCTTAATGTTGTCCGTTGTAAGATGAAACCCAATCTCGTCAGACTCCTGGAGACGCAGTAGCACATCGACTAAATCTTCCTTATCCTGCGTATCTTCTGGCTTAGCTAAGCATTGTTCTCGTTGCATTTTGTGGTCAGCAAGAATAGTATTCAAGATTTCATCGTACTTTTGCTTTACCTTGTCCAACTTATATTTCATCCCGTTAATGTAAACTAGAAACGGTAGGGAAGGGAAGAGCTCGGCTAGGCTCAACCCGCTCCCCAACCTCACGACCTCCTGAATCGATGAGATCAACTCATCCTGCTGTTTGCAGTTTTGACCGAAAGCCGCCTTGCAAATTATGGAATTAATGCAGGCGAAGATCTTCTCGCTGAGATTAAGAGGGAGACCCGACGATGATTCGATGTGTTTGATGAGATTGTTCACCTCCACATCTCGCGCCCATGTGAATGACCGCACACGTTTAACACTCAGAAGTTCCAGAACGCAGATCTTGCGGAGTTGCCTCCAGTATTCTCCGTATGGGGCGAAGATCATACTCGAGTTTTCGTAGCTTGTGATTTTGGCTACCTGAAGCAGCGGCTTCTCGGCAAAAGTGAGCTCTTGGGTCTTGAGGACCTCCTTGGCTACTTCAGGAGTGGAAATTACTGCCATGGGAAGCTCGCCGAGTTGGAGATGGAAAACCGGACCATATGTTTTTGCTAAGCTGGTTAGACGATGGTGTGGTAGTTCGCCGAACATCTGGTGCAGATTTCCAATAACTGGCAACTTCTTCGGGCCTGGAGGCAGCCTAAGATTGAACCTTTTTGTTCCATGTCTGTTAGAGATCAGTTTAACCAGAAGGAACAAAAAGAGAAGCAACGAAAAGAACAAGGAAAAGGCAGAGAGCTGAAGCATCCTAGAAGATAATAATAGGCGGTTCTTGTGTTTCGGTGAAGATTTTGCATGCAAGAGATGGTATTTTGACCTCTATTTATAATGTTTTGTGAGCCACTGGTTGGCAACGTGGTCTCTAGCTGCTAGAACACTGTTTTAGATGAAAGCAGGAGTACGAAAACAAATGCGAATGAGACAAAAGCAGATTAGGCGGAGCAATGGCGTGTTTCCCAACGTGACAAATAATGGTATTAGTCAGAGCAATGGGGGTGATTTTAGAAATGACAATTGACCATAAATGAGATGCTATTTCGTCGGTGCCCACCCCATCCCCACGTCCTTTTGGGTCTTGTGGACTCGTCCGACATTGTTTTTAGCTTCCTCAAAGTGTTGCTTCTATCTCAATTGAATCCATTCTTAAAGACTTATGAAAGGGGAAAATAAAAGAGCTGAAATGACAAAGATGACAGCTAATTTGACTTGAAATTCGTAGGGCTAAACTTATTGTATACTATTTAACATGTTTGTCCACATAATTAACATGATAGGATTTCGATGGCGCTGAAGGGGCATCAAATTGTCACCAAGGCCAACGTCATAGAAGTCATTCGTTGAATATTTTGCCACAAATAAAAGGGTTTGTGTCCTTTTACACGGAAACAGACAGCGTAATGGGGGCCCAGGTAAAAATGCCTATAGGCAGATGAATTGCAGACGTTAATTGATATCTTTTTTATAGAAATAATCATGATGTTTCATTTGACCTTTCTATTTTAATACTAGCACTTCCCACGTTTTTGTTTTTACTTTCCCATTTTTGGCAATTAAAATCCCAATACTTAAATAAATACATGTTGCAATAAAACAAAAAAACTCGTAACGAAAAGATATTGCAGAGCTAACGCAATCCTCTGAATTTCGCTTTCTTTATTTGAGTTAATGATGTTTGCTTTGACTGTACAAGTCTACATTCTATATTTATTTTTCCGGCCATACAGTCTCTTTAGATTCAGACGTTTCTTCATTTAACTAATAATTGACGACCAGCACTACCCGACAAGCTTATGGAAGTTGCGGTAGTTTTTAAAGAGGGAGAATGCAAGGCTATACCTGCCTAGGAAGAAAAAGCTCCAGGAAATTTGAATGCAAATCAGAAGCAACGACAACAACAAAAAGCAAAAGCAAAAGCAAAAGACAGGCGCTGTTCTGGTAGCCTCAAACGTGGAAAACTTTCCCCTTGTTGCTGGTACGCAAAGTGATAAAAGCTCCGCTGCAAATTCATTTTTAAGATATCCACTAAGCACTGCGAACCCTCGCCTAGTGACCGGCGAGCTCTGGCGACCCTCTCTAGCCACAAGGGGAAAGGAAAAAAAAACCAGAGAAAGAAAAGAAAAATAAATAAAACTATTAATATATAATTGAAATTGTTCATGTCGACACTAGCTGACCAAATGGATTGAATTGACATAAATACAAAAAGTTTAAGAATAAATTAGAAAAAAATTAGGACTAAATTGACACAAATTACAATAAGTTTAGGATTTTTTTGGTAATTTTTCTATTGAAGAATGCAAGTACATCCGCGTTTTAAGGTTCTTTTTTTTTTCCTTATATATTTAAGCTTTTTCCCTAATAAGTCAAGACGCATTTAGATCTCATAAATTTGGCTCTACATATCTTATTCTCGAAATTGTGATAATTCATCATGAGGTTTTCCTAAATTAGCATTTTTAAGAAATGATTTATGGTGAATAAGTTTAGCATAAGTTTAGTTATTGGTCGGATGAACTCAAATGACAAAAAGTGAAAAAAAATCGGGACACAATTTGCAAAATTAAAAGATTTAAGACTAAATTGACAAAATTGTAATAGGTTTAGGACCTTTTGGACAATTTCCCCTCTCATGACTCATGTAATGTAGTTGTTGTGCCGACTTTAATAGCTTAGTTATTGGAACCAAGATAAAAAGTGAAGGAAAAAATTGGGACACAATTGGCAAAATTTAAAGGTTTATGACTGAATTGACAAAAGTGTGATAGATTTAGGACCTTTTGGACAATTTTCCTCTTGTGACTCATGTAATGTAGTTGTTGTGATGACTTCAATATTTATTAATTGTCGAGTCGTCGTGGAACCTGTTCATATGTGAATGGGACATTGCAAAGATTGTTAGTTTTGTATACCTGTCTTATTCTCAACCTAATTTTCATGTGTTGCATTTCACTGTTTGATCTTCAAGATAAGACCGTTTATGTTTCCCTCACCTGCTTTATCTTTGTACTGATTAAGTGCATTATTAGCCCGCCACATTTGAAAATTTCTTCTCTCCTTTTGTCCTAATTATTTTTTTTTAGAGGGGCGAACCATCTGAGCTTTGTCTGTTCCTTGCACTTGTTATATATGTACAAAAGATTCCAGCCCATGAGCCTGGTACATTCAAAGTAGTGTCCGTTATTTGCATTGCCAGTGTGAATGATAGCTAGCAACAATTCTTCTTTATGATTTCATATTCATTAATTAATAAATACAAAACACGTATTGGAAATGAAATATATTCGCTCTTTAGCTGATGTATTAATTAGTTGCGCCATCCAATTTTTTTTTTTTTTCGTTTTTTGGTCGAAGCGCCATCCATCTTTGAAAGACAGCTATTTTAATTGGACTTACTTTTGTCAAACCGATATGTCTTCAAAGCAAATAAGCATAGATACGGCCACATATTCCTTAATAACGCATATAAATAATAATTTGTGAAAAGATTGATATTAGAATGGGCTCCATGTAATAATCATGTCGTTGCTTTTGTCCTTTTCATGATTATATCAAGAACTTGGCACCGCGTTAGAGTAGCGCCCTTATAAATCGTAAAGAAATGCTGATAGCTAGTCACCCATACATGTGTAGAACGCCTTACTGCATAGTCTCTCCATTAAGGAATAAATATGCGAAAATGAATAAGAAAAATGTAAATGTTTTTCAAAAAACAATTATAATTGAATGCTAATGTTACGAAATAAAATAACCTTAATTGTTATTGTCTGATGCTGTAGTTTGCTTTATTACATATATGAGTAAAGTTGTAATATTATGTCCATGAAGAGGTGCATTTGAGAGTATCTCACGAACATGTGCCTTTTGAATGGCTACCTTCTTATCTGTAATAAAGATAGGTCATGTCGAATGGGGTAAGACGACAACGAATGAAACAAATGTACACACGAACGTACGTTCTCTCTCTCTCTCTTCCTCAAAATAGATAACACAAAAAGGGCTAAAACATCCTTACTTTGAGAAATGATCGGTATTTACGTTGTGGAACGTGAATATTTTTCAATTGCGATTATATTCGGACTAGCGTGGGTTGTAGATTTGCTGGGGACGCGTTGGTGATTCAATGACTTTCTTGGGTATTTCTGCAGTCTTGCATCTTAAATGTTAGTCGAATTTCTCGATGCATAATTCCTACATTGGTATTAGAGCCATAGATTTGGATTCTCTGCCTTGTTATCAATTGAGTTTTGGCTTGATTAATACGCTGAATTGCTGTATGAATGAATGCATACGAATCGGGTACGAAAGGAGAATCTTGGTGTTGAAAATTGTATTGTTCGGTGTTGTTGACACCTAAATTTTGACTACCTTTTTAGGATATCAAATTTTGCATATAAAATTAGAGAATGACATGTAGTTCGCATTTAGATCAATTTAATTTCTGCATGCATCTCATTTATATTTTAATTGAACTAGTGGTGGCAGATATGGTTCAAATGGATAGCCTTGGACTTAATTGGCATAGTGAATTCAGTCTACGAGATGGTAATTTACAGTCTAACCCTTTGGGTAGCTCGGTGGCCAAAATTATACGAGAAGTGCACATGGGACGGTCTTGATTGGGAAAGATTGCATTCATGGAATAAAGGACACCAAGTTGAAAATATTGAGTCAAATTTGGGAATTAAAGATGTCATCGTGGGAATATTCTTTGGCTGCGGATCACGATTTCCACGAATCCCGATTTCCACGTCTCCCGTTCTGCTTCAGCTCAGCCCTACATCTGCCCGTTGTTGTTTCGTCCTCCTTCGTCCGGCACCGCCATCCATCGGCCACCCCAATTACTACCCTCAGCCGCTCGTCATTTGCCGTGGCCGTTGGTAGTTGTTCGATGCTCGTGGAGCCACGGAACAGCCTCGATCAACCTCTCCCGTTCTATGCCATCGGAGTGGCCACCAATCATTTCTTGGAGGGTATGATTGGACACCCTATCGAGTAATCGAGAGTCACTACTCGATTCTGTGAAAACCAGAGAAGTGAATTCGAGGATTTGGTTACATTGAGAATGTCATCGACACCCTTTCGGTACCAAAGTCGAGTGTTTTTCTAACCTAAAAATTCATGCAGATGCTTTGGGAGGTGAGGTAGGCTAGAACGACATATGGATATCATACAGAGGAGAATTTTCTACCCTAACAATCACAATCAAGAATTAAAGTGCGTAGATCAAGGAATCAATGACGATGAATAAATTGCATCAAATCAATCAATCAAATCAACATGGCATATCTAGTGTAGCCCTATTAGCTTAGAGAATGGCCTAATAAAGTTCGTGGGTTGATTTGGAAAAGGTTTACGACCAAATACCCGGAAGGGTAAAATGGTCATTTTGGTGGTTCGAGAACCCAAAATCGAAAAAATTGGGTATAACCAATCGAATGTGGTCATTTCCCATTTTTTTTTTGGAATTATTTTTTGGAATTTTTCCTATTTTTTTTAATTTTTAAAGAATTTTTTAAATATTTTTTTCTATTTTTATTGATTTTCCAAATTTTTATTAATTTTTTTAATCTTTTTTAGACCGAGTTGAATTGGCCCTCGTGAATCAAACCACTCGATCCAGACCCTATAGGTCCCGAACCGATCTAGACAAAACGACGACGATTTTGTTTTTTTTGTTTTTTTTTTGTTTTTTCTAATTTTTTTATCTATTTTCTGAAAATCTAATATTAGATCCTATGGTCCAGGTCTACCTACGTGGCTAAGCCACGGCTCTTGGATCACCTGACTAAAATCTACAGCTCGGATTAAACGGAGACTCGTTCTAGATCGTCCGATCTAATTACCAAAATGGACGGTCAAGATCGAACGGCGAGACCAAATCTAAACCATTCGATCATAAATTCTATTTTTAATTTTTGAAAACTACTTTTTATTCCGAAATTCATTTTAATTTTAAAAAAAAAACCCATATCGTGACACGTGGCCTAATGCCAACCATCCGATCCAGGTTTTTATTTTATATTTATTTATTTATTGAGATCGGTTATAACAGCTAAGCCGACGTGGCTACCATGTGCTAAGGTACGTGGCACCATGTCGGCGCTACATAGACGTTGACCAAGTCAACGAAGGCTGAATGGTCTTTGTCTTCCCACATGACTTAGAGTGAACGGATAGCTGAGGTTCCTCCGACGAGATCCAATAGTGAAACCTTAGCCAATTGGCCTGAAATCGATGTTGATCGACTCGTCGTGACCTCCAGCTTAACATATTCGAAAAAAAAAAACGGCATTACATCCACAAAAATGACGTGAATCAAGCTCGCACAAAACTCTCATGTGACATCTCGATTAGGCAAAAACGAGCATAACTATTCAATTACTTCACAAGTCAGCATCACACAAGGTCTAGAAACCTTACTCGTAGGTCCAATTGACCTGGTTTAGGCTAGCTTGAGCTAGAGAGTTCGCAATAGGTTTGGCTATGGAGTCGGACTCGATTTAAGGTTTTCTCGTGAAATCGATGCAAAAGACAAGTGCGATGTTGCTTAGTGAAGTTCCAAAAGTAAAACACCTACGCTAATTCATGAAATGATGATCGGAGCAGAGCTCCGCCATTAATGCACGTAAGAGATACTCAGAGTTTGAACTCACTATTCTGAGGATGTTGAGCTTATCGGAGGGGTTGGCGGTGATCCTGGAGGTCCAAGGAAACTCGGGGAATCAATTTGGAGCTTCAATTCTTCCTAGTTTGCTCCGACGAAGATCGTACGGTTCTCGCTCAAGCTCGGGTCAATGGTGGACAACGAGAGCTCTTTTCTCTCTCTGACTCTCCCTCTCCATATTCCGTTAGTCTCCGCGAGCACAAATGAGCCTCTCCCCTATCAAAAACGTATGAGGCCAATTATATCCCAATTTCAAAAATTCGCGTGCTCGGGCGAGGTGTAACGACCTTAGGATCTTTCCCCTTATCAACCCGTTTATAATTTTCCTTAATCGTTTTTCTTATTTTCTACCAACCTTTATTTATAACGGTGAGCGTATTGAAATAGCAAACAGAGCAACCTTTATATATAAACACACATATTTTTATATATGCATCAAGATATCTTACATCATCATATAGCCTCCCATTTATAAACTACTCATTCTCACGCTCCATCTCTCTTTGCTACTATCACCCATATCTTCAAGACTCTATATCGATAGCATTGCTTGGGTACATATGCATATAAGTGGACTGGTCGTATAGAGGAGCTCATAGTGGGTCTATCAATTTCTTGAAAAATAAAGGAATGAGTGAGCAGCCCAGTAAATGAAATTACTAGGCCTAAAGCAATAATGTCGGCTTTATGCTTAACAAAGCTATCATGTGATCTATTGTAAATATGAGCATGAATCTTCATTTTGAATCATCAAATGCATAGAATCCACCACATAAATTTTGTTCAAATGCTATGAACACATCAATTCATGTAATTCACATCAAATGACCATTTTTGGCTCACCAATTTGTGCCCATTTGGGTCATAATTTGTAAGACGTATCTCGAGAACGCTCACTTGTGGGTATAACGTCACCAAAAGGTGAACTTTTCGCATAATCACCTTCACGGGAACGATGGCTTAATATACCCATAATACGAACCCTTGAGATTTTAAGGGAATGTTTGCCTATCCAAGCCATAATTGCCTATCCGGGCCATAATAATTGCTTATTCGGGGCCATACGTTATTCCTAGGATGATATGCACAAACACATTCTTGCAGGCGCATGCATCAAATCATTTTAATGCCAAAAAGTATTGTTGTGGTTTGATACAAATCATGCTAATGTAATAACACTCGTATTGCACACAAAATGCACATAAGTCATGTCAATCTAATGCAAAACTTTGTTTAAGTAACAAATAGACGTTACTACATTAGATCTAGTAATCCCATTTACCCGTTACCTCGGACTACGTAGTTATTCTACGACGAACAAGACGGGAGGGAAGACGTAGTGGCGTGAGGCGACGGTGGCTTGAGGCGACGGTGGCTTGAGGCAACGACAAGAGAGGGCGTGAGAGAGAAAGTGAGATAGTGAACCGAGTGGTAGAGAGAAGAGAGAGAGAGACGTGAAAGGGGATGAGGAAAATGGTGGGGGCTCTTTGCTATTTATAGCCTCCTTTAGCTCTTCCCCAAGCCACCTTCCTCGAAAATTGTACTTTGATTTATAAATATGTTTCTTGAAAATCGTGCAAAGATTTAGAAATATCTTTCTTGAAAGTCGTGCAAAGATTTAGAAATATCTTTCTCAAAATCCGTGCAAAGGTAAATCTTTCTCGAAAGTCCTACAAAGATTTAGAGGTATTTTTCTCAAAATCCATGCAAAGAAATATCTGTCTCAAAAGTTTTGCAAAGATTTAAAAAATATCTTTCCAAAAATTGTGTATAGATTTAGAATTATCTTTCTCTAAATTTGTGCAAAGATTTAGAAATATCTTTTTTGGGACTCGTGCAAAGATTTAAAAATATCTATTTCGAAATTCGTGCAAAGATCTTTCTAAAAAATTGTGCAAAGGTTTAGAAATATTTTTGTCGAAAATCGTGGAAATATCTTTCTCGAAAATTATGCAAATATCTTTTTTGAAATCGTGTAAATATTTTTTTTCAAAAACCGTGCAAATATCTTTCTCAAAAATCGTGCAAAGATTCAGAAATATTTCTTTCGAATAGTTTTTTAGGTGTCTTAAAGAATAAGTTAAGAGAAATTCTTCTATTTCTTATTTATTTCTAATGTGGGAAAATTCGGGATGTTACAACTCTTTCCTCTTAAGAAATTTTTCCCTCTAAATTTGAATGTACTTGGGTTATTGAATAGGTGTGGGTACTTGCTCTTCATTATATCCTCGCTCTCCCAAGTAGCCTCTTCCACACCATGCCGTTGCCATAGAACTTTGACTAAAGGAATTGTTTTATGCTTTAGTACTCGTTCCCTTCGATCCAAGATTTGCACTGGTTCCTCGACGTATGACATACTTTCATCTATGTCAATTGTCTCGAAATCCAGTACATGAGTTGGATCAGACTCGTACTTTCTTAGCATAGACACGTGGAATACGTCGTGGATTTTAGAAAGTTTTTAGTGGTAAGGCCAACCGATAAGCTAGGTTCCCTATCCTTTCTAGGATTTGGAAGGGCCCTATGAATCTCGGGTTCAACTTTCCTCTTTGGCCAAAGCATGACATACCTTTGATAGGGGAAATCTTGAGGAGTACATGATCGCCCACGCTGAACTCTAACGATATTCTTCTTTTATCAGCATAGCTTTTCTACGGACTTCGAGCCATCTTAAGTCGATCTCATATTACCGCTACGACATCGCTTGTTATTTGAACTAGTTCGAGTCCCGTCAATTGCCTTTCACCGACTTCGTTCCAACAAATTGGAGTTCGGCAAGCTCTTCCAAACAATGCTTCAAATGATGCCATTCCAATACTTTGCTGGTAACTATTGTTGTAGGCAAATTCTGTGAGATGCAAATGTTCATCCCAATTGCCTTTGAAATCGATAGATCATGCTTGCAACATATCTTCCAAGGTCTGAATGGTCCTTTCTATTGACCATTGGTTTGTGGGTGATATGCCGCATCGTATTGTATCTTTGTTCCCAATGTCTCTTGTAGACTCCACTAGAAAGCGGACGTAAACCTCGGATCTCAACAAATGTGATCGATATAGGAACTTCATGTAATCGTACTATATATTGAACGTATAGCTCGGTGTATTTCTCCATTGAATAATCAGTCCGCATAGGCAAAATGTGGGCGGACTTGGTCAGACGATCAACAATTACCCAAATGGAGTTGTGACCTTGTTGAGTCCTTGGCATTCCTTGAATGAAGTTCATGGTCACATGCTCCCACTTCCATTCTATAATTTCCAATAGTTGTAGCATTCCGCCAGGCTTACAATGTTGAGCTTTGACTTGTTGGCACATTAAGCATTTTGCAATGTGTTTAGCGATATTCATTTTCATTCCATTCCACCAATAATATTGTCGAAGATTATGGTACATCTTTGTGTTTCCTGGATGGATGCTATAATTATTCCAATGGGCTTTCGATAAAATTTCTTCCTTCAATTTTTCATTGTTAGGAATGTAGAGATGCCCATGTAATTATTCTGGTTTCTCTCCATTCAAAGCTTCTTCTCGAAGTTTGGCTATCTCGGGGTCATCTTGTTGTAATACCTTAATCCTTTGTATTATTTTTGGTTCAATGCGAAGGGTGGTGATCAAGCTGGAAAGTTGCCCTACTTCGAACTTAAATTCCATATCCCAAGCTTTCTCCAAGAGGGTCCATTCTTTGACCATCATGTGTGCAATGGCCAACTTCCGACCGGGAGAATCTGCTACTCTATTTGCTTTTCCTAGGTGGTATAGTATCTCACAATCATAATCTTTTAACAATTCCATCCAGCGTCGTTGTCTCATATTCAACTCATTCCGGGAGAACAAGGACTTTGAGCTTTAATGATTGGTGTAGATCTCAAGCTTCTCTCCATATAGATAATGTCTCCAAATTTTGAAGGCAAAGATGATAGCTGCAAGTTCTAGGTCATGAGTCGAATAGTTCAACTCATATGATTTTAGTTGCCTAGAGGTATAAGTGACTACTTTGCCATGCTACATTAGCACACATCCGAGTCCTTTATGGGATGCATCACTATAAATAGCAAAGCCTCCCGATCCTACTAGTATAGTTAGGATAGGTGTAATTGTTAGCCTCTATTTAAGCTCTTGAAAGCTTTGTTCGCATTTATCAATCCATTCAAACTTGACATCTTTCTTTGCCAAATTTGTTAGAGGGGCAGCTATACTTTAGAACTTTTCCACGAACCTTCAGTAGTATCCAGCTAGACCCAAGAAATTGCGAACTTATGTTCTTGTCGTTGGTCTTGGCCAATTGGTTACGGCTTCCACCTTTGTTGGATCTACCGATATCCCTTCATGTGTCACCACATAGCCTAAGAATACTACGCGATCTAGCCAAAATTCACATTTGCTGAATTTGACATATAACTTATGTTCCTAAAGTGTTTGCAATACCATTCTCGGGTGTTGTTCATGGTCATTAGGGGTTTTTTAGTATACCAAGATGTCATCAATAAAAACTATAACAAAATGATCCAAGAATAGCTTAAACACCCGATTCATTAAATCCATGAAGGCTCTGGGGGCATTAGTAAGACCAAAGGGCATTACTAGGAACTCATAATAACCAAAAAGGAGCATGATAATACATTGGCTGTGGGTCAGAGAATTTTTTGAGTGGTGGAAAATTCAAAGTGGAAGAATGAGATTCAACGCTGGGCTGGAGTGGAGGGAATTCATCAGGGTGAAACATACAAATGCTAGGAAGGGGTTTAGGGACACATGTGTATGGCTTGGGGAGGTCAATGGAGCAAGATGGGTTTTTCTTGATCCATTTCTGGATGGGTTTATAGAAAGGATTGGTGATGGGTTTTTGAAGTGGTGTTGGTGAAGAGCTAGGTGGATCTGGCTTGCAAGAAGATGGAGAAGGAATTTGGGATACAGGAGGAGTGCCATACCGAACGAGGTACTGCCAATTTCCGCCGTCCACATCGAGTGGACCCACCGTAGGATCACCGTCAAGATATCGTTGATACAAGGGATCTTTTTCCTTTTTTCTTTTGGAAGAGGACCGGTCGTCTTGCTCAGCAGAAAAAAGACAAGAAGGACAGGAGCATTCTGGATCTCAAAAACAATGACCTGAAGAGTCTTTGAAGGCATGGATCGGTTGACCATTGGAACCGAACGACCGAACAAATTTCTTGGGATCTGGTTCTTCCATACTCACTATTTCAAATGGACATGGGGTGAAATAGAGGATAGTGGGAAAGGAAGGAAAAAGGTTGACGAGTCATCTTCCTTTGCTTTTGCAAACTTGATGTTTACAGTACCATCTTTCTTCTTTGTGAATCGTGGTTCAATGGACTGGACGGGCCGTGTGTTTTGATGAAGCTTTTCATAATTGGTTACCCAATTCTCAGGGAGAAGTTTGATAAGTTGTTCTCCGGGTATTTGTCGGGGGATGTGTACACAGGACGCCCGGTCATGATCGATTGAGATGATAAGGGCATCATCCGAAATAGGAAGATTGAGATCAATAGCATGATTCCGGACTCGATAGACCATCCGATAATGAAGTGCGGCCGCCAAGGAGTTTGGAGTTCGAGGGTCACCACTAATCTGCAATTGGACCTTCAAGGCCGACATTAGTTCTGGATCTGCAAGGGCCATGTTGAAATTTGGAAATAAGGTAACAAAGACTGCCCCATCATTTAAAGTAGTCTGTATGGTGCCTATACAAGCATGCCGGTAGTCTAAGAACCGCGTGTCCAAAAGGGCAATTCTAGCTACAACAGGTAGACCTTTACGTCCATGGAAGGAGAGAGCAAGTCCGATGGCTTCGAAATGAAGGTGGGTGAATCCTTGTTGGATCCATTGGAGTGGAAATTCAGAAGGAATTTGGAGCGTCACAAACTATTCTTGTTGCGTAGCAAGAATATGATGCCGATCGAATTTAGAGGACTGGACATATTCCTTAACAGAGCGAGGAGTATGTCAAATAAGGTGTTTAATGGAACGAATGGGTGAAAAAGAAGTAGGCTCGGCAAAGGCCGAATATGGATTGATAAGAGGAAGTTGAGTTTCAGAGATCTTGTTGTCTTCAGAAAAGGCTACCTCATAGAGATAGTCGATTTTGGATGCCATAGATTTTCGTAACTCGGGGGGTGATGCAAGAGAAAGTGGGGATTGGTGATGAACTAGAGTAATCATGCTTTCCGCTGGAGTTTCCATTATATGTGAAAGATTCTCTTCATAACAGACCTTCGAACGCGAAAATATTAATACTAAACTATCATCAATGACATATGGCTCTGATACCAAAAAGGAGCGGAAGCAAGAACTTAATCCGAAACAAGTATGCTATCCCACACGGGCTCTTGACCACTCAGGGACCGCCCGTTAGTTTCCGATCTCGCTCTTGGAACTAACAGCAATCCCTGAGTGGCCAGAGACCCGTGCGGGATAGCATACTGTTTCGATTAAGTTCAGATAAGGCGGAAGCCGATGCCGAAAAGGCAAGAGCTTCAGGGACAACACCAATCTCTTCTTCTTCAGTCCCCACTTTTCCCATCCCTCCTACAGCACCACCCGAACCTCCCGATTCTCCTCCACACTCTCCTTCTCAGAGACTACCTTCGTTCATGGTTTCCAATCCTATTGAAAGTTTCTTGAGAAAACAAGTCCCATCTATTTCAACCATCCACACCAATAAACAAGAGGATTCTCCTTCTTCATCCTCAGCTCTTCCTTCTGAAACACCTCCTTCCTCTGAATCAGCAAATGATCCAGATCACATTTCAGATGAGTTCCCAGCTATTATGATGGCCGCAGCAGTTCCCAAAGAAGAAGAAGAAGAAGAAGAAGTGGAATTTACTGATCTAAAACCCCCTCCAACTCCTAGATCAGCACCTCATACATCCCATTCTCCATCAGGCACATACTTCACTTTCGATGATGTCCCTTACCATCGTTGGCCTATGAAACTTCAAGAGTTCCATACATGGCTTGTTGCTAGAAACTTTGGAGAACAAAGCACTTATGAAGTTCTCCTAGAATTCACAAGTAAGTTTGTCGGAACCTTAAAAGCCCGGTGGACCTCTATTTCAGAACAAGACCAAATAGCCTTCCTCCTGATGAATTTTAATCAAGCCATGCGAGTTATTCACCTGTATTTTATTGGTCAACCCACCAAAGAAACGGAACTCAAAAGAAAAGAATTCTTTGAAAGAAAATGCTGTTCTACTTCCAGAAAAGATCTTGACAAACACTTCAAATAGATGATTCAACTTTTTTATCATCTTGGAGCAAATATCAACCTCAAACCAATCTTTTTAGCCTCCATTCCTAAAGAGATTGCAGATGAAGTAGGAAAGCATCTTCAAAGGCCTCTCCTTGAATCCACACTGAGAGAAATTCAGCAAGCCGTTCATATAGCCATTGAAGAAAAGTGCAGATTAAAACGACAGTTCGATCAATTCCTCAAAGAAAACCGTAAGTATGATAGGAACTGCGAAAGACCAGAATGGAAGATTAAATGCACCAGAAACCGCAATGATCCGTCCTGCTCGGGTCATAAGAAGAAAGTTCATTTCAAGAAGTTTTCATTTGCAAGAAAGCCCCGCAGAAACAAATGGAAATTTCTCAAGAAGAAATCTCGCAATCATTCCATGAAGCATTGCAAAAGACCCAAGTCCGACAGATGCTACATCCGCAACAAGAAGGGTCATTTTGCAAAGAAGTGCCCTCTAGCGAAGCGACAAGGCGCTTACATGATCCAGAAGATCTCACAGAACATCGGGATTTCCCTTAGTGATGAAGATGTTGAATCAATCTTCTCCCTTGAAGATGAACCCTCTCCAGATACTTTGTGTGCCATTGAAACTTACTCCTCTGATTCAGACTCTTCTCCAGGAGATGTCCTCTCCTTTTTTCCTCTTTCTGATTCCTTTCGCATTCACTCACCTACATTCCATCCTCCATACTTCCCAATCCAAATCCAGCTTCCCGGAAACACCAAAGCCATCCAAGTCATAGCCCTCATTGATACCGGTGCAATTGCATCTTTGTTAGATTGCAAAATCCTTCCGGATGAATATTGGACACCATACACCGGGTATTTCCAATCAGCTTCAGGTGAAACTTTTACTACCAAACTACGTAGTAATCCTCTTTCTATCCATATTCTCCCTGGCCGTGAAATCACCACCCGCATCCTTGGATGTCCGTCTCATGACAAGGATCTCATTCTTGGTTGGGATATTCTTTCCAAACTCCCGCAGCCTCGAATTAATCCTAAGGGATTACAATTTCAAAAGCGGTTCCAAGAATTTGTTGAAATCCAACGACTCTTTGTCATTCAACCAGAACTCCTTGATCCCATTTATCAATCACTTCTTTCTCATTGCTCAGAATCTCACCAGCAGCTAACCCATATATGCTCCAACCCACTTTGGCAAAATCCCGATTTCTTTGTCAAAATTCCTTTTCGAAAAAATGGAGAAATCAATCCCACCAAAGCATGTCATTCAGGAATGAATCTAGATCATCTTGCTCTTGCACAAGTAGAATGTGCTCAACTCCTCTCCCAAGGACTTATTGAGCCTTCAAACTCCCCATGGGCATGTGAAGCCTTTTACGTCAACAAAAGAACGAAACAAAATCGCGGAAAGTTGTGATTAGTCATCAACTACCAACCCCTCAATCTGTTTATCCAAGATGATAAATTCCCATTGCCCCACAAGAACTCTTTGTTCTCCGGTCTTGCCCAAGCCAAGATCTATTCCAAATTCGATCTTAAGGCAAGCTTTTGGCAAATAGGAATTCATCCTTCAGACATATTCAAAACTGGTTTCTGTATTCCAAATCAGCATTTCCAATGGAAAGTCCTTCCCTTTGGACTTAAGACTGCTCCGTCATTATTCCAGAAGGCTATGTGTAAAATTTTTCAGCCCATCCTTGCTAATGTCCAGATCTATATTGATGACATTCTCTTATTCTCTCATGATGAAGCCTCCCATGCAAAGCTCCTTCAACAATTTGCTGAAATTGTGCACACTCATGGACTCATGTTATCCCAAAAGAAAATGGTCTTAGCTCGAAGAGAAATTGAATTTCTCGGTATGCGTTTGAAAAATGGCACTTATTGCCCAGGACCACACATTACAGAAGATCTCCAAAAATTCCCGGATGAAAATCTCTCACCCCACCAAATCCAATCCTTTTTAGGAATTGTAAACTACCTTAGAGATTTCGTTCCAAAAATTTCCCGCATCCTCTCTCCCCTGCAAAAGATGTTAAAAAAGGACCCTCCTCCTTGGTCCAAAAAACAGACCACCGCCATTCGAACCCTCAAGGACACACCGCAGAACTTGCCTCCTCTTCAGATTCCTTCTCATGGCACCAGAATCCTTCAAACAGATGCCAGTGACAAATCATGGGCAGCCATCCTTCTTGAAGAAGACAAAGGTAAGAGAAGAATTTGTGTATACAAAAGCGGAAATTTTTCAGCTGCAGAAATGTATTACCATTCTACTTTCAAAGAAATTCTTGCAATTAAAAATGGAATCAAAAAATTTGAATTTCATCTCATTGGTCATCATTTTTTAGTAAAAATGGATATGTCCTCTTTTCCTCATATGCCTAAATTCAAGCAAAAACAGGTTCCTCATCCCCACCTCTTATGTTAGGCAGAATGGTTCTCCAAATACTCTTTCGATTCAAAACACATTTCTGGAAAGAAAAATATTTTGGCCGATTTCCTTTCGCGGCCAAAAGAGCCTTTCGAATCCATAAACATGTTTATTCGTAAAGAGTTTTCGGGATCCTTCAAAATTCAGAATATGCGAGAACACCAATGGCCATCACATCAATATCCTCCAGATATTCCCCCATATCTCAAGCAAAATTCCCTTTCAGATCATTTACAGAGATTATTTTGGAACTACCATTATGTCATCTTCAAAGACTATGGTGGATTGTTCCTCAAATCAGGTCTCAATTATGATTATCCGTTCATTCATCCACTCAGATGGTCTTCTACCATCCCATTCCCTTCTGACCTAAAATGGATGTTTTGGTTCATGTTTCACCTCTACCAGGTTGCTATAGAATTTCCTTTAGACAAAATCATTAAGGTTTTGTCTGATTCTCTTTTTGGAAACTATCGAAACCATTCTCAGAAATTCTTCATTGATATTCTCACTTGGTTTCAACCCCTTCAAGCATGGAAACGCTTATTCATTCTCTAAAGACAAGTTGGTCGCCCAGAACCGAGCAGACACCCTGTTATCCTCTTTCGTCATCCTTGGATATTCACTAGACCCACAGGTGACAAAAGATCCAATGCTGTAGAAACCGGAACCACCACTTTCAAGCCCGATCTCCAAGATCAAGTGTTCAAAATGCACAAGACGTACTCCAGAACCGTATTCGACATTCCTCATGAATACAGAGAACTCCAACGTATCCTCTGCCAAGAAAATAAGGTTATACCACCTGAGATATGGCCTTATTCCATAGCAAGCTACTCTTGGGACACGCCCAGGACTCACCCTCATGTATTTGAAGCCCTTCAGGAGTTCAACAAGAATCAAGCAAGTTCCTCAATGGACACCGAAACTCAGCCATTTGATCCATGGGGCGGACAACCGTCACAAGATCCATACAACTATCCGCAACCCGTCATCCCCGACGCTCCTTCCTCATCCAGAAGCACCCCAGGCATCCCTCATGACCCACACTTGGACCAGATCATCTCAGATTATGAAAAGGAACAATTATTACGAGCTTACAAAAGTAAAAAGGACGGCCCTTCTGATACTTATGATGGACCGCACAGCTCTGACTCGAATAATGCCAATTATCATCCTAATCCAGACAGAATACGATAAGCTTACCTGCTCCAACCTACCTACTATCCATCCAGCAAAAGTCCAAGAAAGTGCGTGTCGATTGTCAAGCTTTCTCATATGTTCCCCCTTTTGTAAAAAGTCAAGCCAGGCAGCAGAAGAGGCGCGTGCATGTTTTCCTACAATAATGACTTTCTCAAAAGTCAAAGTTTGTTGTAAATTTTGGTACCAAGCTCGTCGGACCTCAATTATAGAGGATCCTTTTTGTGCTTGATGTTTTCGCCTATATAAGGCGTGCTTTCCCTTTGTAAAGGGTAAGACTTGGCTTCCCCTGTGAAATCCAAGTAAGAGTTTGCTTTCAGAATGAGTTTCTAAAAATCTCCCCTCCTCTCTTCAAGCAGACTCTTCTGCGCCAAAATATCACGACTTCTCTATAATAGTGACCGGTTAAGTATGCTCTCCACTTGCCACAAAGTCTATGATCATTCAGAAAGTTTATCAGATCCGATATTGGGTTAAAGCGCGTATAGAGTCCGACGGGACCTCTCTCCACTTGTTATCGCAAGTGAGCGATGGATCTATCCAATATTAAGGTCGGATAGACCTATGGTGGTAATGGATAGTGGATCCCGTGGATCAGAAATCTAGATATTCTTAAAGGATTAGTTCCAAGAGTGAGATCCGGAAACTAACAGGCGATCTCTTGAGTGGCCGAGAGAGCCCGTGTGGGATATCATACTTGTTTCAGTATAAGTTCTTGCTTCCGCTCCTTTTTGGTATCAGAGCCATATGTCATAGATGATAGTTTAGTATTAATATTTTCGCGTTCGAAGGTCATTTATGAAGAGAACCTTTCACATATAATGGAAACTCCAGCATAAAGCATGATTACTCCAGTTCATCACCAATCCCCACTTTCTCTTGCATCACCCCCCGAGTTACGAAAATCTACGGCATCCAAAATCGACTATCTCTATGAGGTAGCCTTTTCTGAAGACAGCAAGATCTCTGAAACTCAACTTCCTCTTATCAATCCATAATCAGCCTTTGCCAAGCCTACTTCTTTTTCACCCATTCGTTCCATTAAACACCTTATTCGACATACTCCTCGCTCCGTTAAGGAATATGTCCAGTCCTCTAAATTCGATCAACATCATATTCTTGCTACGCAACAAGAACAGTTTGTGACGCTCCAGATTCCTCCCGAATTTCCACTCCAATGGATCCAACAAGGATTCACCCACCTTCATTTCGGGGCCATCAGACTTGCTCTCTCCTTCCATGGCCGTAAAGGTCTACCTGTTGTAGCAAGAATTGCCCTTTTGGACACACGGTTCTTAGACTACCAGCACGCTTGTATAGGCACCATATAGACTACTTTAAATGCTGGGACAGTCTTTATTACCTTATTTCCAAATTTCAACGTGGCCCTTGTAGATCCAGGACTAATATCAGCCTTGAAGGTCCAATTGCGGATTACTGGTGCCCATCGGACTCCAAACTCCTTGGCGGCCACACTTCATTATCGGATGGTCTATCGAGTCCAGAATCATGCTATTGATCTCAATCTTCCCATTTTAGATGATGCCCTTATCATCTCAATCGATCATGACCAGACGTTCAGTATACACGTCCCCAGACAAATGCCCAGAGAACAACTTATCAAACTTCTCCCCGATAGTCGGGTAACCAATTATGAAAAGCTTCATCAAAACACACGGCCAGTCCAATCTACTGAACCACAGTTCACAAAGAAGAAAGATGGTACTGTAACCATCAAGTTTACAAAAGCAAAGGAAGATGACTTTAGGCCTGATTCTTAGTTGATGATAACCAGACCTCAAATCTATCTTGGAGAACACTGACGCTCTTTGTAATTGATCTAACAAGTCATCGATTCTAGGTAATGGGTACTTATTCTCAATAGTTACCCGATTTAGCTGCCGATAGTCAATGCAAAGATACAATGACCCATCTTTCTTCTTCATGAACAATACAAGTGCTCCCCAAGGTGATGCGCTTTGGTCGGATAAAATCCTTGTCGAGTAATTCTTGTAATCGAACCTTTAATTCCTTAAGCTCCGTCAATGACATATGGTAGGGAGCTTTGGAAATGGGTTCTATCCCTAGAGCTAGCTCAATAATGAACTCTATTTCTCACTCCGGAGGCAACCCCGGTAACTCTTTTGGGAAGACATCTGGAAACTCTTGAATAATAGAGATATCTTCCAATTTCAACTCTTCCTTAAACTTGTCCACTACGGTTACTAAATATTCTTGACAATTGTCCCCAAGAAGTTGGCACGTTTCTAGTACCGATACAAGAGGTATTAAAGGATTTCCTCTATTCCCCAAGAACTAGTAACTAGGGTGATTGGGTGGGTAGAACTGAATGACTTTCCCACAACGGTCTACCTTGGCTCGTTGCATTCTAAGTCAATCCATACCTAGCATGATGTCATAATCATACATAGCTAATATAAAAAGGCTTGCCACTTGTTCTTTCCCAGTGTAGAAAGAAGGACTTTTCCTAAGGTAGTAGAAATATTAAAGAGTGTTTCAAGTGGTTTAGATTGTAATCCAGCTAGTTGTGCGAATGTTCGGACATGAATGAATGCGTGGCACCAGTACAAAATAAGGCATGGGCACTCTTATCGTGTACTAGGATCATACCCGAGATAATGGTCTTAGTAGCCTCTGCCTCTTCTTGAGTTACTACAAATACTCAACCCCGGGCCTATGGTTGCTGTGCATTTCTTAGTTGAGCATGTCCACCCCGACTCAGATGTTCAGTTGGTATAGGTAGTTTGACTCGTAGAGGGCAGCCCCGTACCATGTGGCCCCTTTGACCACATCTAAAGCAGGCTCCAATCTGAGTTCAGCATGGCATATTACTATGTTGTCTGCTACATATTCGGCATGTCTCGTTTTGCATCACTAGTTACTTAAACCCTCTTTTGTACCTTTAGCCAAGGGTCGCTTCTTGTTTTTGTTCCGTTGAAGAAAGGAACGCCCTTCTTGAGGTACAACCATCCGGGATCTCTCCATGAAATCCCTTTCTACCGGTTGGGCACGTTCATACACTTCATTATAATCTTTTAGGTTCGGTGGCACCAGTGAACTTTTGATGTCGGCCTCGACCTGTCTAGGAATCTTTTCGCCCTATCCTCTAGTTTTTCAATTAACTTAGGGGCGAATCGAGACAATTTAGTGAACTTTGCTTCATATTGGTATACTGTTAGATCATTTTACTTTAGATGTAAAAACTCATTCATCTTCTAATCATGAGCGCAATCGGAAAAGTACTTTCCGAAGAATGCCTTAACGAAAGCATTCCATGTGACAAGATAATTCGTAGGGAAAACTATTCTCTTGGTAGCTCTCCACCAGGAATTGGCGTTTCCCTAGAGTTGGTACTCTACCAGAGCTATCCTATCAACGTCAAAACACCCAATAAAGCAAAAATCTTCTCAAGTTCATCAATTCAAATTTCTGCCTCACTAGGGTTTCTTCTACCGGTGTCACGCCCCGAACCATACGAGCACGCCAATATCCCACCCGGCCACACTTGAATACAAATTTTCCCAGGAACCAGTAGCTAACGAATTTGAACTAAGCGTGAATGAAAAGCACATGCGGAAGCGAATACAAAACTCCATACATAACAACACTATACGATCCCTTGGGATAGGAAAATAGAACTTATATATAAACACATATCCTTTACATCATCCGGACCCGGGGCTTCGAAAGTCATATGTACAAGCCTAAGACTACTCATGACAAACAGGAACAGTGGTCGAAGCTAAACTCCTATACTATGAGGGTCTTCTCAAAAAGTCAAGGGGTGGCTATCCTATGCACTATCTTCACTATCCTCCTCGTCAATCTTGGAAGGAAGCTCCGGATCAACCTCAGCATCAAGGGCTCCACTATACCAACATCCTAGTCGGACTCCATAAGCTCCGGCTCGGACTTCGAATCTTCGGGACCGGTGTTCGGGCTTGTTACAATGCCATCGGGAGGGGCAGCTCGAGTGGGGTCCCATTCCCCAACTCCATCATAGGGGATATCAAAACCACGAAGCGGCCCAAAGGACAAATCCTCATGCCTATACGACCAAGCTAAATAGGTGTGGGGTTTCCAAAAGTTGCTTCCCTCATCTACCCATACTGTACTAGCGTGCCTAAAGTATACCTTGTCCTCTCCTATAGGGTACTCGGTAACTACTGTCTCAATAACTATCGGTATTCCGAAACGCTGCGGCGGATCATTCATGATTAAGGCGAGGGTCTCGAAAAAGGTAACCCACGAAGGGGTGAGAATAAATCTCAAGAAGTAAGTCCCTAAACCTAGGTTAGGGCGATAGACCTTCGATTTCATTCTAAGCAAGCAATTTTAAGGAAATTAACAAACCCATCTAAATGCAATCATCATAAAACAAGAATCAAAATCACATAATCAATTAAATCACACACATAACGTTCCTCAAATCACAACTCCTTTATCAAGACTAAGTTTTTAAAAAGGCCCGTGTAACACGCAATAGACTACCACAATAGAACAGACCCGCATAATAACGCTTCAGGCCATTATAATAGTCCGGACCACGTAATAACGCCTCCGGCCGATAATCACTTTCAAGACCCGCGTAATAACGCCTCGAGCCGGTATAATCCGATTAATAACGCCTCGAGTTAGCATCTCGCGTTTAACTCCTCAAGACGACTACAAAACCTCGCGTAATAATGCCTCGGGGTATAATATGATCACATATACATAATTCTCCACAAGGTTATCCATATATCAGACAACAACAACCGTGATCGTTCAATTTCACCATGCAATCTACGCAATTCTCAAATCGGGATCGCACGATTTTATTAAACTTCCCGATCAATCAATCAGGACCACACGATCTTACTAAACTTCCCGATCGACCAATTAGGACCACATGATCTTAGTAAACTTCCCGATCAACCAATCAGCACCACACGATCTTAGTAAACTTCTCGATCAACCAATCAAGATCACATGATCATAGTAAACTTTCCGATCAACCAATCAAGACCATACGATCTTACTAAACTTCCCGATCAACCAATCAAGACCACGCGATCTTACTAAACTTCCCGATCAACCAATCGGGACCACACGAACTTACTAAACTTCCCGATCAACCAATCAGGACCACGGGATTAAGTCATACCACACGATTAAATCACATCATAAACTCAATCAATCTCAGCCACTCGATCTAATCACATCATAATTCAAGGAAATCAAGACCATTTGATCTACCCTAACCCATCAAATTCGGCTCAAGCTTTTCCAAGAACGTAACCAACAAAATTTCCACCCAATTCACCTCAATCTACCATCATTAGTAACCTAACTACCTAATCTAGGTTTAGAAGCTCACTCACCTTAAAATCTAGCAAGAATTCAAGGCCAAGAAGCTGCAAAAATCAGGGCTCAAGCCGCAGCACCGGCGGTTCCCTCTCGGCCGACGTTCGGCTCCGGTGGTCCAACGGTGGCGTCGGTTGGAGCTTTCGGCGGTGGCTAGCTACTCATGGTGGTGGCTGGTGGCATGAGGTGGCGATAGCGGTGAGGGGGTGGTTCGGCCAAGGCAAAAGAGAGAAAGAGAATTGAGAGAACACTTAGCCAAAATGAAGAAGATGAAGATAAAGTTGTGTAGGAAAATGGCTTTGGGATATTTTGGCAAGATATTTGACTAATAAAGATGGGACTTGATTGAAGATATTTGGACTTGTGGGGCCCACCAATAATGCAACTCTTTTGTCTCTTGAATTCCAAGAAGGGCAATTTGGTAATTTGGCTCAACAAGTGGACACTTAGTCTACTAAAATTTTCGGCCACTCAAGGGTGAAAAAGACTAAAATGCCCTCCTACTAAACTAGAGGAATGAGCATTTTCTAAGAGTAAAAGGGTCTTATCCCATAGCCGGTCTAAATTTCACTTTTCCGAATACTTTGGAACGAATTGTGAAATAAACATACTCCGAATGAGGCGAAGTCCAAAAGATTAATATTGAAATTCTTGAAAGTCCGACGTCCAATTTCGAAGTCTAATTCATGGTAAATATCAATCAATTGTAACTTTAGTGTATCTTGAACTAACGGCCGGCTTTTAGGAGTTACAAGTATCGACCTGTGATTATCATCACGTTTGAGAGTTACTCAAGCTATGGCGACCTTGGTTGTCATGTAATTGCGAGGGTCAATCACTAGTTCCGAAGGATTCGATCGTTAGAAAATGATTTAGGGACATTTGGAACCCATACATGGCCAAACGGAATCACCCATGATCCAATCGTATAGTGTTAACAAATCATCCATTAACCTCTCTAGGATTGGCCTATAATGGTCCAAAATATTCCCTCGACAATCTTTATGGCCAAATGGTCAATCCAAAATCGAGTTCTTAGGTTAACATACTTGATTTTCCTAGCTAACCATTCTCTGTTGGTTAATCTTCTGAAGAGTGATCAAATCTGAGTGAGATTTAACTGAAATACATCAACGAGACATTTCATTCATTCACGACTTTGAAAGTGAGTCGAAATTCAGAATGTCACAGTTCTTCCCCCTTACAAAAATTTCGTTCTCGAAATTTACATTAAACCTAACTATTCAAACAAATGGGGGTGCTAGCACCTAATTGCTTCTTCGCTTTCCCAGGTGGCTCCTACGTTACATGGTGCTCCTAGATCACCTTGACCGGTGGAATTGTCTTGTTCCTCAGAACCTGTTCTTTTCTTTCCTCTATTCGAACTAGCTTTTTTACGTAAGATACCCTTTCATCCACGTCCATGACTTCATGATCCAGCACATGAATTGGGTCCAGCCGTACTTCCTCAGCATGGATACATAAAAGACATTGTGAACTCGTGACATACTCGGTAGGGAGGCGAGACGATAGGCTAAAGTCCCAATCCGTTCCAAGATCTCAAATGGGCCTACATACCTTGGACTCAACTTCCCTTTCTTTACAAATCGAGACAAACCTTGCATTGGCAACACCTTGAGGAAAACGTGATCTCCCACTTGGAATTCTAAAGGTCTATGTCGTCTATTTGCATAACTCTTTTGGAGACTACGAGCAGTTTTAAGTTTTTCTCTAATCACTTTCACTACCTCTATGGACTGTTGAACTAACTCTGGACTCGTTATACTCCTTTCACCAACCTCATCCCAGTTCTTGGCCCAACTGTCTCTCTATTTTTTCCTCTTCACATGGACTGGCAAGCAGCCCATCTTCCCTTCTTTTTTCTCCTAAGTCCACATCTCATTTGTGTTATCAGCCCATTTAGTCCCCTATCCACTCACCAACTCTCTGCACCATCACTACTCACGTCACTCACAATTACACCATATATTTGACGTGGGCTTCTATCAACCCACGTCGAGGTCGAATGGATTTTATGCTTGTCCACATAAGCAAGCTTGGGGAAGGAAGCAGGTTATGCATAAAACATGACAGAGTTGGCAAGCTAATGGTTGGTTCGGAGCGAGCAAGAGCAAAAGGAAAAAAAGGAGAAGGAAAGGCAGGCGCAAGAAAATAGCAGGAGGAGGAGCATGCACGGTCTTCTTTTTGGCTCCCAGCCTTGCTCACATTGCACATCGCTTGCATTATCGCTGCTTACCGTTAAGCGCCCACCGGCATCCTCTCACGTTAGGTAAGCCCGTCTCCCTCCCTCGCCCCCATATTTGCACGGATAGTTGTTTGCGGTTGGTTCACCACATTCGTTGCGCGTTTTAGACTTTACCGGAGCCATCTTTTGTTTGAAAAGCATGTTAGTTCGTCATCTATACGTTGGTTGGGACAAAGTCGGTCCGGTTGTCGCCCGACATATGGAGGCTAGTCTACTCGAGACCTTGCTTTGGTCGCCGAGTAGTGGGTACAAAGGGCGAGTTTAGCCGTCTCTCGTTTGAGTTGGTTCCCATATTGGCTGCTAGACGTCGAGCAAAGTAAATAGCATTCAGCCTTCGGGTCCGTTGCGGGAGGAGAGTTGAAGTCGGTGTTTACGTTAGGGATGGGGACGTGTGAAGTTGTGCCTAAACGAGAGCCCATTGGGACGATTCCGTGAAGTCGAGTCCGGTGCGGTCTTCAATTCGAATGCGTGAGTAGGTCCTAATGGTTAGGCGACGTGAACTAGTGGTAGCACGCGAGGTCCAAGTCCTGGTAGCGGTACGACGAGCGAGTCCCGGCAGGTGCGGGGGTGATTATGAGTTTGGGCAGAGACGACACGAGCCCGAACCGAGGCGATGTGAGGCTTGAACGGAGGCGACGCGTGCGTGAGCGGGATGGCACTCGAGCTCGAACCCACGACGAGGCCAACGCGAACAAAGAAAGGGGATGCAAGATCGGATCGGTGGAGCCTTGCGAGGTAGGCGGACCATACGTTTGGGCGAGCGGACCAAAGCGAGCGAGTTCTGATGGTAGTTGTTGGCTCCCAGAAGTGGCGGACGGTGTTTAGGCGAGTCGACCAATGACGATCATAGGTGGGCACGAGATGGATAGAACCGGTTGGGGTCCGGGAAGTCCGCGGAGTGTGACCTAGTGACGGTGGTGAGCGAAACCCGGCTTCGTGGTGAGAAGGTCCACAGGAGCGTGACCTAGCGGCGGCGGCGAACGGATCCCAGCGTTGTAGCGGCAAGACGGGCGAAGGCTGTTGGAGTCGGTGGTGTAGCGTTGTCGTCGGGTGTTGCAGAAAAAGAAGATGTCGCAAGCTTGAAGACGACGAACAGTGGAAGTTGGGCTGAGTGAATTGGATGGGCCGGCAAAATAGAAAAGAGGAGGTTGGGCTCGAGTGGGCTGAAGTGGAGAGAAGAAAAGCTTTTGGGGCCCGGGTTGTTTTGTTCAAGAAAGGAGCCGATCATGGGTCGTATGGGCTGTTCGAGTGGGTTGGCGTGAGAAAAAGAGAAACCGCTGGGCTTGTGCTAGTTTGGACGCCGAAAAATGGGCCGGAAGAACATTTGGAGCCCAGTTCGATTAAAACAAAGAAAATTGGGCCTGTTTTTTTTCTTGTGCCGACCGGGCCTAGCTCCTGTTCTCTCTCCTAGACCGGGTCAGGCCCAAAGGACCTGGTCTAGGTCCGGGTCCGAGAACCCGCCTGAGCCCGCCTCCCATTAATAAAAAAATAAAAAATAAAAAAATGCGAAAAATAATAAAAAATTTCAAAAATTAGAAAAATTTCAGAAAATTAGAAAATTGATTTTCATGATCTTTTTACCCCTAATGTGAATTTTAAGCCTTAAATTGGTGTTGATTGAAGACCGATGTCCAATCCGGTCTGATAACTATTGTAATTTGACCTTCGAGTCGAAGTTGTTTGTTTAAATATCGCCATCATAGATTTGGTCTGCATGTGCTTATCCCGATCTTTACTTGGCATATTTACGTGATTGAGTATTTACAACACTGTCTTTTGAAAAATTGCTTGTTAATCGCTTTTCCTATATTGTTAGGCTAACGATAAATAGGTAATTGCACGAAATGATAGAAAAACATTATGCATGATCATTTAGTACTTGGTTATTTACCCGATAAGCTTAAAATGATATGCAGAATGTGTGATCACCTTAGGGAATATCAACTAGTTAGGTACCGAAAGGGCGATAATTATCTAGTTAGAGTAAATAAGTTCCCGAACCTAGAAGCTCGGTTTGCGTAGGAATCGAGATAATACTCCCATGTCTCGATTGGTTTCTAGTCGACCCCAATAGGCTAGTGGCGACTCTCAATAGCATTTTAATTTGCTAATCGGTAAAAAGAAATCCAATGTCACGCGAGGTAGGACTTGGGAGAGTCCACGCCATTGACCGATGGCAATACCTCTAAACCTGCCGGACCCTCGGGGAGGCCAAAGACGGGTCGCGACAATGCTTACACATGTTACCTTTGACGTTGTCCGACGGGTATCCATTCCCGATATTCGAGATACCTTTCATGGTCTCGAAATTCATCCAAAAAATTGCCGAATGAACAAGCCCCGTTAGTAAGTGCTCGCTAGGCAATCTTCCAAATCCTCAAATAAGTATATCCTTAACCTAAACCTTTCAAGAGAATGAATACCAATGCTTATCGAGGTATTCAAACCTATTGCAATACCCATTTTCATTTAGGCATCCACCTTCTTAAGTGAAGCATGATTTTTTTATTTATTTATGGAAAACATGATACATTAGCATTGATTTTGTCTATGCACATGTTGTTTTAAAGTGAATAAGCGGGTATGATGTAGTTAGCCTAGCTGTTCATGACCATGCGTTTGGAAAATCTAGGTAAGTTTTGTGAACCCTTTTAAAAAAATTAACCTCTTGTCATTTTGATCTCTCTTTGTGTTCATGCTGATAAGATTCATACAATACAATCTCTATGTGTGTTCGCACTAATAAGATTTGTGCGATCTTTATGATCACGCTAATAAGGTATGCGTGGCATATCACTTTTGTGTGCATATACTAATAAAGTTTGTGTCACACCCTTTTTGTGTTTGTACTGGCAAGTTTCAGGCATCACACCATCTCTTGCATTCATACTAAAATGATGGTAGCATAGATATGGAGACTTGCTAAAATGATGAAGGTTGCAAGAGACATCTTACCGACTCATAATGACCCGCTAAAATGATGGTGGTCTCAAGAGACATTTTTAGCTGATATGTGACTCCCAAAAATGATGGAGGTCTCGAGAAGCATTTTACCGACTCATGGTGGCTCACTGAAGTAATGGCAGCCCTAAGAGATAAAGTGGTGCAGCTTGAACCATAACTCAAGCTCATTTCTTCATTTCAGATCATGCGCCATTTCGCGTTAGATAGAGGTCTACGATAATAGATGGGCCCAGTACCTTGAGATCCTTTCATCAATAAAAGGCTTGGAAATTAAGGGAATCATGTGCATTATGAGGTATTTCGTAAAACATGTATTTTCATATGCGATCGATGTGCGGGTTTCTCTAGTCCAAATGGAAAAAGGAAGCTGTGCACATGTTATTTATAGTCTTGCATATCATGCATCATTCTCTCTTGCATAGAAAATAGGATTGAAACTCTCGCCAAAAACCTTATTTTATCATCTGCATTTGCAAAATTTAGGTTTCAATTTTGTCTTTGAGTAAAACCTCTGTGAGCCTCCACTCAAAGAGAGGCAGCTGTTGACACCTAAATTTTGACTTTTAGAAAAAATCAATCATTTCAATTCATAAAATGAGAGCTAGTCATAGATCTCAAAAAAAAAAAAAAGTAATAATATAGAATTTCATGCATTTCATATTTATTTTCATCATGCATTTGCATTTGTATTTAATGAACCAGCGGTGAAGCGATCATAATTAATCATGCGGATTCAACGAGCAAAAAAATAAAATTGTGCTAAGGCATTGGGGAGCTTGTTGGCCGAAAATTTCAAGTAATAAGGCCAAATTGGAGTTTAATTGAACATAATTCAGCCATTTAAGGACTCAATTGGGGAAGGTTTTAGAATCGGGTCTATTTCACAATAATTAAGAAACTTAAAGCCCTTAGCTTGCAAGCGTTTTGCCTATAAATATAAGTGTTATGCTTAGAGTTTAGGGGGGCCATATTCATTAAATACACGGCACATTAAGAGAAAAGAAAAAAACACAACAGAGAGAGAAGGAATCAGATGGAAGCTAGGCAATGAAATCGAGAGAAGAGGAAGAAGCTTCAGCTGTCACTGCGGCTTTGCTGTTATTCCCCCATCAATTGAGGCTATTCTCCAGTGAAATCAATGCCCCCTGCAGTCCTTGATATCTTTGTTGTAACTTATAACATCAGTGCTTTTAAAACGTCACTTTTGCACTTGAGTTTCTTTTTTGTAGGCTCCCTCAGCGTGACCAAAAGAATTTTGTCCAGTTTTGTGGGGTCGATAAGGCATCATGCCAGGTGCAAATCTGTGTTACAAGATGCCGTTGCTACCGCTAATCCAATGATACCAATTCTGAGCCGTCACACGTAGTTCCCCGCTAGGCCAGGAATTCCATGAAGGGTCTAGGTGAGCTTCGATGTTTCCTCTGCTGTTGTAGCGGCGCTTTGCCACTCGCTCGACAACTATCTCAAGCCCAACATCGCCGTTACCCTCAGCATTGCCTTTATAACTCTAGTCCAATGCAGCAAGCCGACAGCCTCGAGTTTGACGTTGTCAACAAGAAACTGTTGCCTTGAAGTTCCTCTCGTAGATCTCCAGTGGCAGTTTTGGTTCTTGTTTGCTCTATATACAATTGCCCAGTGTACAACTTAGCCAAACATCCATCAAGCCTTTGCTGATCTTCCCTATACCGAAGAAGTGTTGTGCAGCATGTGGAGACTTTGAAAACTCACAAATCAAAACACCCAAACTCCACGATCAAGAAAGAACCATCAGAATCTTGTTTTGTTTTGAGCTGAGCACTACCTTGAGTTTGAAGCCATCTTGAGACCACCACATGCCCACTATTTGCACCGTAGCTACCGCTGACTCGCCAGTCCGTGATCCGCTATCTTTGGTTCAAATTCGGAAAGTGGTAAAAATTCTAATTTTCATTAATTAGAATATCTACTTGCCTATATTAGAATATATTGCATATCTCTAATATTGCAGATTTGATTAGGAATTTCCTAATCCGCAACTTACCATACAATCGAAAAAGCCCATATTTAAGATTATTGATGGAATATCTGATTAGGTAAAGATATGAGTTTAATCGTTAACCGCAAGATTACGGATTAAAGATTAGGTTCAAATATAGTGAAATCTTCCCAAAAATTGATTGGCATATATCCACTTTCTTGTTTTGACTTGAATAGATTGATTGCATATTTTTTAGAATATATCCGTCGCATGATATAATCTTGAAAATTTAAAAAAAAAGATTGCATTCATTCATTTTCCATATTTAAAAATTGCATCTTTTAAAAATAGCATCATGTAGATAATTACATACCTAATCCTTTTTGTAAATAATTAGATTAGAATTTTATGTTTAAAATAACATATCTTAATATATTAGGGTTTAGGTCAATTTAAACACTAAAATATGCAATTTAAACATTATTTTGGCATAGTTCTATTTTAGAAATAAATTCATCCGAAAATTAAAAAAAAGTTCATCTTTGCCAATGCCACGTCATCTTTGCCACTTCATCCTTGCCACGTCATCTTTGCCATGTCATACTAGGTTGCATTTTAGCTTAGACTTCATATTAATTTGTATAATCAAGTTTTAATTAATTTGCACGTTAGTAAGTCTTATTCATATATTTGCACGTCATCTAGAATAGCTTTGCATTTAAACCATGACATTGCATCATTTAGATTAGAATTCATGCATCATATGCATTCCTATAAAGATTGAAAATTTAAATTAAAAAAAAAAAAAACTATCTTGCGTGGCGCATGCTCTTTTGATTATCTTGGTTTCTAGATGTTCAGTTAATTGATTTTGCACCAGCATGATGACCTTTGCTAGTGACTTGGTTAAAATCAATTAATGTTGCTTGCTCAAATGATTTTTCATGAAATAAAATAATACCGAAAGGGCGTTAAAGTAATATAGTGTAATCAAGTCCCCGGACTCTTAATCTCTAGTTCATAGGAATAAAATAGTTATCCCGTTATTTTATTTAGGTTTATAATCGACCCACCGTAAATGATTAGTGGGGACTCTGAATTCAAAAAATAATGCATATTAATCAATTGAACTTTAAGTTGCGATTTGGTGTGGACTTGAAAGAGTCCGAGTCGGGTTAGTTAAATAATGAACTCGATAATCCATTAGCCAATAATTTTTCATATTTTAGGTTGCGACAATTAAAAGAAAAATATAGACCAATTCTGTATATTTTTCTAACATTCTAATGCTATTTTTCTCAAATTTTCAAGTATTTTCCTATTTTCAGAAAATATTAACAAAATGTGAAAAATATGAAAAATTAATTTTTGTTCATAAATGATTCCCTAGGCTTGGCCAAGGTTGTCAAAGTTGATTTTGCAATTTTTTTACTTTTTATGAATTTCTGAAAAATTTACTGAAAAAATATAGATTAAAAATCATATGTCAACAGCATTTATTTTATTAATTGTGATTGATAGGATTAGTCGGTCTTCTCGACTTCATGATACTTAGATTTAGACTTACCTCACCCGATAACTGCATGTGCATGAAATCATAGTTAAGATAATCACTGGACGTTAGGTACTGAAAGGGCATTGGTAGAAATATTGATGTAACCAAGTTCCCGAACCTAAAATCTCTTGTTCCGTAAAACCAAACGATCTCTCCCAATCGTTTTGTGAGGTATTTGGCCAACCTTTCAAAAATGGCCAATGGCGATTCTTTTTTGCATGCATACATTGCACATGTCAACCAACCACACTAATGTCGAACTCGATCGATAAAAATCTTTAGAATCTGCGATATGATATCATTTACAAAATTCTCTTGAAATCCGGAAATATAATCCATAATTTCAAAACATTCACTTAAGTGCCATAACATTTAAAAATCGTTCATTTGAGTGCTACTGAGCAATCGTTCACTTGAGGGCTACAAGAACTTTTCCGGCATGCCAAAAAAGCCCGTCATTTACAAAATGGGTCTCTTGATAATCCATTAGCCCAACGTACCGACCTCCCCTTGATGTAGGGTCACGATAAAGGCTTTTTCCCTATAAATAGAAAGCTTTCTCTGGGGCTGGAGGACAATCTCTTGTGCTCGGAAACTTTGAGATCCGTATAAAAAAAGAGGAATATCGAGAGAGAATTTTTTCGGTGCAGCCCTTTTCCTCTCTGCTTTGCTTCGATTTTGGCTCTACCCCTTACTGTTCGAAACCCACTGGAGCCATCTGTTTGCTGGTTTTTTCTGTCCTTTTCTGCGGTTCTGCTCTAGTTTTCCTCTTTGCTGTGTCTAGTGCTCGGCTGCTGCTGTGCCATCCGGAAGTTACTATTCTCGCTGAAGTGGTAACGTCAGAGGAGTCCTTGGTGTGCCTTGCTATTCGGGTTTGGTTGCTGCTCAAATCAAAGGCTGTATTTGCGTCAAAACAGAGTCGAGCCAACATTGCCGTACGTGAGTTTTTCCCTGACGATCGTTCCGAAAATCTTCAAGCTTGCTCACCAAGTTTCAGGCAAAATTGGAATAGGAAAGCTTATTTTGCAATTCTTAGTAAGTTTTTTTTGTCTTGGATTAGTTGTATATTCACTAGCCTATTTAATCTTTATTTGAATAATCTTGCATAAATTGCATAAAAGTGAATATTTTTTCAAAACACAGGTTGATTTGGAAAATTTTCTTTCCTAATCCGTAACTTGCCACATGATCGAGAAAGTCCATCTTTAGGATTATTGATGGAATACTTGATTAGGCAAGGATTTGGGTTCAATCGTTAAACATAGGATTATGAATCAAAGATTGACTCAAATATTTGTGAAATATTTCAAAACTTGATTGATATATTCACTATCTTGATTGACATTGGTTGGCATATTCACTTTCCTAATTTTTTTTAATTGCTTAATTGTCATATTTTTAGAATATATCCATCGCATGATGTAATCTCGAAAAATTTTAAAATTTTTTGCATTCATTCACTTTGCATATTTGAAAATTGCACATCTTTTTTAAAAATAGCATCATGTAGATAATTGTATATCTAATCTTTTTGTTAAAATATTTATCACATTCTAGGATAGAAATTGCATGTTTAAATAGAATTTTATGTTAAAAATAATTTATCTTTAATGTATTAGGGTTTAGGTCAATCTAAACTCTAAGATTTGCAAGATAAATATTGTTTTGACATAGTTCTATTTTAGGAAATAAATTCATCCGAAAATAAAAAAATCATTCATCTTTGCCACATTATCTATGCCACATCATCCTTTCCATGTCATATTAGGTTGCATGTTACCTTAAATTGCATATTAGAGTGCATGTCTAGGTTTTAATTAATTTACATGCCACATAGATAGTTTAATTAAACCATGGTCTCACTTGTACATTCATTTAATTAATTCACATGTCATGAAGTTAATTTTTATGCATATCTTTAGATTAGTCTTGCATTTAATTCATGACATTGCATCATATATTATAGTCTTTCATGCATTCATATAAAAACCCAAAATTAAGAAAAAAGAAATAATTTGTGTGGTGCATGCTCCCTTGTTTATATGATTTTTGGATATTTCATTAATTGATTGTGCACCCGCATGATGACCTTTGTTAGTGATTTAGGTTAAAATCAATTAATGTTGCTTGACAAAAAATTTTCATGAAATAAAATATTATTGAAAGGGTGTTAGAGTAATCTAGCATAATCAAATCCCTGAACTTTTAATCTCTAGTTCGTAGAAGTAATTTCGTTCTCCCACTAATTCACTTAGGTTTCTAATCAATCTACCAAAAATGATTAGTGACGATTCCAATTTAAAAATCTTTGCATGTTAATTAATTGAACCATAAGTTACGATTTGGTATGGACTTGGAAGAGTCCGAGTTAAGTTAGTTAAATAATTAACCCGATAATTCATTATATTGAAATTTCTATTAGGTCGTGATAGATCAGACGTTTCTTTTGGAACAAGACTTCTAGGCAAATATTGGTCCAATCTAGGGCATGATCATTGTGTTACTACCAATAAGATTTTGAGGTACTTAAAAAGGACAAAAGCCTACTTGTTGATTTACAAACATGTTGAAGACTTGTAGCTAGTAGGATATTTAGATTCAAACTTTGCTGTTTGTCGGGATGATATGGAGTCGATAACAAGATACCATGTGGGCGGTGCGGTATTAAAGAAAAATGAGAAAGAGAAATCTATATTATCCTCTACCATATAGGCAAAGTTTATAACATGTTTTTTTGCTGCTACTCGGGCTATTTGGCTCCGGAACCTCATTAGAGAGTTGGTCATATTTGATTTTATGGATAGGCTCATATAGTTATATTGTGACAATAGCTCTATTGTTTATTAACAACAACAGAGGTCTCAAAGGGTCTAAACATATGAGGGTCAATCTTTTGACCATAAAGGAAATGATTAAGAATGTTGACATTGCAGTAGAACATATTTTCACAAATGATAAGGTTGCAGACCCACTAACTAAAGGTTTTCACCTTTTTGTATTTGAATGACATGTTATTAACATGGACTTAGCGGTATCATTCGATGTGGTTGTTTAGTGGGAGCTGTTTCGATTTTGCTCTAATAAAGTTTATATGTTGAGTACATATATTAGGTGAAAATCTCAAGAGATGTGTAAACCTTGAGTAAAGACTAGGGCATTTAGTTATTAACTTTAATGATATGTCTTGTTACATATAAAGTAAATTTAACTATAAGGTAAGACATATGTGGGTTCATTGGAACCACAAGGATATTATCTAGTGGCGCATAAGGAGAGAGAGTATGATGAACAAATAGGGTGACACATAAAGCATCACATTTTGTGACGTGTTATCTATTTGACACAATACCATATTGAATCCATACCAGTAAAATTAAGAGCACTAGTGACCATGGACGGCTTTGTGTACTGTCGATGCGTTACTAACATGATTTGATTTTTTGAGACTTTATGGGATCGAATTAATTGCTAAGAATTATATCTAGACCAGCATAGAGATGTGCACATATAGGGAGAATGTAAGGTTTCCATAATGGGCATATATTAATTGAGATTGTAACTACCATTTTACGAGATTTATTTACCGTTTATGGGGTTAGTCTAATAAGGTAAGATGTAAGGATACTTCATTTGTTCTATATGAGCATGAATAATGTGGGTCGAGTTGAGCCCGACCCATGATGAAAGGGCCTAGCTAGAAACTCTATAAATAGTGCTCATATCCCTCCTTTAATCCTAACGAACTCGGAGATGACCTCACATAAAGAAGGCGTACAAACGAGCGGAGTCGAGAGGCTATTGTCTCATTGAGCCAAGATACAAAGCGCGATAGAGGAGAAGTACTTGAGCTTTGGATCGTCGCAATTCCGTATACAAAATGTTTGATTCCAAATTAGTTCCACAAATTCCTTTAAGCCATTATAGTGTTTCTAGATTATAGCTATGGTGATCTAGTGATTGCCATAACTTGGTTTTTAGTGACTTACAAATGAAGTACTTGTGAAATGTGGCCTATGAAGTCAGGAGGCTCGCCCTCCTCTCCAGGGTGGATTCAGGGAAGTCATCAACGACTCCATCTTGAACGATTTTTCCATTCCGAAGGGATGGAAGGTAAGCACAACACCATCACGTCAACTACTTGTTCATCTATTACCTATCGAAATCATGATTCCATGGTCGAACTAACAACTCTGGTATTGAATAATTCCCCTCAAATCTATTGGAGATGCTAGAAAGCTGAGATAAAGATTTACCTTGTGATCTCTTAATGAAGTCGAGCCATTCCTGAGTGTTGGTCCAATTTCGTTGTTTAGATTACTAGCAAGCATAGTTTGGATTCCAAGCTTGTATCCAAAGTTGGCTACCAAAACTTTGTAGATGGAATACGACCATCAAACTCAATTATTTTTTCTTTTGCTGATACCATCATCGAAAATACTATCATCCCTTTTCCTATTCCTAGAGATCCCATTATCAGGCCCCGACTCTCGAGCTCGCGACATCCCTACCTTACTCGCCTCAGGTCATGAATGATAGCGTCCCAAGCAAGCTATCGACCTACGAAATTACGGCGCATGCGAAATGTGCAATTCTCCCAGACAATCAATAACAACGGGATAGCATAGTAGGAAAATCAACACCGTCAATTCACAAAAACAATTTCATTAAACATCCAAAGCGCACGAATCTTAACCCTACTGAGCTACGAAAAATATATACAACCACATTCTTCGGGGCGGCTCACTAGGACCTCAAAAAGACATAAGGTCGGGTAAGGTTAATCCCTCGTCTACTCCCAAAAACCTACCACAATCCTCCTAGTTCATCGCTCCACCCTCTCCCAAAATTGTTAACCACGACGGGTGAGAAATTAATCTCGTGAGCCAACGCCCCGTTAGGACGTTGATTCGCTCGACACCCTAAAAGCAATCACATCAGCAAACGTGCAATCACAAAACTTACCCTCCGGCACACGTAATGCAAGCCGACTCAAATCAACCAAATCAATTCACCACCGCACAAAGACTTGCATGCACGACACCACACGTAGTCCATTTATTATCGATCCAACCCGTAGGTCCAAACTAGTCGTTGGTGCTCTCCCGGCGACCAAGCATCGTCCCTTCCCGACGGCGTAGATAGTCCATGTGACTCCACTCGACCAACCGAAGACAATGATTGTCGACACGGCACGGAGCTAACGGAATCCTTAAAAGGCTTCGGCCCATCACAAGCTGCGACCGACGAACGACAAGACAATACGATCCAAAGAACCAAGACAATGATTGCCCGGGCCGACCGAAAAACAATGATCGTAATTATCCCATTATGTGACCACTACACTTCACAACCACCGTTCATTTCTTGGATTTAGGCGAATGCTCACGCTCGCATGTTCAAATACTTGGCCCAAGGCCGTTTCCGTGCAAAAACATGCAATTTTATCTCATACGTGGTCACATGAATGCGCAATTTATATTAATTGACACACCAAGCAATTTGGGGCGATTAACCTCTAATCGGACCCCTACGGCAAACAACAACCAAACCGGCACTCACGGCCAATAATTCAATTAATCAATTGCAGCCAGTTAATTATTAATCCCAATTTCAATTTCCAATTGCGCACTCGTCTCTGACATATCGCTCGCTCGCGATCAATCAACACAAACAATCAGATCAATCAATCAATCAAATCTAATTAGGCATAGAATCATAACTAATTAGACCAACTTAACCAATTAGGGCCATTGAACATAAACCAAGTTTCTAACCTATACCGGCCCTAATCGAGCTAACTAAATACCTAATAATCTAATTAATCTAATCCGAACGCAATTAGTGTCCTAACCTAGAGTTAGGGGCTAACTCACGATTTTAACTAGCTCGGCCAGTCTCAACTCGAGCGACGGCGACCCGAACTCGGCCCGGCCCACGGCGATTATCGACAACTCTTGAAAATTCCTCGGCACGAACTTTGAGACCGGTGTCGAAAAATACTGTTCACCGCCGGAATTACTGTTCACGGCCGGCCGACGGTACTATTCACGTGGTACTGTTCACGAGCACTATTCACCCGAACAGAAAATCTCGACTCCACGCTCACGGGTCGACGCCGGGGCTGCGATTCCGGCAGGCTGAGTTGGAGGTTGCGGCTGCGGAGCGGCGACGGCGGCTTGGGTGGTGGCGGCTGGAGCTCGAGCGGAAGAGAGAGAGAGGACGTCGGGGCTAAGCTCGGGCGGCATGGGCTGAGATCTCGGGTCACGGGGGTTCGGCTCGAGCTCGGCTTCGGGACGTAGGTGGGTCGCGAGGCTGACGGAGTGGCTCGGCGGCTCGTGGCGGTGGCTCTCGGGACACGCGGGTGGAGGAGGTCGGGGTTGAGATGGGTTCGACTGAGCCGGGGTCGCGGCTTTGGGGTGGCAAGCCGCGACGGCGGTTGACTAGGGACGGGCCGATAAGCTGGCAGCAAAGGCGGAGCGAGGCGAGGTTGTGGTGGTGGTGGAGATCGGGTGGAGGCTACCCAAAAAAAAAAGAAGATGGCGATGGATGATGAAGACGAAGCAGACAAGAGGAAGAAGAAACACAGTACCAGAGGGGGGAAATGCTCGCGCGGTCAACAGGAAGAGAGAGAGGAATTGATGGAAGAAAGAGAAAAAGGATGGGGATGAAGTGATGGGAAGGGCTTCATGTGGGGGGTGAGGTGAGAAGAGATAGGGAAGAGTGGGAAGGGGCTTCACGTGTGGGGGTGGGGGTGAGGTGAGAGGAGATAGGGAAGAGGGGAAGGGGCTTCACGTGTGGGGGGGGTGAGGTGAGAGGAGATAGGGAAAGGAGAGAAGTGGACATGGGAGGGGCTGCTGAGGTGATGGGAGAAAGAAGGTGGGGTACACGAAATTTTAATTATTTTGGCTTCTTATGCATAAAGACAAAGAGCTAAATGGTCATTCGATAAATCGGGACTGAATAGAATTTTTGGCTCAACCGATTGGGAGTAAAATTAGGAATTTCACAGGCTAGGTTCGGTCTGGAAAAATTTAGGCGCGAGGATTAAAAATCCTAAGTCCCGGCGACCATGGTTTCGAGACCCAATCGAAACCGAACAAAATTTTGGGACTCGTCCAAATTCGTCACTTTTTACCTTTCGATCCAAAATTTGCACCGACTAAAATTCAATTTTCTTCCTTTTTATTGAATTCGGGCAAATTTACAAACTTCAAATTTCCCGGGCATCACACCCATAGTGATGTAGCAGCTGTTCATAATGAGTATGCTTCATTGTCGTTTTAGGAGCCTTTTCTCTCAATCTGATTAGCGCCAACAGCTCTAGACACAAACCATTTTGCACAATACTTGCACGTAATTAAATTGGTCGTTTAGCAGAAATAGGTAAGCATCATAAATGGCATGAAAGGGGAAAAGTCATTTATATGTATGCAATATACTTTTAGTTTAAATCATATATGAAATTTATGTGTGTGCCCTCGCACTTGCATTTATGGATATTACTCGTGCATAGCGTGCCATGTGGCTTGACCCCCTATAGCGTTGTTTTAATTAACGAATTCGTCTAGGTGTACCAGGAATTTCACACCTTCAATTTTAACTATTTCAACCATTGATATTCGCAAAGACTGGCCATTTACAGGTATTGTGGATGAATTAAAGTAGTTTCATGCGTATGACATGTAACTTTGAGAATTCTATTCCTAAAAAGAAGAACATCAATTTGATTGATTCATTTCATGTGGTTCAATACATTTTCACCACCAACAACCAATCTCAATCTCGAGTCCTTAACTCACTAAAGAAAATGAGCTAAGTTGACAAAAGGTGAATCTTATTTCAGTTCAATCCCACACCAAAGTTATTAAATGAAGGATGGTATTCCACAAGCCTTCTTTATCAAGCTGAAATTAAAGAAAATGGTGAAGCAATCACGTACAAATCATCCTTTCTCCCAACTGTGGCACCGAAAACTTCTGTCATGTCGAGTTGTTCAGGCGCTTGCCCATTTGCTGGCTTCCAATCATAATGATATAACAGTGATGCTAGTATAAGTTCGAAGCCGGCTGAGGCAAATGCAATGCCAGGACAGACCCTCCGACCAGATCCAAAAGGGAGCAATTGATAGTGCATCCCCTTATAATCCACTGAAGATTCGATGAACCTCTCCGGCTCGAATTTCTCCGGGTTTGTCCAATATCTTGGATCTCTCCCTATAGCATGCACATTGATCAGGACTCTCGAGTTCACAGGAATATCGTAGCCATCCACCTTGCATCCTTCCCTTGCTGTTCTGGGGATCAATGGTCCTGGTGGATGCATTCTGAGAGTTTCTTTGACAACACACTTTAGGTAATTAAGTTCTTCGATATCCAACTCTCGAACGCAGCCCTTTCCCTTTAAAACCCGCCGGATCTCATTCTGGGCTTTGGCCATCACCTTTGGGTTCTTGAGCATTTCCGACATCGCCCATATTATCGTTGATGATGATGTCTCGCTTCCCGCACCAATCATATCCTGCGAGAGTCGTGCACATAGACCCCACTATATATAATCTATTGCACACATCTCGGATATAATTTTGAGGATAGTACAACTTATTTGACTAGTAAGTAAAGAATTTGATATAAAAAAGAATCCGGCACTGTTCTGGTAAAGAATATGTTAATAATTATGGTAAACACTCTTATATCAAGTACAATACAGGTTTTGTAGATTCATCCTTTTGATTATGTCCGAACCGTATTGGGAGTAAATCTTTTTCCTTAGTTATAAATCTTAAGGATTGTCTATTGGAAATTGAATATGCATGTTGAAACACAATATGACAAAATAAAAGAGAATTTGCCTAGTCGAACTTTTACCAAGAACCAGATACGTGTTTATAAGAAATTAACGTACCAAGATGACGGCCTTAATGTTGTCCGTGGTAAGATGAAACCCAATCTCGTCAGACTCCTGGAGACGCAGTAGCACATCGACTAAATCTTCCTTATCCAGCGTATCTTCTGGCCTAGCTAAGCATTGTTCTCGTTGCATTTTGTGGTCAGCAAGAATAGTATTCAAGATTTCATCGTACTTTTGCTTTACCTTATCCAACTTATATTTCATCCCGTTAATGTAAATTAGAAACGGTAGGGAAGGGAAGAGCTCGGCTAGGCTCAACCCGCTCCCCAACCTCACGACCTCCTGAATCGATGAGATCAACTCATCCTGCTGTTTGCAGTTTTGACCGAAAGCCGCCTTGCAAATGATGGAATTAATGCAGGCGAAGATCTTCTCGCTGAGATTAAGAGGGAGACCCGACGATGATTCGATGTGTTTGATGAGATTGTTCACCTCCACATCTCGCGCCCATGTGAATGACCGCACACGTTTAACACTCAGAAGTTCTAGAACGCAGATCTTGCGGAGTTGCCTCCAGTATTCTCCATATGGGGCGAAGATCATACTCGAGTTTTCGTAGCTTGTGATTTTGGCTACCTGAAGCAGCGGCTTCTCGGCGAAAGTGAGCTCTTGGGTCTTGAGGACCTCCTTGGCTACTTCAGGAGTGGAAATTACTGCCATGGGAAGCTCGCCGAGTTGGAGATGGAAAACCGGACCATATGTTTTTGCTAAGCTGGTTAGGCGATGGTGCGGTAGTTCACCGAACATCTGGTGCAGATTTCCAATAACTGGCAACTTTTTCGGGCCTGGAGGCAGCCTAAGATTGAACCTTTTTGTTCCATGTCTGTTAGAGATCAGTTTAACCAGAATGAACAAAAAGAGAAGCAACGAAAAGAAAAACGAAAAGGCAGAGAGCTGAAGCATCCTAGAAGATAATAATAGGCGGTTCTCGTGTTTCGGTGAAGATTTTGCATGCAAGAGATGGTATTTTGACCTCTATTTATACTGTTTTGTGAGCCACTGGTCGGCAACGTGGTCTCTAGCTGCTAGAAAACCGTTTTAGATGAATGCAGGAGTGCGAAAACAAATGCGAATGAGACAAAAGCAGATTAGGCGGAGCAATGGCGTATTTCCCAACGTGACCAATAATGGTATTAGTCAGAGCAATGGGGGTGATTTTAGAAATGACAAATGACCATAAATGAGGTGCTATTTCGTCGGTTCCCACCCCAGTGTTTTGTGCTTCCTCAAAGTGTTGATTCTACCTCAATTGAATCCATTCTTAAAGACTTGTGAAAGGGGAAAATGAAAGAGCCGAAATGACAAAGATGACAGCCAAATTGGCTCGTAATTCACGGGGCTAAACATATCGTATACTATTCAACATGTTTCTCCACATAATTAACATAATGGGATTTCGATGGCGCTGAAGGGGCATCAAATTATCACCAAGGCCAACGTCATAGAAGTCATTTTTTGAATATTTTGCCACAAATAAAAGGGTTTGTGTCCTTTTACATGAAAACGGCAGCGTAATGGGGGCCCAGGTAAAAGTGCCCATAGGAAAATGAATTGCAGACGTTAATTGATATCTTTTTTATAGAAATAATCATGATGTTTCATTTGACCTTTCTATTTTAATACTAGCACTTCCCAAGTTTTTGTTTTTGCTTTCCCCATTTTTGGCAATTAAAATCCCAATACTTAAATAAATACATGTTGCAATAAAAAAAAAAACTCGCAACGAAAAGATATTGCAGAGCTAACGCAATCCTCTGAATTTCGCTTTCTTTATTTAAGTTAATGATGTTTGCTTTGACTGTACAAGTCTACATTCTATATTTATTTTTCTGACCATACAGTCTTTTTAGATTCAGACGTTTTCTTCATTTAACTAATAATTGACGACCTCTACTACCCGACAAGCTTATGGAAGTTGCGGTAGTTTTTAAAGAGGGAGAATGCAAGGCTATAACTGCCTAGGAAGAAAGAGCTCCAGGAAATTTGACAGGCGCTGTTCTGGTAGCCTCAAACGTGGAAACCTTTCCCCTTGTTGCCAGTACGCAAAGTGATAAAAGCTCCACTGCAAATTCATTTTTAAGATATCCACTAAACACTGCGAGCCCTCGCCTAGTGACCGGTGAGCTCTGGCGACCTTCTCTAGTTTACCACAAAGGATTTTTTTCTCAAAGCCCCTACAAAACCAAGATATCCACTAAACACTTTGAGCCCTCGCCTAGTGACCGGTGAGCTCAGCCGACCCTCTCTAGCCACAAGGGAAAAAAAAAAAAACCAGAGAAAGAAAAGAAAAAAAATAAAAATATTTATATATAATTGAAATTGTCCATGTCGGTACTAGCTGGCCAAATGGATTGAATTGGCATAAATGCAAAAGATTTAAGATTAAATTAAAAAAAATCAGGATTAAATTGACACAAATTGTAATAATTTTAGGACATTTGTTGGTAATTTTTCTATTGAAGAATGCAAGTACATCCGCGTTTTAAGGTTCTTTTTTTTCCTTATATATTTAAACTTTTTCCCTAATAAGTCAAGACGCATTTATATCTCATAAATTTGGCTCTATATATCTTATTCTCGAAATTGTGATAACTCATCATGAGGTTTTCCAAAATTAGCATTTTTAAGAAGTGATTTATGGTGAATAAGTTTAGCATAAGTTTAGTTATTGGCCGGATGAACTCAAATGACAAAAAGTAAAAAAAAATCAAGACACTATTTGCAAAATTTAAAGATTTAGGACTAAATTGACAAATTTGTAATAGGTTTAGGACCTTTTGGATAATTTCCCCTCTCATGACTCATGTAATGTAGTTGTTGTGCTGACTTCAATAGCTTAGTTATTGGCTAGATGAACTCAGTTGATAAAAAGTAAAGGAAAAAATTGGGACACAATTGGCAAAATTTAAAAGTTTAGGACTGAATTGACAAAAGTATAATAGATTTAGGACCTTTTGGACAATTTTCCTCTTGTGACTCATGTAATGTAGTTGTTGTCGTGATGACTTCAATATTTATTAACTGTTGAGTCGTCGTGGAACCTGTTCATATGTGAATGGGACATTGCGAAGATTGTTAGTTTTGTATACCTATCTTATTCTCAACCTATTTTTCATGTGTTGCATTTCAATGTTTGATCTTCAAGATTAGACCATTTATGTTTCCCTCAACTGCTTTAACTTTGTACTGATTAAGTGCATTATTAGCCCGCCACATTTGAAAATTTCTTCTGTCCTTTTTTCCTAATTATTTTTTTTTAGAGGGGCGAACCAACTGAGCTTTGTCTGCTCCTTGCACTTGTTACATATATACAAAAGATTCCAGCCCACGAGCTTGGTACATTTAAAGTAGTGTCCGTTATTTCCATTGCCAGTGTGAATGATGGCTAGCAACAATTCTTCTTTATGATTTTATATTCATTAATTAATAAATAAAAAACACGTAATGGAAACGAAATAGAGTCGCTCTTTAGCTGATGTATTAATTAGTTGCGCCATCCATATTTTTTTTTTCGTTTTTTGGTCGAATGGGCTCCATGTAATAATCATGTCGTTGCTTTTGTCCTTTTCACCCATACATGTGTAGAACGCCTTACTGCATAGTCTCTCCATTAAGGAATAAATAAGCAAAAGTGAATAAGAAAAATATAAATGTTTTTCAAAAAACAGTTATAATTGAATGCTAATGTTACGAAATAAAATAACCTTAACTATTATTGTCTGATGCTGTAGTTTGCTTTATTACAGATATGAGTAAAGTTGTAAAATTATGTTCATGAAGAGGTGCTTTTGAGAGCATCCCACGAATAGGTGCCTTTTGAATGGCTACCTACTTATATGTAATGAAGATAGGCCATTTCAAAAGGGGTAAGAGGACAATGAATGAAACAAATGTATACACGAACGTACGTTCTTCCCCTCTCTCTCTCTCTCTCTCTCCCTCAATAGATAACACAAAAAGGGCTGAACATCATTACTTTGAGAAACGATCGGCATTTACGTTGCGGGACGTGAAAATTTTTCAATTGCAATTATATTCGGACTAGTGTGGGTTGTACATTCGCTGGGGACGCACCGGTGGTTCAACGACTTTCTTGGGTTTTTCCATAGTCGTGCATCTTAAATGTTAGTTGAATTTCTCGATGCATAATTCCTACATTGGTATTAGAGCCATAGATTTGGATTCTCTGCCTTGTTATCAGTCAAGTTTTGGCTTGATTAATATGCCAAATTGCTATATGAATGAATGCATACAAATCGGGTACGAAAGGCAAGTCTCGGTGTTGAAAATCGTATTGTTTGGTGTGTTTCATTGAGATGAGAATTTTGAGTGGTCGTACGCCTTTGGTGTAGGGCGATGCAACCATATGCACAATACGCGTAGCGATAGCGATAGTCGCCAAACGCTATGGAGAAATGTGCCTATGTGCACAATTTTCTCTGGTGAAAGTTAATTTTGATCATACCATCAGACTCATCTCGTCGATACAAGCAATTTGAGTGGTCGCATAACTTCAACGGCCTTCGAATGCGAATGCACGTGCCCCTATGTGTCATGATGGCATTGGCGCTTGAGGCCCATGCATGCCACACCGAAACGTCGCAAGCGCTAACATGACAATGATGTTACAATGACGTCAGCAACTCGCGGACCCAAACTTGACCGAGGTTGATTGTTGGTCGTTGACCCGGTCGACCCGGTCAATGGTCGGACTGGTTAATGGTTGAACGGACCGGTTGGTTAGGCCGGTTGACCAGCCGCGTGTGGACTACACAAAAATTATGGAGAACCATTATGCATGATCATCTAGCACCAATCAAATACTTGGTAGGCAATGTATGATAAGCAGAATGTGTGACCACCTTAGAAAATATCAATTGATTAGATATTGAAAGGGCGCTGATTTTTTAATTAACGTAAAAAAGTCCCCGAATCTAGATGCTTTGGTTGTGTAGGAATTGATATGGCACTTCGTCACGCTGGTAGCCGATCGCCTAGATTCCTCTAGTGAATAGCTTAGAGGTTATAATTTGGTGAGTAGACTTCTTGTCTAACACTCTCACACTTGTATGTTCTCCTATAAGTATTACAGTGTAGGATTAAAGGTACATGAAGGATGTCAAGTTCTCTTGATCTTGGAATTTTGAATTCCATTCTCTCGTGTGCTCCCTCTTTAGCTTTGAAGTCTCCTTTTACACTCCTCCATCTCCAATTGCCCATTGCAAGATCTCCGGAGGATCGCTCTCCAAACTTCCCTGTTTGGGCAAGACCGTATAAAAAGGATTTCATAGCCATTGAGGTTGACAAAGAAAAGAATCCCCCTTTCGATCAAATCGTCCATTCAATCATGATCCCGAGTTTCCATAGATAGGTTACTTCATTAGGTGAGTCATCCTCGTCTCTCTGTAATACTCATCCTTGATTGATCTTCATGATCGAGAATCTTCAAGTACGAATCCAACTTGATTACTAGCCGTTGTGATGATATAAAGTTTCAATTAAATCCTCTTGAATACATCTCTTGATAATCTAGCCATTGCTCATGAAATAATCATCTCGGAGCTTGAGCGTCATTCCAACGTCTTTGTTCCCCGCTCAACATCCGAGTCCCTCAGAATATCATCTAAGCTTACCTTGCCAGTTTAATCTTATGTATCTTGATCCATACACTTTTGGATAATATGCAAAATAGCATTTCACTGCATTAACTTAGATATAAGTGATTATGGATTGTTTTGTCAACTTCAAAATCAAATGGGGTTTTTCTCAACAATCTTCCCCTTTTTGATGATGACAAAACTATCCATACAAGTATACCAATAGTTATGTAAAAGAAGTGAGTAATATAATGATTTTTTTACTTAATGAAATTTTGCTAAATAAAGATATATCGTTAGACACTTTAACAAAAGATAAGTTCTAGGATAGTGATGAATTCAAGGTTTTGAATTTGTTCTCAACAAGTGATTTTGTTTTGCTTCCAGAACTTGTAGAACCTGTATCAAGATGTTTGAAAATAGAATATGCGTAGGTTCACAGCATTTATTCTAGAAAATATGATGTCTATGTTAGAGCGAGAGTGACTTGTATTAGAGTATCTAAAGTATGAAAAAGCTTATTTTTGTTGGGGGCAAATTGTTTATTCTCGAATTGTAGAACCCGTATATCTTGCATTAGAATAATGAGCTCAGAAGATTATGCATAGACTTAGGTCATAGCAGAGTATAGTTTTAGAGCATAAAACTGTAAGTTTGAAATTATTAGCGCTTGTTAACTTTCTCAGAACTTGCTCATGTGAGAACATGTTCTTTATATCTCGGAGCTTGAAACTTGTTCAATGTGTTCAGAGCATATTATATCCGATGAAGTATCATCATTCTCAAAATATAACTTCAACTTTGTTATTCTCATAATATAATTTCAAATTTGATACTTCTTCCTGCAAATCATTATTCACATCTTTCCATAGATACGAGAACCCGTTCCGTATCTCTTTCCCGCAAGTAATAATCTCACATCTTTTCTCAATAGGAAAATAATTGAAGGGTATAAGTTTCTCCCTCTTTTTCTCATCAAGCACAAAAGTATAGATTAAATCAGAATATATGCTCAACAAAGGGTTCAAAAATAGGTTTAATCACAACAATAAAGTACTTAAGCCAAATTCCAAACTTAAAAATGTACTATAGTTTCAAGATCGAAATTCAAATGAGAAAGCAATCGAAACTCGAATACATCCAAATCTTAAAGATAGAATCAAACTTTGACAAAATAAGGGAGTAAAAACAATTCTATTTTAGCAGATTTGGGACTGGAGTAGATGAGGATGGAACTTGAGTAGTTGTGGGCTGGCACAAGTTCGAAGGTAGTTGAATGAAAACAAACTTAGATAGCTGAGCCAACTTCAAGTTAACCCCTTCTTCCATTAGGTTCATCTTCCTTTCAGCTTGTTCCATCTCAAGGCATGTTAGATGAAATTTCTTGTTCATATCATCCCTTGGACCCTAAGTTAACATAGTCAACCGATCTTTCATCCGAAGCATTTCTTTACACAGCTTAATCTTTAGTTTTCTCATATTATTTTTGGACTCTCATTGCTTGAACAGAATGTCCCATAACTTCTCCGAATTCAAATTCTCTTCTTGATTCTCATTGGGCTTATTTTCATAGGATGACTCCCCACGAGTTTTAACTCTTTTCTTGTATTCAATTTCATCGTCTATCTCCTCGTTCATTTGAGCAAACAATTATTTCAAAACTTTTTTCCCTACTAAAATGTATCCGGGATCTAGCTTTTGTTCCTCCACTACCATCCTTGTATACTCTGCTCGTGCCATAGCTTGCTTGTTCTCATGAGGGAATTTCAAAAGATCTTGAACGCAGAAGTCTTCTAGATTAGAATCTTTAGAATTCCGATCTTCTATGCTTTGAGCATCTTTCCCTTTTTGCGAGGCAATCTTCAATTCTCTTTCTGCGAGGCAATCTTCAATTTTCTTACGATCGGTTTGGATGCAAATTCTAAAGCTTCCTCTTCAGAAATAAATCCATTAGTCTTGAGAAATGTTTTCACAAGATTTTCCTGGCCTCCTCTCAATTTTGTGTTATGAACAGCTTTCATGACAGCTCTACAAAGTCTAATTTTCTTTCTAGATAATAGGTAGCTTGTTTAGCGGAGAGAATGTACTAGATTTATAATCTATTTGGTCTCCTATTTCATTTGGCGCACGGTGTTAGAGTTGGTGTTGGAGTGGATGATAGAGCTTGAATTGATGTAGAGGGCACAAAGTTTGGAGGAAATTTGACCAGAAAGAGTTTAGAAAATTGTTCCAGCTTTTGATCAATGGCCACTTTAAAGTCCTTCGTCTTCTTACCCATGTGTTCCACCTTCAAAAAGGAAAAACTCGCATTTTTGGACATATTTTCCCTCGGCTTCAAAAATTGATGAGCCATTTTGTCTTCATTTCATTAACTTCTTGAAACATGGTCCTCTACAAATCATGTGTCATGCCCTTGTCGCGACCCTCTTCGAAAATCGGGGAGAGGGCGATTAGCGAGGTTAATGAGCCGCGCTTCCGACCCGGTTTGGGAAGTGGATCTTGGCGCGCGGGTCCCTCCCGTGACCCATTACTCGAATCACGATGTGAAGAAAAAATTTGATATCGGGTATCGACCTTAGTGTGGTCGGGTGACATGTGCATAGTGTACATACATATGGAGTCGTTACCGATCAATTTTTGGAGGGTATGATCGGAAACCCTATCGAGCGGTCGGGAGAAACCGTTCGATTCTACGAGAACCAGAGATTTGGGTCTCGGGACTTGGTTACGCCGAGATTCGAATCGACGCCCTTTTGGTTACCGAAGTTGAGTGATTTCTTTCACCTAAGAATTCATGCGGATGAAATTTAGGATGAGGTAGGCTCTAACGATCTAGGATATCACGCAAACGGGAATTTGCTAACCTATCACTCACAATCAAGAATTTAAGTGCGCAATCAAGATACTCGCAATCAAACCAGTCAATCAATTAAAACGAGCATAGTGTATTTAATATGGCCCTATTGGCCCATAGAAATATCTACTCGAGTTCAGGGGTGGTTCGGAAAATTTTTGGGGCCAAGTACCCGGAAGGGTAAAATGGTCATTTTAAAAGTTTCGAGACCCAAAAATCACAAAATAGGGTCGGGCCAGTTGAATGTGGCCATTTTCCATTTTTTGTGATTTTTCAGAATTTTTTGAAATTTTTCTAATTTTTTTTTTGGATTTTTCATTTATTTACCAAAAATAGGAAATTTTCCGAATCGGTACAAAGCGATCCTCGAAATCTCAAAATTTCTCGATCTAGACTATAAGAGTCCCAAATCGACCTAGACATTTTTTAGAAATTTTTTGGGAAAATCTAGGAATTTTTATGAATTTTAATAATTTTTTTGGATTTTTAGAAAATTTTTATGAATTTTTTTATTAATAATTCGGACCGGGTCAACCCCGTCAACGTTCGGTCAAACCGACCCAGACCCGTTCGGACTCGCTCGACACCAAAACGACGACATTTCCTATTTATTAGATTTTTTTGATTTTCTAAAAGTAATTTCCTAATATTCGAAAATACTAAAAATAAACGGACGGCCAAGATCAACCCCGGAATCAATCTCACCCATCTATCCATCCTAGATCAAAACGACGACGCTTCTAGCCCTCTACTCTAAATGACGTCACATCAATTAATCGAACGAACGGCCACGATTCAACCCAAGATCTAATTTGGACCGTTGGAGTGCTTAGGACATAAAACGACGACGCATCGGGGCCCTATTCTAAACGACGCCGCACGGCTAGTAAATAAAATGGCACCGTTTCACTTTTTTTATTTTCTTACTAATGTAGGAATTATCTAAAATCTAATCGGACGGTCGAGAATTGAACTAGCCTAATTATCTCAACCGTCGATCTAATCCTAGTCAGCTAGCTCGCTCAACGGATGAGCTCACTCGGCTGCGGGCTAGACCAATCGCAGCCCGCCACCTCAAGATGTTGACTTGTTGACCTTGACACGTCGGCTCATCTTCTTCCTTGCGACGACGACGACACGGACGGCCGAGACTTCTCCCGAGAGATCTAATGGTGAGATTTATTTGGAATGACATGAAACCAACGCCAATGACTCGATTTAACCTCTAGATCAATATATTCAAGAATCAAACAATCTCATCAAACAAATCGCGAGCTATGAACTACGCACGGTCTCGAAGTCCCAGAACTCAAACTCACGATCTAGAGCACAACATATCAATTCAATCGCAGGAATCACTCAAATGATGTTTAGAAACCTTACCTTGAGGTCCGATTGACCTGGTTTGGTTTGGGATTTCCTAGACAAGCTTCAACAGAGACCGTGAATGAAGGTTGAAGTTCGCGAGCTCGATTGGAGGTTTTTATGCAAAATCGAAGCAAAACGAAGATGCAGAGGTGGTCAGCAATGCTCATGGACCAAAACGCACATAGTAATTGCAACGATCGTGCCTGTAAGAGTGCGATGCCATGAACGTACTGAGCCGAGTTCGAGAGTTCGACTTACCGATTCTGGAGATTGCAAGTCGATTGAGCTGGTGCGATCACTTCCTGGAGCTTGTGCGAAGCTTTGGGACTTGATCCGAGGTCTCGATTTGCTCTGGATTGCGCAGACGAACAACTCACGGCTCGAGCTCAAGTTCTCGACCTGACGAACGGGAGAACGAGCTCTCTTTCTCTTTCTCTCTCTTTCTCTAGCTCTCGGAGTCCAATGCGAGCACAATGAGCCCCTCTTGATTTGCGAAGCTTCCCAATCCTTTTATACTTGTTTTTGAAATTTGGCACGTACGGGCGAGCCTTCGCTGAGCCTCTCTCACGTGGCCACACGTGACATTAGGTCGCCCGACGGTGACGGAATCAGTTAAGATTTCGTCCAAGTCCGTTTGGCCCTCCGTTGAACCAAAACGAACGTGAATTGAGCTCTGGTTTGAGAATGTTGACTTTTTTGGGCACTGGGACTTTGACTGGCTTGCCGGAGCTCCTTCGGCGACCATTGGCCGTGATATCGGTGGCAATCGGCGCATCTTGACCTGAGGAACAAAACGCCCACATCAATTGATTCAATTAGGCTCGAATTGATCATCAATTTGCTCGTTGAATCTTAGTCTTCAAACCTCCAAAATCACGCACGTTGCCTAAGGAAGATGACATCGTTCTAGACCGGTTCGTCCAATCCGACCAACGGTCAGACCGGTTTGAACCGGTTTAGGCGTGTAAATTTCAAAATTAATTAAAATTTATGGAGAATTTTTACAATTAAACCTCAAAATTGAACTTAGGGGCCTAAATATTGTCTAGAAATGTGATTTTACCCAAAAGTTTTCATCAATTTTTACAAAAACCCCAAATTTTTCTAAAATCCCAAATTGGGGAAAACTTCAATTGGATGCCCAAATGACCAAATTGGGATCCAATTACCCCTGCCAATCGATTTAGAGCATGTGAAAACCCTATGGGGCAGTCCAATTTTGCTGTGAAAGTCCCTAGATTAAAAGTAATTTCAAAAATTAGAAATTCTAGGGACTAATTTGTAAAGATTTTGGGAATTTTTGCCCAATTCATGCAATTCGTGCAATTGGGGGTGTAATTGATCAAATTGAAGCTGCAGAGGACTAAAATTGATTGTCTTGACTTAAGATGTGCAAAGATTGCAAATAAAAAGACTCAAATTGTATTTTTTTGGCAAATTCAATCCTTAGTGTTGTGAAGAAACACCTAAAATTGAATTGAATTTTTATTTTTTCTTGAGGTCAATATGAAGAGGGAATTAGAAGAAAAATATGGAACATTTTTCTATATTTTTGTGACCTCGGGAAGTATTTTTCATGAATTTTCTTGTATTTTTCTATTTTTCGAAAATATTAAAAAATGCGAAAAATATGAAAAATTATTTTTTGTTAAAAAATGGTTCCTTATGCTTGGCCAAGGCTACCAAACTTGATTTTTTAATTTTTTGATTTTTTTTTATGAATTTTTGTGAATTTTTGTGAAATAAAACCGAGAAATATTTGATTAAAAAATTAGGTGTCAACAGGCCCGATCATCGGGTACACAATACCCTACCAATTCGCCTCAGGTCATTAAGAACGATGTCCCAAACACGTCATCGACCCATTCATTTTTATCTTCTTATTAAGCACTTGCGGAAACAATTAACTCACAAACCAACAACATTAATTAGGGATAGGAAAGCGGGATACACATAAATCATCAACAATAAAAATCTATTCCATTTATAAATATTCGCTAACCCCGGGAAGTACGTTCATACACATAAGCCCCCACTTCGGGGCTACTTCCTACAACCCTAAAAATATCAAGTTTAGTTTGGGGTTAATGCTATTCCCAAAACTACTCTATTAAGATTCACGTCCACTTCTAGATCTCCACGAGCTAAGGGCCCGAAAAAAGTTAACTACAATGGGGTGAGATATAAAATCTTAGTGAGCCAACGTCTAAGCCCGGCTAAGGCTTTAATTCGCTCAGGGCAGCCTAAACATACATCAACAATCAATAACATATCAATAGTGGGCGATCTGCGCCATCCTCTAGCTATCACAAGAATAGGCGCAACCCAGCAATATATCCATAATCACATGCAAGCTTACCACGCCTTGGTTCATGTGTAATGCAATGCTCGATACGACTCAACAATCATTCTAACTAAGACATACAACTAAAACACACAAACAATTTGCATGCACATAGACCCACACGTGTTTCAGTTATTAATAGCCATTTAGCTTGGCACATTAGGCGATTGGTGCTTACACACTAGGTAGTTGGTACTCTTCTGGCGTAACCAGGCACCGTTACATTCCTTCGTCAACGGTAACTGCTGGGCCTGCGATTTCGATTGGCACGGCACGGCGTAGTAGGCATTCCCGTAAGGAGCGTCGGTCCATCACAAGCTGCGATCGGCATCCAACCAACCCGACGTCACGGATTGACGTGCATTTGACAAGTCATGTGATTCCGATCGATACAACACGAACTTGTTAGGAAACTATCATATAACCACACGAGCACACCAGACAACCAGTCAAATCTTATCTTTTGCATTTAGTTAAAGGCTCATACGATCATGCTCAAAGACTTGGCCCAAGGCCATTTTCATGCTCAAATATGTAGTTTGATTCCACACATGGTCACATGAATGCATAATTTATCCATTAGACTTTGTATCTAATACATGGTGATTAATTCTTATATGTATACATATATATATATATATATGCACCCATAACACTTGGCAGTCAAACAACAACACCCAATAATCACTTAGTAATGATAATTAATTAATTATGTTGACGAGTGGAAGCAATCGAGTAGAAGGGGGAAGCGGTTTCTGACGGATGGCATAGGTGGAGGGAAGTGGTGGCTGGCGATTGATAGTGTGTAGGTGGCGGTGGCAATGGTCGGGTAGAGGGGGCGCCGGGGCAATAGAAGAAAACGAAAAAGATGAAGAAGGAAGAAGACAATGAACAGGAGGGATCGGGGTTTGCACGGGTGAGAGCGAGAAAAAAATAAGGAAAAAACAAAAGCTAATAGAAGATAGAGGGAATGTGGGCAGCTGAGGTGATCAAAAAGAGAGGGGAGCCCACGCAAGTCTTAATAAACTATTCACCAATTGACTTTTAGTGTATAATATCTAGGGACATTTCGATAATTTGACTATTCAGGGGTAAATTAAGCTATCGGTGCTAAGACTAAAGGTATTTTAGGAAATCTCACGACTAGGGTTCGATTAAGGCTAGGTTCAAGCGCGAAGGGTCTCGGCACTACTACGCGACAACTAAACTACCGAAACCTAATCTATCCCGACCGATGTCTCAAGAATATCCAATTATTATCCCTTAAATCCTCGAAATCCAATATTATTTTCCTCGATTGGAATTCATGATTTTTCTTACGGACATCGAAATTTCAGGACGTCATAACTCTCCCCTCCTTAGGAAATTTCGTCCTCAAATTGAACCACTATAACTCCTCGAAAGGATAAAGATACTAACACCTCATAGCATCCTTGCTGCTCGTCATATAATTCTCGTTTCATATTAATCCTCATCTCAATTTAGTGCACTAAAATCACAATGCAACCACGGATACACAAGTCAAATTCCAATATGTGATCTTCAAAAACCAACCTGTCACAATTTCGTGTCCACAATCTGTCTAGTCATGTTAAAATGTCCAACTTCAAAATTCAAACCTAAATTGTCACCATTTGTAATTGTTGTCCAACCCAACTGTCGATTTCCATATTATATTCACAATTAACCACAGAAATTAGTCATCCCTAATTATCGATCGACAGTCTCTTAACTAACAAACCGATAGAAGTTATTACTATTTCTCCTACCAAACACCATCACATCTTTCAATACCTAGCGTCCAAATTATCCTTTTAGACTAGCCATCCATCTGCGGATGGTAGGCCGTACCAAACTACAGCTTCGTTCCCAATACACGGTCTGCAAACTCTTTCACAATGTGGCAGTGAACTTGGGATCACAATCCGAAGTGATCGTCACCGACACTCCATGAAATTGTACTAAGTGTCGCACATACAACTTTGCATATCTGTTCAAATCAAAATCCTTTCTCGCTGCTATAAAACAAGCAAACTTCATCGATCTGCCCGCTACAACACAAATTGAATCATATCCCCTTTGACTTCTTGGCAATTCCCATCTTAAAGTCCATTGTGATATGCTCCCACTTTTACTCTAGAATCTCCAGTGGCGGCAGTAGTCCACTAGAACTTACAATGTTGCACCTTGACTTGCTAGTACATCTAACACTTCACCATGTGCTTGGCTATGCCGGCCTTCCCGACATTCCACTAGTAGTATTACCTTGAATTATGGTACATCCTCGTGCTATGGATTAATATTATAGCCACTGCGATGGGTTTCTGACAAAATTTCCACCTTATTAAAAGCAAAACCCTTATGGTCATTTTCTCTAGAAACTAGATGGCCTTACTATGCTTCCGATGCGCACTCTGATCACTAATTTTCCTTAATTTCCACATCTCGCAATCTTAACCTTATTCTGGGTCACCATCGATCTCGGTAACTAACAAATTTATTTGGCAAACCCTACTATGTTACCCACTCATACTTGCCATTATCGACCTTTCACATTCGTTTTCACAACTCTTTGTTCTACATGCCTGCCTATGGTTCTATTGGTTACAGTTCTCAAATAGTATACTCCATCACAACATTATTGGATCACCGGTCAACTAGCTCATATGGGTCTCAAGTCATTTCAAGACTATCCTAGTCACACAAAGAAAAGTCCTCTCTCGATTTATATCGGGAGCACAACCCAACCTTCACTAATACCACAAGGCACAAAGCATCACTTATTCATGGCATCTCAATCCACTCACCATCTTTCATTTGTCGCTTAAGATGTAATTCTATGTACTTTCAAAAATATTTTCAATTTGAGAACCAACTTTAATGTCATGAACATGTACAGTGCATGATCGTCTATACTGCTCTTTACACACCACTCACTTTCACATCAATCTTTATCGGTTCGAACTTCCTAACTCCACAAGCAACCATCACATCTCAAAGTTCAATTGCCTAAGATCGATTTACAACTTCATATCTGATTGCTGTCCGGATAAAACTCATATGCATTCGATCATACTAGCCTTTCGCCTATAAGAGAATCACTAACCCTCAAACACGTTCATTAGCTTAAATCCACGCTTAGGGCTCTTTGATTCCTATTTGCTTCCTTACGAGTATCAATCATATCACTACTCAAGGCTATTAATGAAAGTCAATAACTGAAACTATTAGGAATACATAATTCCGGTCTGTATGATCCATCAATACTAGTCGTCTCATTACAAACCCACACTTACAAGTCAAGCTTATTAATATGATCTTTCCATTTCAACTTATCATCCTTCTTAGGTAATTGCGCCAAAAGTATAGTTATTACATAGAACCTTTCCACAAAATGCCCGTAATAGTCCACCAAACTAAGAAACTTCGAACTTCTGTTCCTAATGGCGGCTTTGGCCATTCCATGATGGCTTCAATCTTGGCCGGATCCACTGAAATTCTTTCGCCAGAAACCACATGACCTAAGGAAGCTACACAAGTTAGCCAAAACTTGCATCTACTAAACTTAACAATCATTTATACTCTATAAGGGTCCTTGATATAGTCCTCAAATGTTGCTCATGATTCCCACAATCCCTCAAGTGTACCAAGGTATCGTCTATGAACACTAACATCAATCAATCCAAATACTCCTTAAACACCCTATTCATCGGATCCATAGAGGCGACTAGGGGCATTTGTCGACCAGGCGTCATCACGGTAAACTCATAGTGTTTACAACGTGTCCTAAATGCCAATTTCTATATATCCTCCTTCAATCCTCAACTAATGACATCTCGTCCATGGGTCTATCTTGGAAAATACCGAAGCTCCTTGCTGCTGGTCGAACAAATCATCTGTCATCGGTAATGGGTACTTGTCTTTGATCGTTACTTGGTTCAGCTGCCACATACCTCAATCCGCCTAGCCGTTTGTCCCGTAGAGCCTTTTGAAGCAGCGAAGGTCGCTGCCTAACCCTGTTTTGACTCGAGAAGCATCTTAGCCTATTTGGGAGCTTATTTTGGCTTGGTTTCTTGGGGAAAAAGTACACTAGAAGTGCCATAACTTTTGTATGGTATTCACTTGAGTGTCATAACTTTCAAAATATTCACTTAAGTACTATAACTTTAAAAAATTGTTCACTTGAGTGCCATGTTGAAGTGGACATTGGAAAAGCTGACGTGACAATCGAAAAGCTGACGTGGCACGCCGAAAAGCCGACCCGGCATGTAGGAAAGCCGACGTGGTTCACTAGAAAGCTGACGTGGCACCCCAAAAAGTTGACGTGGCTCACCAGAAATGTTGATGTAGCACTCAAGTGAACGATTTTGCTCTAACGTGGCATTCATGTAAACGATTTTTGAAAGTTATAACACTTAAGTGAACATTTTGAAAGTTATGGCACTCAAGTGAACATCGTACACAAGTTATGGCACTCACAAAGTACTTATCCCGTTTCTTGGTAAGACACTTCCTAAGCCTAGTTAAGACATCTAGCATTATGTTTATAAGTTTAAGGATGGATTATAGCGGGTATTATAGACTAAATCCTTACCGTTCTTGATTGACCAAAACCGATCGGTTCTTTCAAGTGAAAACCATGAGCTTTCCTGCTGCTGCTGCTTTTAGAGGATTTCGCTCACTCGTTTAGCCTTGTAAGTTGATCCTAAACCTTCCCTAGGATGTTATGTTACTAAGGGAACCAAGTTTGAGCTTGATATTGAATGAATGCATGGCTGGTTTTGTGAGAAACGCCGAGAAACCCGAATCTGTCCGTGTTGAGATTAAGTGTTTGATGACTTCTTTTTGCTTGGAAATCATGTTTTTATGATCAATCCATGTTAGTTCAAGGCTATGAATCAATGAACTTGGGTTATCGTAACAAGGATTAGGCATTGCTAGCTTGAACGGGCTTGATTAAGGACCGTGACAACTTGTATGCACGTTTGGGTGTCGTTGATGAAATTGTTGAGATAAGTCGCTTTAATTGGCCTTGAGAACCAAATGCTTGAGAAGTCCTCTTTGGCCGTAGATATGTACCTTAATGGCTAATTAATCGCTTGAACTAATAAGCCCGGAATTGATTGAACCGAATGCTTTGATTTGGCAATGAATTGCTTGCTATGAGATGAACTTACTTGTGTTTGAAATCTTGACTTGCTTGTAATTAATGGTATGGCCAATGCATTGCGCTGCGAGTGTTTGATCTCGATTGACCCGACGAGATCTTGCGGCTCGAGAGTTAATAAACTACCGAATCATCTCAAGGGCTGTAAGAATCGAGAGTCGTTATATTTGACCGAATCATCTCGAGGTCCAGACGCAAGAAACCTATATTCGACCGAATCATCTCGATGGCACGGAGTATCGAGAGTCGATATAGTGTCCAAATCATCTTGCAGCTCAAGAAGAGCATTGAAGGAAAGATCTGGTTAATGGAAATTGAACCGAGAATGGAATTACTTCATGAGTTCTATTTTTCCTCAAGTGCCCGATTGCTTGAATTGCTTGCTTTAAGTACGAAGCTTAGAATTGGTCTTGAATTGTGATCGATTGAGAGCGCCCGAATTGTTTGAAATGCCCGAATTTCCATGTCTTGCCTTTTATCTTACTTTTGATATGTCGAAGCTTTATTTTTCAAACTTCTTTATCAAAGTGTTTGGAGGTACTAATAGCTTAGTTTAGGTTTATGTTCGACTTATCGATATATAATCTCACCCCGTTGTGGGTCCCTCTTTTTCAGACCTCAAACCTTGACCCAATCCCTATGCGGACACTTTTTGGGCTACCGAAGGATTTTGAGCTCGTGGTCACCACGTATCCAATGGGACCTAACCCGACATACTATAAAAAGGCTAGCACTTTGTGAGTGGATGATGGCGATGATAACTGGACGCCGTATACCTTTTTGTCCTGGACGTACAAGGACGAAGACATTGCTTTCGGACCGCTTAGGGATTGTGTTATACCCGATGAGGTGCTAAGAGCCGCAGGATATTTTGAGGCCGTCGTCCCTAATGCCAAATGTGCTGAAGTGGAGCCCATAACCGAGCTTGAACTTGAGCCAGAACTTCCGGAGCTCGATGACCCTATTGAGGACAAAGGGATTGTGGAGGCTCGAGATGTCAAGATTGACCACATGTGTCACACCCCGACTTTCGAGCTCACGACATCCCTACCTTACTCGCCTCAAGTCATAATTGATAGCGTCCCAGGTAAGCTATCGACCTACAAAATTACGGCGTATGCGGAACGTGCAATTCTCCCAGACAATCAAGATCAGCGGGATAGTACAGTAGTAAAATCATCAAACTCAATTTAACAAAAATAATTTCATTCAAGAGTCGGAGCAGACGAATTTTAACCCTACCGAGCTATAGTAAATATATACAACCCCATACTTCGGGGTGGCTCACTAGGACCTCAAAAAGACACAAGGTCGGGTAAGGTTATCCCCTCGTTTACTCCCAAAAATCCTATCACAATCCACCAGGTTTAACGTCCGCGGGGTGAGAAATTAATCTCGGTGAGCCAACGCCTAAGCCCGGTTAGGACGTTGATTCGCTCGTACACCCTAATAAACAATCACAACAATATAGAGTAGATATTTCAATCACATGCAAGCTTACCCTCCATGCCACACATAATGCAATGCGGACGCGACTCAACAAATAACCAACCAAACCAATTCAACCCAATGCAAAGCATCACAACACTTGCATGCATAGGACACCACACGTAGCCCATTTATTATCGATTCTAACCGTAGGTCCAGCACACTAGTTAGTTGATGCTCTCCCGGCAAGACCAAGCATCGTGTGACTCCGCTCGATCAACCAAAAGACAATGATTGTGGACACGGCACGACACTAATAGCTAGAAGACAATGGCTTCGGCCCATCATAAGCTGCGATCGGCAAACGAATAGCTAGAAGACAAAAGATGACGGGCATCCAGCAACTAGAAGATAATGATTGCCAGGACCGATCGACCAGAAGACAATGATCGTCGGAAATATCCCATTATGTGACCACTCAAGCAGTTCAACAACCAGCCGGTTCATTTCTTGGAATTAGGTCGAATGCTCATTCTCGCATGTTCAAATACTTAGCCCAAGGCCATTTTCATGCAAAACCATGCAATTTTATCTCATATGTAGTCACATGAATGCGCAATTATATCGATTGACACACCATACAATTTGGGGCGATTAACCTCTAATCGGACCCCCACGGCAATCAACAGCCAAACCGGCATTCATAGCCAACAATTCATAAATCCATTAATCAATTACAGCCAGTTGATTATTGATTCCAATTTCAATTCCAATTGCACACTCGTCTCTGACCTATCACTCGCTCGCGATCAACTAACACAATCAGTGAAATCAATCGATTCTACTCATCAATTAGCCACGCACAACCTAGCTAATTGACTAATCTTAACTAATTACGGTCATTTAGCCTAAACCACATTTCTATCTAGCCCGACCGTAATTAATCTACCTAAACATCCTAATTAGCTAATTAAACTAAATCTAAACACGATTAGCGTCCTAACCAAGAGTTAGGGGTTAACTCACAATAAAATTAGCTTGGGCGATCTCAACTCGAGCGGCGACGACACGAACTCGGCCCGGCCCAACGACGACGATTAATGGCGACTCATGGCCCCAACGACTTTGGGCTTCCAACTTGATCAAAGAGGGCCCGAAGGACTTGGAGACAACTCGGGACAACGGGACGGGACTTGGGGGTGGCGGTGAACAATGGCGGCATAGTGATCGGTAAAAGAAAAACAGGGGAAACGGGGTTGTTTTGGGTGGTCTCTAACTGTGCAAGGTCGAGGGAAAGGGTGGCCAACGTCGAGGGGTCTCCGGGGGGGCTTCAGGTGGTGCTGGTGGTGGCGGCAAACGGCCGGATACAACGGAACCATGGTTGAACAGAATCGGGAGCAAAATAGGGGATGTTCGGGTGAAACATGGGAGGTTGGCCAAGGCTCAAATCGGGCTCTATGGGCGACGGTCGGCTCCCGGCGACTTCATGGAGCTATGAGAGGTCGAGGGTGACGACTTGGGGTGGTTGGCGGCCAATGGGCGTAGCTTGTTTGGCGGCGGAGGGCGGCGGACAGCAATTTGGCCCAAAATAGGGGACGGCGGCTTCGAACGGCTGTTCCGGGTCTTGTGGCGGCGCGCGCGGCCGTCAGAGGAGGCGAAGTGGCGGCCAGTGGCGGGTGGTGGTGGCTAGAGGAGGTAGTGGTCACGCAGTGGCCTTGGTAGAGGCGGAGCAGGCACGGTCCGAGGGTGAACAAAACAGAGCAGGGGACGCCGGGCTTCCTCGAGCTCGTCGGACGATGGGGTGACGGAGGTGTGGCGGCGTGGCTGTGGTGGTGGTCGGACGGTGATGGCTCGGTGCTATGGTCGCGCAACAACGAAGGATGAAGAAGGGAGGCGTTTGGTGGTGGTGTTATGCGAAGAATAGTGAGGAGGAGGGAGTGTAGATGTGAGGAGAGAGAGAGAGAGAGAGAGAGAGAGAGAGAGAGAGAGAGAAAATGTTGACTCGTTGACTGGGGGATTTGACCAAATTTGACTGGGGTGGGGCCCACGGGTCTCATCCAATTAATTTTCTTCGTCTTATTTGCACAATATCCAAGGGCAAAACGGTCTTTTGATAATTTAGGACTAATCGGATTTTTGGCTCGACTAATTGGGAATGAAATTTGGATTTTCACGGTCTAGGTTCGGTCCGGAAAAAGTCTAGGCGCGAGGATTAGAATCCTAAGTCGCAGCAACTACAATTTCAAGACCCAATCGAAACCGAGCAACAAATCGGGAAACGTGCAAAAATTGTCACTTATGTCCTTTTGATCTGAAATTTTATACCAACTGGAATTCAATAATAACCCTTTTTATTGAACTCGGTCTCTTAACAAACTACGAATTTCCAGGGCGTCACAACATGGACACTTCTGAGTCCGAGCGGGAGTTAGAGGATGAGTTTAACGCGCCTTTGGAGTCCGAGTCCGACGTGGAGTCCATAGAGCTCGTGGAGTTCGACAATTCTGAGGTCGATATGATGAAGGTGTATGGGACGAGTGTTTCTACCGAGTACGCTCCTCCCGTCGACGAGTCCACCGATGGCAAGACCGACCCTTAGGTGTGGCTAAGCCACCTATCTTGTGATACTCTCTTAGGTTTAGAGAAGTTGGACTTGGGTTAGCCACCGACCTCCTTTGATGTTCTATATTCGCCTACTCCGAACCTAGTTTGTAATTCAGTAGTATGGCATGTTGCAAAATGACTAAGTGTTATGCTATGTCGTTTCCTAAGTCATTTTGTTATTTTCTGTATGGAGTTTTGTTTGTGCTTCCACTTGTGCATTTCATATCTCGTTTAAGATGTGCGCCGTTGGATCTTGGGATAATCGCAAGTAAAGGACAAGGAAGGGATGCTCATGCACTCGTAAGGATGTGGGGCGTGACAATCCATGTATAAGAGTCGAGAGACACGGTTATTGGAAACTTCATTTATTAATTTGTAAGAATTTCATACTTGTTTCCCAAGTGTGCATGGTTCACAGAGCTTTATTTGTTCAAACTTAGTATCTAGAAATCCTCTCACAAGCTTCTTCAAAGAGAGCTTTGAAATTTAGCTTCTTGTGCCAAAGTTTTGAGTCGCCTTTGACAGATAGTAGACATTTCACTTCCTCGGATGATGTATCCAGAAGATACATGTCTTTGTCCAAGAAATGAGCACTTGTTATCCCAACTTATGCCCGAACAATTATCTTCTGCGAAAGATACTTTATATCCAATATCACGTAGCTGGCTTATGGTTATGAGATTGAAATTCAAACGCTTGACCAATGAGACATCATTGATAAGAAGAATGCCAATCTTCACGGTTCCTTTGCCAGTAATTGTTCCTTTATTTTTAAATCTTTTATCTTTTGAAAAAATCAAAAACTCGATTAACCCTTTATTTTTCATGAAAAATAAAAAAATGAGTCCCCAAATGAGTTGCCAAGCTGTCATGACATAAAATGAAAAATTTCAGGTTAACGGATTATCAGGTTAATCAAATTAACTAATTTAATTCAGACTCTCCTAAGCCTCATTGAATCGCAACTTAGATTTGATTTCGGGAAATGTATATTCAATTTGGAGCCGCTGCTAATTGTTTTTTTTTTTTTTTGGTAGGCCGATTAGATATTTAAGTAAATTAGCGGGACAACTAAATTACTTCTACAAATCAGAGATAATGAATTCGAGGACTTGGTTAATCTAACTTTTCAATTAACGCCCTTTTAGTATCTATTTTCATGAAAAATTCTTTTAACTTGATGATGTGAATTAAGTGATTTCTTTTTTTTATAAATGCAATGCAATTAACCTACATGACATGATAATATGAGTGAGATAATGACATGGCAAAATATAATCTAAACTATATGCCATGTGAATGACACATATTTTTGTATTTTCGGATTGAGGGACAATTAATATGAAAACATTACCCTAAAATAAAGTAACATCCAATTTTAATTAAGAAAATGATTTCTCAAAGTCTTAACTTGCAATAGCTGTTATTTATGACATGTGAAAGGGACTTTTAGCATGTTTTACACTAAGAAAAATGAGGTTTTCTTTTTGGGATTTTTTAAGAATTTAATTAAACTACAAAAATGAAAAGTACGAGCACAAATAAACAAATATGCCCATAATACACCTTTTTATTCCGAAAATTCTGATTTTTATTCGTAATGTACTCTTAGATTTGAGTCAGTAAGCGAATATGGTATAAAATAACATCATCCCATTCTATAAAGGGAAGAATATGAGATTCTATATGAAGTTACCAACCCTTTCCATCGAGATTGAGGACATGGTATGTAATTTCTATGTTGGCACAATCGTACTTTAAGATTAAAGTTGGATATTTCCCTTTTGCACATTCCGAAAGGTCTAGGCACATAGAGAAGCATATATTATGAATATATTTTCTTATAATTGTGCAAATTTTTATAATAAAAAAAGACAATTACATAAAATAAACATGATATGAATATGATTAGGCAATGCAAACAATATAAGCAAACAACCGCCAAATTTGCAAACATTACCAAACAATATAATAAAAATCAACCACCAAATCTAATTGAATTTCGAAAAATTACATGGGGTGGCCGAATTTTAAAGGCAATCTTATCTTATCCGTAAAAGATTCACATTTTTAAAGGTATGCTATTCACAAATATATTCCACAAGATATGCCGGATATTCAATAAGATATGCAAGATATTCTAAAGGATATGCTCTGAATTCAAATCAATTATTTTAGGTAGCGAACCTTTCAAAAATTCTAAAAGAATAAAGCCATTACCTAATTTGGCAAATCGGATTGCCAAATTTGAACTCCGAGCTATCATGTGGATCAAGCCCAAAACCCACGGACCGGCTTGGGGATTTGGTGCACACACGGATAACGAATGGCGAGGAAACTCAGCTTGCTGTCCATAGTTGCGCATGACTGATTTCAAGGCTGGTTCAAGGGGGTCGGCTTGACCAATGTCCAAGTAGACTGCATGGGTCAATATAGGCCTGTTTGTGGAGGGACAAGCGAGAAAACAAGCCTTAAATAGCAAGAAACATAGTTGAAGAGCAGGCTGTTCGGTGAGGATCAGTGGGAAAAATTGCTCTTGTACAACGTGCAAATTCTCCGTAAACAATGACTGGAACTTGAATGGGAAAAGTATACTAGAAGTGCTATAACTTTTGTACGGCGTTCACTTGAGTGTCATAACTTTCAAAACGTTCACTTAAGTGCCATAACTTTCAAAAATCGTTCACTTGAGTACCATGTTGACGTGGATGCCGGAAAACCTGATGTGGCAGCCAAAAAAGGTGACGCAAGACGCCGAAAAGCTGACGCGGCTCGCCGGAAAGCTGACGTGGTACGCCGAAAAATTGACTGTAGTACTCAAATGAACGATTTTGCTCCGACGTGGTACTCTAGTGAACGATTTTTGAAAGTTATAGTACTTAAGTGACGTTTTGAAAGTTATGGTACTCAAGTGAACACTGTACATAAATTATAGCACTCATGGTGTACTTATCCCAACTTGAATCGAACAACAAGGAATTGTCCCCGATTTAGCAAGGAAAAACAACGCTAAACGGACCCCGACCAATGACGAGTTCAAGTACCAATCATCAGCAAAAACCGGTACTAAACAACAGGTAAATCAGTAGCAAAACCGAAGCGGAAAAACAAGCGGAACCGAATAGCCAAAAAACAACCGGAAAAGATGAAGAAGACCATAGGGACAAGTGCAAAAACCGCAAGAAAAAATAAAAAACTGCAGGGTCGGCTCTAGAAACCGCATGGAAGAAGATGGCAGCCGAAGATCTCGCCTCTCTCTCTCTCTCTCTCAAGTAAATTCTAATTTCTCGGGCCCCTTTAAACCCTAAACTTAAGTCCGTTTATATGACAAAAGGGGCTTAAGTACACTATAAGTGCTAAAACTTATGCCAACTTTTTTTGAAAAACGATCACTTTAGTGCCAAAACTTTTAAAACAATCACTTAAGTGCTAACTTTTTTTAAAAGTGATGATTCAAGTGCCAATTTTTTTTAAAAACACTCACTTCGATGCCAACTCCGGCAAGCTACGTTAGCTCAAATATTAATAAAAAAATAGGCCATGTTGGATTTTTGGCAAGCCATGTCAGCTCAAATATGATTGGCACTAAAGTAATCGTTTGGGAAAAGTACACTATAAGTGCCATAACTTGTGTACGGCGTTCACTTGAGTGCCATAACTTTCAAAATGTTCACTTAAGTGCCATAACTTTCAAAAATCGTTTACTTGAGTGCTATGTCGGAGTAAAATCGTTCACATGAGTGCTACAGAAACTTTTCCAGCGTGCTATAGTAACTTTTCCAGCGTGCCACGTCGGCTTTCCGGCGTGCTACGCTAACTTTTTCAGCGTGCCATGTCAACTTTTCCGGGTGCCACGTCAACATGGCACTCAAGTGAACGATTTTTGAAAGTTATGATACTTAAGTGAACGTTTTGAAAGTTATGGCACTCAAGTGAACGCCATACAACAGTTATGACACTTCTAGTGTACTTTTCCCGTAATTGTTTTTAAAAAAATTTTGGCACTCAAGTTATCGTTTTGAAAGTTTTGGCACTAAAGTAAGCGCCGTACACAAGTTTTGGCACTTGTAGTGTACTTTAGCTAGACAAAAAGTGTGAGGCCTTGGAAATTCGTCAACTATAAGATGTCGAAATTCAATAAAAGGATTATTATTGGATTTCAATTAGTATAAAATTTTGGATCGTAAGGACGTAAGTGACAATTAATTAGATGATTCTCGATTTGTCGTTCGCTTTAGATTAGGTTTCGAAAATCTTAGTCGCCGCGATTTAGGATTTATTTCCTCGCGCTCGGACCCGATCTTGACCAAGCCTAGACTGTGAAAAGACCAAAAATATCCTCGGTTGGTTAAGCCAAAATCCAACTAGTCTCGATTTATCAAAAGACCATTTTACCCCTTAATAATGCACTAGGTGACAAAAATTCAAATCCATGGTGGGTCCCCCTCTTGCACATGTCACACCCCAACCACTAATCACCCATCAAGTCTTTTAGTCAACCACATACCTCTCTCTCTCTCTCTCTCTCTCTCTCCCCCTCGTCGTCGCCCTTTCCTTCCCTGTTCTCGGGCGACCCCCAAACGGCTTGCTCCTCTTTATCCTCCCCGCGACACCACTACTACCACTTCTAGCCTTCTTCGTCTGCTACCACTCACCACCTCGGCCATTACTTCGACCGTCGCGCATCCCCGGAGAGCCATGGTTCAGCTCGTCCAACCCTCCGCCCTGCTTCGGCTTTAGAGGGCTTTTCGAGCTATGATAGCCCTCGTCGCCACCTTCAACCACTACAAGCCTCCACATTATCGTCCCTCCGACCACTAGACTCTGTTAGTCTGCCATGCACCACCTCCAAGCCACCGCAAGCAACCCCGAAATAGACCCGACGCCGCCTGCCCTATTTCTAGTTACCCGAACCCCGCGGCTGTTGTAGTTGCTTTGGCCTCGCTCCGTCGCTCGCCGACCACCCTCAACCATCATTCTTGACCCGTCCCCATCCCCCGAAGCCGTTGTAAATGGTTCGCTGCCCGTAGAGCTCAATTTCATCCCGATCCAACTTCCTTTGTTTTCAAATCGTAGCCCCTATTTTGGCGCCGGTTCTGTCCAGCCGTCGTTCCGCCACCTCCAGCTATTCGCCGCCAGCGCCACCTATAGTGACCCCGGTGACCCCCCAACCTAAGCCAACCGTTCCCCAACTCATGAGCCACCCGAGCCCCCACAAAACAGCCCCGGTTCAACTTGCTCCCCTATTTTCGACACCTGTCCCGCTCTTTTTCCACTGTTCATCCACCGGCAACCACCAGCTACCATCCCGAGTCTCGTGCCGCTATCGTGGAGAATCGTCACGTCCCTCGAACCATCCTTGATCAAGTTGGGAGCTCGAAGTTTGGATTGACCGTGAGTCACCAATAGTCGTCACTAAGCCGAGCCGAGTTCGCCGTCGTTGCCGAAACCGCCCGAGCTAGTTTAATTTGTGAGTTAGCCCCTAACTCTCGATGAGGACGCTAATTGCATTCGGAATTAGATTAATTAACTAATTAGGGTGTTTATGTAGTTTAATTACGGTCGGATTAGCTAGAGACTTGGTTTAGGGTAAATGGCCGTAATTGGTTAAGTTAGATTAATTAGCTAGGTTGTCTGTGGCTAATTGGTGATTAGAATTGATTGATGGTGATTGGTTGATCGCAAGCGAGCGATAGGTTAGAGATGAGCGCATGATTGATTGTCGATTGTATTTGAAATTATTATCGAAATCGATCGGCTTCGATCGATTAATCATCTCTTACATTGTTGGAATTAAATGCTGAGATTGACTATTGATTGTCGTGTGTCCGATTGGGGTACAATCGCCTCTAATTGCTTGAGTTGTCAATCAATTGAATTGTGCATTCATATGACCACGTATGAGATCAAATTGTATGTTTTAGCATGAAAACAGCCTTGGGCCAAGTATTGAACATGCGTGTATGAGCATTCGATCTAATTCAAAGAAATGAACTGGTTAATTTTCGGATGTACTTGAATGGTCATATAATGGGCGTAAACAGTGCCAATCGTACAAGACCCCGACAAGTTCGTACCGTGCCGGTCGTACGGAACCATACGACTTGTCAGATACACTTCAATACGTGTATGTGCCGGTCGTACAAATTATATAGATTGTTGGATGCCGGTGGCAACTTGTGACGGACCGACGCTCCTTTTGGAATGCCTATCTGCTATGCCATGCCAGTCGCACCGGATACATAGCTTTCGATTGCCGTCTCCAGAATTAAGGGACAATGCCTAGTCCTGTCGGTAGACACTACCAGTCGTAGTGTTGGGGGCTACACTAATCATGTGTGCCAACCACGTTAGTCGCGTGGGTCCTTCCTTAATAAATGGACTACGTGTGGTGTCCTATGCATGCAAGTAATGTGATGCTTTGCCAACGGTTTGGATTAGTTGATTTGACTATTAAGTCATCTACATTGCATTATGTGTGGCTTTTGGAGGGTAAGCTTCCATGTGGATGAGATATCTGCTATGTGATATTGCGGTTGTTTGTTAGTACGTTTGAGCGAATCAATGCCCTAGCCGGACTTAGGCGTTGACTCACCGAGATTTATTTCTCACTGTGTCGTTTAACCTTTCGGGTCCCAAGTGATGGAGCCCATGGATGTAAGGCGAGGGTCATTGCAGGATTTTGAGAGTAGATGAGGCTTTAACATTACCCAATCGTGTATCTTTTTGAGGTCTTAGTGAGCCGCCCCGAAGAATAGGGTTCTATATGTCTCCTATAGCTATGTAGGGTTAAAACTCATCTACTTTTGTTTATTAAATGAATTTGTATTTTGTGAAATGACTGCTACGGTTTCCTACTGTACTATCCTTGCTGATCTTGTTGTTTGGAAGAGTTGCACGTTCCGCATGCGCCGTAAGTTTGTCGGTCGATAGTGTACCTAGGACGCTATTGTCGCGACCCTCCTCCGGGCAAGAGGTTAACGAGCCGCGCTTCCGACTCGGTTAAGAAGTGGATCTTGGCGCGCGAGTCTCTCCCGAGATCCATTACTCGAATCGCAATGTGGGGAAATTTTTTAACGGGGTCGACCTTAGTGTGGTCGCGTGACATGTGTATAGTGTACATGCATATGGAGTCGTCACCGATCAATTCTTGGAGGGTATGATCGGGAACCCTATCGAGCGATCGGGAGAAACCGTTCGATTCTACGAGAACCGTAGATTTGGGTCCGGGGACTTGGTTACGCCGAAATTTACATGGATGCCCTTTTTGGTTACCGAGTTGAGTGATTTTCTAATCTAAGAGTTCATGCAGACGAAATTTAGGGTGAGGTAGGCTCTAACGATCTAAGGGTATCATGCAGACGGGAATTTGCTATCCTATCACTCACAATCTGGAAATTTAATATGCAATCAAGATAATCGCAGCCAAATCAACCAATCAATCAAGTAAGACGCGTCTAATATGACCCTATCGGCTCACGGAATGAACTCAATTAAGTGTCGGGATGGTTCGGGAAAATTTGGGGCGGAAGGCCCAAACGAGTAAAATGGTCATTTTGAGGCCCCGGACCCAAAAATCACAAAATAGGGTCAGGCCGGTTGAATGTGGCCATTTCTCATTTTTTATGATTTTTTAGAATTTTTTTGGAATTTTTCTAATTTTTTTGAATTTTTATTTATTTTCTAAAAGTCAGGAATTTTTCGGATCAATGTGAATCGACCTTCAAAACTTCAAAATTGCTCGATCTAGACTATAAGAGTCCCGAATCGACCTAAACATTTTTGTAGAAATTTTTTTGGGAAAATCTGGGAATTTTTATGAATTTTCTATGAATTTTATTAATTTTTTGGATTTTTGGAAGTTTTTATATATTTTATATTTTTTTTATTAATAATTTGGACCGGGTCAACCCGATCCGGACCCACTCGGACCCGTTTTACATCAAAACGACGCCGGATCTAATTTCTATATATTTTTTGATTTTCTAAACTATTTTCCTAATATTCGGAATTAAAGAAAATAAACGGACAGTTGAGATCAATCCTAGAATCAATCTCAACCGTCGACTCACTCGGGCTAAAACGACGCTGCATCTAATGTTTAACGAACGGCCACGATTCGAACTAGACTCAATCCGAGCCGTTGAACCACTTAGACTACAAAACGACGACGCTTTGGCACCTCTTTTAGACGACGCCGCATCACTCTAATGCATGGATGGCCACGATCTAATCTAAAACTAGATCCGGGCCGTCTGTTCTTTCTGAAGACCAAAACGACGACACATTAGCCCTGGACACAAAACAACGTCGCTCTTCTACTAATCTAAACGGTGCCATTTTTTTATTTTTCTATTTTCTATCTAATAAACGAAATAACATAAAATATTAAAAATTAGATCCAACGGCCTAGAATCAAACTCAGCTATTTTTCTTAGCCGTTGGATCGGATCCGAGTCGGCTCGCTCGCGCCAACGGACGAGCTGACTTGGATCTGAGCTGGACCAACTAGACGACGATACCTCAGCCTATTGACCTGTTGACTCCGCCACCTCAGCTCGTCTTCAACCTCTCGCCAACGACAAAACGGACGGCCAGAATTTCTCCGGCAAGATCTAACGGTGAGATCTCGCCGGAATGACACGAGACCAACACCAATCGACTTGTCTAATCATCTAGATTAACATATCTTAGAATCAAACATTTCTATCGGTTAAATCATGAGAATCGAAGTACGCACAGTCGACCATCGCCAAGTTCGGACCACAAGATTCAGAGCAAATCACAGCAATTCCTTCATAGGCAAGCATAATCGAGAGTTCAGAACACTTACCTCGAGCTCTGATTGAGCTCGCAAATGGCGGAATTGCCCGGTCGAAGTTCGACCAGGCTGCGACTAGTTGTAGGTTTGACTCGAGGTGTTTGAGCGAGATCAAGGCAAAATAGAGATGTGAACCGAATCGGTGATGCTTGGGGAACAAAACACACACAATAATTGAGATGATTATGCTCGCTAAGGCATGATACCATAAACACGCAAAGAGAGGATCGAGAAGCCGACTCACCGTTTCTGGAGATCTCGGGCCAATTGAACAGCTGCGATCGCTTCTCCAAGGTGCTAGGAGACTTCTGGAAGTGATTTGGCGCTCCGATTTGACCCGAGTTGGCCGGCCGAGCGACTTGCAGTCCAAGCTCCGTCGAACGGCAATGGAGCTCGCGAGAGCTTCTCTCTCTTGCTTTTCTCTCCTTCTCTCTCTATTCTGTTATCGCGCGAGCACGAATGAGCCTCTCTCTTCTCGCAAAGCTTCCTCAATCCTTTTATACCTGTTTTGAATTTGGGCGCGCACGGGCGAGCCTTTGCTAGCTCTCTCACATGTGTGTATACGCGCAAATGGGTCACTGGACGGCAACGGAATTAGTTGTGATTCCGTCCAAGTCCGTTAGGCCTCCGTTGAACCCCAAACGAGCATAAATTGCACTCGGTCTTGGAAATGTTGACTTTTCGAGCGCCGAGACTTTGATTGGCTCGCCGGAGCTTCTTCGGCGACCATTGGTCTTGCCATTGGTCTCAATCGACGCGGCTTGACTCGAGGAACAAAACCCCCACATTAATTGATTCAATTAGGTTCGAATTGTTCTTCAATTTCATTGTTGAATCTCAGCCTTCAAACTTGCAAATCCCGCAATGAATTGGGGAAGACGACACTGTTTTGGACCGATTTGACCGGCAGCTAGATAGGTCCGAATTGGTTCGTACATGCAATTTTCGAAATTAATTAAAATCCATGGGGAATTTTCACAATTAAACCTCAAAATTGATCTTAGGGGCTCGAATTCTATTTGGAAATGTGGTTTTGCCCAAAAGTTTACTTCAATTTCTACAAAAACCCCAAGTTTTTTTAAAATTGTAAATTGGGGAAAACTTCAATTGGATGACTAATTTATCAAATTGGACCAAGCCACCCCCGCCAATCGATTCAGAATATGTGAAAACCCTAGAGGGCAGTCCAATTTTGCTGTGCAAGTCCCTAGATTAAGAGTAATTTCAGAAATTGGAAATCCTAGGGACTAAATTGCAAAAATTGTAGGAGTTTTGCCCAATTTGTGCAATTCCCGCAATTGAGGGTGCAATTGATTAAATTGAAGTTGCAGAGGACCACAATTGAATGTCTTGACTCAAAATGTACAAAAATTGCAAATAAAAAGACTCAAATTGTATGTTTTATGTGACTTCAACCCTTAGTGTTGTGAAGAAACACCTAAAATTGAATTCAATTTTTGATTTTTCTTGAGGTCAATAAGAAGAGGGAATTAAAATAAAAATAGTGGACATTTTTCTATATTTTTGTGACCTTGGGAAGTATTTTTCTTGTATTTTCCTATTTTTTGAAAATAATAAAAAATGCGAAAAATATGAAAAATTATTTTTTGCTCAAAAATGGTTCCTTATGATTGACCAAGGCTACCAAACTTGATTTTTCAATTTTTTAATTTTTTTTGAATTTTTGTGAATTTTTATGAAATAAAACTAAGGAATACTTGACCAAAAATCGTGTGTCAACAACTGCCCCTCTTTGAAAGTAATCTCGCTTAGAGGTTGCTTTCAAAAACAAGATGATACCTGGATCTTTAATCTACTCCTACTGGGGAAAGAGTTTAAGAAAAACAAGCATCAACATTCAATTGTTTTACCTCTGCCATTGAAGTCCAAAATTCTAAGGAAGGATCATTTCGACTCATTCTTGATTGTAAGAGAGATGAGGAGAGAGAGAGATTTACCCGTAGCTCACCCGTTAGTGGTCTGAAGATTGTTGGTCTGAGGTTGAAAAGATGAGCTTATGAGATTACCTTTGAGTGATTCGTAAGGTCCTTTTAAAGCTCGACGTCCGTCCGATGTTAAGTGTCTTTCGTGGCGGTTTGAAGATTAAAAAGAAGGTTTACCCCGTAATAAGGGATTCACCTATTAAAAAATGGAGATCGGTTATCTTGTAGGAAGAAATTCACCGTTTGAGATGGAGATCGGTTATCTTGTAGAAAGGAATTCACCGTTTAAAAGAGGTTTGGCTATCCACCGGAGATTCACCTATTAAAAGGGGTTGGCTATCCCGTAGGAAGGAATTCACCAATTAAAAGGGGATTAGCTATCCCGTAGGAAGGAGTTCGCCGATTAAAAGGGGTTGGCTATCATGTAAGAAGGAGTTCACCAATTAAAAGGGATTGGGTATCCTATAGGAAGGAGTTCGCCGATTAAAAGGGATTGGCTATCCCGTAGGAAGGAGTTCGCCGATTAAAAGGGGTTGGCTATCCCGTAGGAAGGAGTTCGCCGATTAAAAGAAAGAGGGTGCCATATGAGGACCTAGGATTACTAGTGAACCTATAGAAGCTCAAACCCGATTTTCAAATTTTAAGAGTGAGGGTGCCATCAGAGGACCTAGGATTACTAGTGAACCTACAGAAGCTCAAACCCTATTTTCAAATTTTAGAGGTAGAGATTCGAGCACCCGGGGATGCTAGAAGACCTACAGAAAATCCAAGTTAGTCAAATCTTTAAAAATGTAGTTAATTCTGAGGATTTGGGGACACCAGGGAACTTGCAGAAATTCAATTAAACACAATTAGAGTTGCTTTCTGAGCAATTCAGTGGGTTAAGATCTTTGAATTATGATAAAAGAGTGATGATCCTAAATCCCGGGGAGAAACTTACGATTTCCAAATAGATTTTCAAATTGCATTTATGAAGGAAGCGTGTCCAAACACAAGTTCAAGTTTCATTGTGTTCAAATCTCCACTAGGGATGAATTTTAGATGTCATAACCTAAATATTCTTCAAAAAGGTCGTTTTAAAAGTTTTTCAAATGGGGTTTACTTCATCCAAGAGGGCTTCTCACCATTTGTGAAGGTTTTTCTCAGAACTCGAACTCGCTCACGTAAAACCTAAACTTGAGGTTTCGAGATCATTCGAGATGCATACAATTTGACCGATCGTAGAAGGCATTTGAAAGTGACTGTAATTCAAGCCAGGTCAAAGGTTTACCAAGGGATATTCATTGTGAGGTCAAGAAATGAACCTTGATTAGGAATAGCTTCTTCGGGTCTACAAGTCAAGAACTCTGAAGACATGATAATAGAGGATTGTACTCACCTCTTTAAGCGGTAGCTTCCCGTATGATTTCTTGCATCAACCTGAGACACTTCTAGATCGGAAAAGTTTTAGGTGATAGGTTGTATCTTGGCTCAAGGTCGGCTTTTTGAGAAAGGCCATATTTTCAAAAGAGGGGTACACATGGGTGATCACCTTGATATTTTCACCAGCCATCATTCGCTTTGAGGAAATTTCGCAAATGTTTTTCTTCAGTCGATTTTGAGGATTTTCCTCTTTTCACCGTGGTTTTTCAAACTTTGTCCCTTTTCGGGATGCTTTAAAATGGGCTTTGGCCTTGCTTTTACCAGGCACTTTGTTTTTTCGGGCTCTTTTATCTCTTGTCATTTTTTCGCATTGACCGGCTCTTTTCGAGACCAGGATCGAAAATTCTTCCAATTATGCTTTTAAATTATTGCTGGTAATTCCTTTGTCTTGCCCCGAGTTTAGGGAAGTGATCACCAACAATGGTTTAGAAATGAAGATCAAAGGTTCAAATTGGCTCTTTAAAGGATAAAGTGTTTGGGGATATAGAAATGAAGCACTTTTCTTCACTCGAAGGCGTTCCAAGCCTCCGCCAGAAATCTCCCGAAGCTATCACGTAAAGATTGATGCAAGTTAGCACAATAAAGTCTTACCTTGATCTTTTTCTCTTAGGAATACACCAATCGAACCTCCAAATATGCCCCAGTGTGGGGTGGTACTTGACAGGGTTTTATCCAAAAAATTTCTCCCTTTTGGTTTAGAGTGGTTGTCAAAGGATATAAGTGTGTATGGAAAATTTGAAACGAGAATGCCTTTTGTCATTTCAATCCATGTAATCACCGCGAATGATCCCTACGTCCCAAGATTAAGCTTTTTCTCTCTGTCATTTTCACTCATCTCTCAAGTGTATCGGGGACGTGTTTGAGGATAAAGGTTGCCTCTTTTCATCCGAAGGATCATCCTCTTGAAAAGCTTTCAAACTATACCTTTTTATAGAACTTCAGGGCGCTTTCATCAAAATTCATCATTCGTAAAAATTTTCATCAAAAACGATACATTTAAAAGATGCATATGAAATTTCAAAGGGATGTTTCTTTAAAAGGCCTTACGGTTTTTTCCGATCAAAATTTTTAGTGTTAAGTATGATAACACCTTTTATTGTAGATGAGCATCCTTCATAAAAGAAAAGGACCTCAAACCTGTTTTCTTCAAATGTTGGCTCCTGTTTCCTGGATAAACAAAAAGGAACCAATCACTCATGGATATTCAAAATTTTAAAATCAGAAATGACTCGTTGTTTGATCAATCGCTCCGCAGGATTCTTCATGACTCCAAGCTTCCCCGCAAAATATAAACATATAGAAACGCATGTATGTAGATGGCATGTAGATGCAAATTTTATGTGACTCAGATTCGCTCATTAATCACTTTGAAGCTTGATTTTATTTCATGGATAGTACTTCTTCACGGTGTCTGCGTTAATTGGACTTGACAATTCTTCTCCATCCATGTTTACAAGGGTAAGAGCTCCCCCGAATAAGACTTTTTGAATCACGTAGTGTTGGTGGCTAGTGAATTCACCTAGAGAGGGGTGAATAGGTGATAACGTGTGATTTTAAAATTTTATTGCGGAATTCAAATCACACGGTGTAAAACAGAAATCTTAGATGCTAAAGTAATTCAATTGATGCAAGATATGTAATAGGATCGATGCATATTGTCCGTATGCGATTTAGCTATCACAAAGTATTTAGAGTGATCAGATTAAGAGATAAGGAAAACCGCACAAAGGGATTATAGTGGTTCGACATTGGTTAAGCCTACGTTCACTTCTTCGGATGACAACTAATCGGCTGGATTCCACTATTAATCTGCTCAGAGGTTACGGATCGTTGATCTCCTTGACATGCAAGACTTCACACTTAGCGTTCAACACTCTTGTGTACACCTTCTCACAATTACAATGGATGGATCAAGAAGTGTGTTTAAAATGGAGTACACTCTATTTAGGAATTATGAACATTTTTCCCTCTTTACGCCAATCTCTGATCCTTTCATCTTCGAGATGTCTTTTATACTCTTCCGCCTCCAATCTAGCCGTTGCAAAGCATCTAGAAGAGATCTCTCCAAATCTACCCTTTTGGACAAGATGTTTGCAAAAAGAAGATCTCTTAGCCGTTGTGGATCACCAAAGGAAAGTCTTCCCCGTTTGGATCAAATCGCCCATACAATTATGATCCCGGGTTTCCATAGATGGTTTCTTCCATTTAGAAAGCCTTGATTTGTCTTCTTGGTTCCGCATTCTTGATTGATCTCAATCGATGAGAATCTTCAAGGATGATCTAGCTCGATGGCGTCCGTAGATATGCATCAATTAAGCTCAATTTGTATTCCTCTTGAAATTCTGATTACTGCTAGTGAAGTACTTCTCTCGTAGCTTGAGCGTCATTCCAACGTCCGAGCTATCCTCACTCAAGGTCCGAGCTCGAACCAGCATCCGAGACTCTTAGAAACAACATCCGAGCCAAATCCTTTTGCTAGATTCAATCCTGTGCATCCCCGCACCAAAGGATAATCCGTAAAACAAGAAAATCACAGTATTATCTCAAAATACAAGTGTACTAGGATTGTTTTGTCAACTTCAAAACCGTCTAGGGATTTTTTCTCAACAATCTCCCCCTTTTTGATGATGACAAAACGATCCACTATATGAATGAAAAAATTGGGTTTAGAAAAGGATGAGCAACTTCAACAAAGTTACTCTAGTGATAATCTTGCTAAGTAATAATTTTGGAGTATCGTTCTTTGTACTTTTAGCAAGAATAAGTTCCGAGAAAGAATGCATTTATATGCTATGATGAGTAATCTTTAGAACTTGTGTTATCTCATTCGATAAGTTTATATTCTAAGTGCTTTGAGATATTAAACGGTTTCAAATACGAACAAGTATAAAGATTGTAACTTCCTCAAATCATCACGCTTTGTTAAAGCTTAGAATTTGTCCTATTCAATCAGAGCTTTCAAATATGTGATTTTGAAAAAGTGAAACTTGTTCACCTGTTCCGTTTAAGAGAAGATAAGAAGATGTTCATTCTCGGATGATGTCTCCAAAGTTCATGCTTTTGTATTCCGCAGAACATGCTGAAATCCTATATTTAAAGGATACTTGCCGTAACACACACGCATATAACAGATTGATCTCACACGATCCAATCATACAATCATATACAATTATGAAGTGTATATCATAACACCATCAAATATATCTCAATTGAATCATAACACCATCAAATATATCTCAATTGAATCATAACACCATCAAAACAATATCACAAATATATCTCAATTATATGCCATTTTTCTCCCCCTTTTTATCATCAGCAAAAGGGAGTATCCTACGAGAGTCGATAGTGATAAAACATTGCTCCCCCTGAATTCAATGCATATTCGTGTCATTTATGCAATCTACTCAAAACATACTAACATTCAGAAAATAATGAATCATTCAATCAAATCATGCTGGCATTCAATTTGTCAATCATTCAATCAAAGAAGAATATAGTGTGAGAAGATTCGAGTACTTGATCCAAACATCAAAGAAAATTTTCTTTTAAAACATTAATCTTTTGGTGTTTAGTCCGGATGAGAAGATGTTGGGGGTTGAACTGAAGTGGAGGCTTGGTCCGCAGGTAGTTGAATAAGGACAAACTTTGATAGCTGATTTAGCTTTAAATCCAGATCCTTCTTCAAAGTGATGATCCCGTTGTCCAAGAGGCCCAAATGAGATTCCGAATGATCATGGATAGTTCTCTGAATTTTTGCAACCTCAGCATCTACCTTTGTGCTTAGGCCTTCAACTTGTGAGCGCAGAGAGGACCAAAGATCTGACCATTTTTGGTCCATTTCTTGTTGCCTCTGTGCTATTTCCCTAAGAAGGTCCGAGGTACTGTCTATCTCATCCGTCCGAGTTCCTACATTTGTTGACTCCCTCCGAGTCCTTGTATGGTGCTCGGATGATGAAGCGTATATGTCCGGGAGATTTGCTATTGCAGCATCATCGGTTTCTATTTCAGCTTGCTCCCTCTCAAACATTTCTTCTTGTAGAGGTGGCCCCTCCGTCTCTGTTCCCTATTCCGGAACTGATGATGTTTCTTCTTTTTCTTTATCTCCTCCCGCTTTTGTGTCCTCTTTTTCCTTTTCCTGCTGTTCCAATTGAATGGCAGCCTCATCCTCATAAGTTGTTCTTACGATCGTTTGGATCGGCTTTTCTAGTTCCGAGTCATCTCATTCTGAGCTGTCCGAGATATGCTCTTTTTCAATTCTGTCAACCAGCACCTTAGCAAGTTTTCTTCTTTTGCTACTAGGTCTAGTTGATTTGTGAGCAAGCATCTTGATTGTTCTCTTTCGAGTGGATTCGGAGGATGGTTCTCAAGACTTGTTCTCTGAAGATTCAATAGCAGCCTCCTTCCGAGGAAGGTCTATGAGGATCACTTTCTTCTTTCTATCCCTCTAGCTTCCATTCTCAAATCTGTAACCCATCTTTGTGAGCATAGTCTCACCCATGCTTCCATGATGAAGCTCTATGGTTCCGAGCTCCAGAGGTACCACTATCCATAGGTACTCAAAAATTTTGCTTATCGTAGATCCATAGGGCAGCGGACCCTTGTTCTTCTTCATTGCTCTCCTCATATGCATAAAGATTAAGTGAGGCAGAGAGAAGGGTTATCCATTTAGAAAGGCCTAGATAAGCTTTGCCTCATACCTTGAGACATCTATTTTTGAGGAACCCTTTGGCCTTAGGCAGTTGATAACTATCTTATGCAAGATAATGGTCCTCGGAGGAAAGTGGTGATGCTCAATGTGTGGCTTGTTGGCTCTTGACAGATCGGGGTTGCCAGATAGCTTCTTATAGACATCTTCATCTGAAACATGGATTTTAGTGAAGTTGAACAGCTCGGGCCCAAGAATGTCCGCCATGTCTTCAAGACTCAGAATGATGTTCCGCCCCCTGTAGGAAAATCGAATTGCATTTCTATCAATCATTGTGAAGTTTGAATAGAAATAGACAGTTAGTTCAGTGTAAGTTGGTGTAGATAAGGAGCAGAAGTTGTGAAGCTGCAGGTTGGTGAGAGGATAAAGAATCTGCAGACCATTCCTTTCGAAAAAGTCTGAATCGATAGGTCTGTTAGGCATGACTCCTCTAGCAAGTAATGCCTTGTAGCATTGTTCATGTTCTTTTTATCCGAACAACTTGTCCGCCTCTTCTTCATCGGCCAAAAATTTCATGGGCACAGATTTGAAGAAGGAATAAATCAATTCATCATCATCGTCTCTCAGATGTTCAGACACGTAAATTTCCTCTTCTCTCACATCTTTCTTTTGAGCACTTCTCTACTCAATTTCCACAGGTTCTCCAACCTTTTCTTTTCCCTTTCCGGAGGGACTACTCTTCCGAAGTTCCGTTCCTACCTTGGTAGCTAGCCCGATTTACGTCCGAGTGAGCATCTCGGAGAATCTTTGCATTTCTCCCTCATCGAAGAATCCATTTATTTTAACAAAATCCAGAATGTCAATTTCAGACCTACCACCAATTCGCATTCCTTTAATAATATTCAACGGACCCCTAGCTAGCCTTATTCTTTTATCAATAGGTAGACTAGCGTTTTCCTCAAGGGTTCGGATTACCGTTGAAGAGATTCGTTGCTGAATCTTCTTACGTTTCTCCTCCGTTAGTCCTAATGGTGAAATCTCTGTCATATGAGAGATCAGTCTTTGTGCCCGCTCTTCGGCTTCACTCGGCGGGGTGGTGAGTGCTGGAGCATCCCCATGTGTTTTCTGTCCTAGGCAACCGGACCGGCGAGAACCAGCCGCTGAAGATTTCTGTGCCGAGGGATTTTTTGGTGCCATGAAGAATGAAATTTGTTGGGTAATCTTGATCGTGGAGCTCGGGGAGTTTTTAGGGTTTGTGGATTTCGTAGAACCGAGAGAGCGATTTGTGAGGGTGAACGAGTGGAGAAGATTTAGGGTATATGAGGCGTTTTCTCAAAGGGGAATTCTTTAAAAAAGATTTTGAGAATATTTTAACTCAACCAATTTTAAAATCAAGCAAGGCAATCAAATATTCAATCAGAGCAATCAGCACAATCACATAATATTTGCCGAATATTTAGGAAGATTGTGTTGATGCGTACCTTATTTGTTGCCAAAAATAAAAACGACTTATGCGCCAAGATTTCGAACGATCAAATCTTTTGTCGTATCTGCTCGTAAGATGTTGTCTATAGATGATTTTCCACGTTCTGAGATCCGTAAGTTTCTTCCGAAGATGTTTTCGGGCTCTGGAGTTGCTGAAGGTCTTCAGATGATACTTTCCAAGTTTTGAGGAAATTTCTCCTATCTAGATCTCAGCTCGTATAGGAATTATGGTAATACCCAACTCTTGTCTAATGTACTCAAATGTATTTTTATCGAGTGCCTTAGTGAATATGTCAGCTAATTGATGTTTAGAATCAACAAATTGTATGTTGACGTCACAGTTATGCACATGATCACGAATAAAATGATGCTTGATTTCAATATGCTTAGCTCGTGAGTGCAAAACTGGATTCTTTGAGGTTGATAGCACTTGTGTTGTCACATTTGATTTCCACATTGTGAGCTTCAACACCAAAGTCCTTCGCTTGTTGTTTCATCCATAGTATTTGAGCGCAACGGCTTCCTAGTGCCACATATTTAGCTTCTGCAATTGATAGAGCTTCGGTGTTCTGTTTCTTGGAGAACCAAGACACCAGCATTGATCCTAGAAGTTGACATGTGCCTGAAGTACTTTTTCTATCCAACTTACAACCCGCAAGATTAGCATCCGAATAGCCATGTAATATAAGATCCGAGGTTTTGGGATACCATAATCCTAGGTTTGGATTAGTTCCTATATACTTGATGATTCTTTTGACAGCAGACATATGAGATTCTTTAGGATTAGATTGAAATCTCGCACACATGCATACATCGAATATAATATCAGGTCGAGATGCAGTAAGATATAACAAAGAACCAATCATGCTCCCGTATAGCTTCTGATCAACCTGTTTGCCCCGTTCATCCTTATCTAGTTTGGATGAGGTAGACATAGGTGATTTTATTTTCTTGCAACTATTTTGACCAAACTTCTTCACTAGTTCCAAGGCATATTTTTCTTGATGTATGAATGTGCCTTGATTAGTCCGATTTACTTGTAGCCCTAGGAAGAATTTAAGTTCTCCCATCATGCTCATCTTGAACTCATTCTGCACGTTCCGAGAGAAGTTCTCACAAAGATGTTGGTTAGATGAGCCAAAGATAATATCATCAACATATATCTGGATAAGCAGAATGTCTTTACCTTCCCTTCTGATAAAAAGGGTTGTATCGACTTTACCTTTTTCGAAACCTTTTTCGCTTAGAAAATCACTTAACCTTTCATACCAAGCTCGAGGTGCTTGCTTGAGTCTATAAAGAGCCTTCTTCGGTTTGTAAACATGATATGAGTTCTTTGGATATTCAAAACCTGGAGGTTGTTTGACATAAACTTCCTCCTTGATATACCCATTGAGAAATGCTCTTTTAACATCCATCCGGTACAACTTGAAGTCATGATGGCAAGTGTAAGCAAGTAGCAACCTGATAGCTTCCGGTCTTGCCACCGGTGCATAGGTTTTATCATAATCAATCCCTTCTTCCCGTGAGTAACCTTGTGCAACAAGCTTTGCTTTGTTCCCGACTACTTTTCCTTTGTCATCCAACTTTATTCCGAAAACCCATTTGGTTCCAATAACAGGATGATTCTTTGGTTTGGGTACAAGTTCCCAAACTTCATTCAATCTGAATTGTTGTAACTCTTGTTGCATAACTTCGATCCAGCTTTCATCTTCGAGAGCTTCTTCAATTCTTTTGGGTTCAACTTCGGAAACTAGAGCAAAGGCATTTATTGTATCCTTGAGTTTATATCTAGTTCTGACTCCTTCATCTATATTTCCAATAACCCGATTTGCGGGATGACTTGATCTGTATTTCCAGCTTCTATTTGATTTATCATGTTCAGTCTCAGTGAGGTCTTCATCATTTGATCCTTCAGATGATGTGCCTTGCAATGTGTTTTCCATGTTTTGAAACGTTTTGACTAGTTCTGCGTCTTCGGATGATGGTTTTTCTTTTCCAGATGATGTGTTCCCAATTTCAGATCTTGTTGTTTCTTCAGAATCCATCGTCCGAGTAATCCGTTCTTCTTCAAATTTCACATTCATTGATTCTTCAACTGTCCGAGAGTTCTTGTTGAAGACTCGGTATGCTTTACTAGTAGTGGAGTAACCCAAGAATACACCTTCATCCGATCTTTCATCAAACTTACCACTCCTATCACTTGCAATCTTAAGAATATAACATTTACTACCAAACGCATGAAAATATGAAATATTTGGTTTTCTTCCCTTGTAGAGTTCATAGGGAGTTTTCTCAATCAATGGTCCGAGGAAAACACGATTGATTACATAACAGGCAGTCGAAACAGCTTCAGCCCAGAAATGAGGTGGAGCTTTGCTTTCAATTAAAGAAGTTCGTGCCATTTCTTGCAAAGATCTATTTTTCCTTTCAACAACTCCGTTTTGTTGAGGAGTATATGGAGAAGAAAAATTGTGTTGAAAACCATTTTGATCACGTAAATCAGCAAAGCAATTATTTTCAAATTCTCCTTCGTGATCAGCTTTGATACTTGAAATTGAATAACCTTTTTCATTTTGAACTTTTCTAGAAAATGTTTTAAAGAATGAGAACGCATCACTCTTGTGAGTAAGAAAGAATACCCAAGTGAATCTTGTATAGTCATCCACAATAACAAAGCAATACTTTTTACCTCCAATACTTTGTGTTCGAGTGGGTCCGAAGATATCCATGTGCAATAGTTGCAGAGCATGGGTAGAGATGACTTCATTAATGGGTTTGTAAGAATTTCTTACTTGCTTTCCGAGTGTGCATGCTTCGCAAAGTTTTGTTTTTTCAAATCTGGCATTTGGAAGTCCTCTCACCAGCTTCTTTTTGGAGAGCTTGTTTATTTGCTTGAAACTTATATGTCCCAGCTTTTTGTGCCATAGTTCTGGATCGTCTTTGACAGATAGAAGACATTTTTCATTTTCAGATGATGTGTCCAGAAGGTACATGTTCCCATATCTTCGTCCGATAAATGATGACTTGTTGTCTTGGCTTGTACCTGAGCACTTATTTTCTGCAAAAGAAACTTTGTATCCAATATCGCATAATTGGCTAATACTAACAAGATTGAAGTTCAAACCCTTGACTAATGAAACATTTTTGATGAGTAGATTGCCAATCTTCACAGTTCCTTTGTCGATAATCGTTCCCTTGTTGTTGCCTCCAAAGGACACGTTTCCTCCATCAAATTTTTCGAGATCAATGAACATGGATGAGTCACCAGCCATATGTCTAGAGCACCCGCTATCAAGGTACCATTTGTTTCTTCTTTTGTTTGGTACTTGTAATGATCAAAGATTCTCACTTTTTCTTTAGTACCCAAATTTGTTCGGGTCCTTTGAGGTTAGTCGTAGAAGTGTATCTAAGAATGTCTAGTGTTGATCGATTGATCTTCGAGTAATAGCTCCCGGAGTGTTTCGGATCACCACAATTTGAACATCCCGAGGGATGTTGTCCTTTAAATCTTACAAATTGTTTCCTAAAATGACTTTGATAAGCGTGTTTGAAAGGTCGCCACTTTACGGTTGGAAAATAATTTTTCTCATCACTTTCCTTTTGAAAACCAAGTCCCGACTTGTTATAGTAGGGAGCTTGTATGGAAAGTATATGTTGCAAAGATTTTGAACTGGGATGAGAATTTTTGTGTATCTCTAAAACTTCCTTTTTCAAAACAAAATTCTCTTTTCCGAAAATGTCTTTTTCCTTTTTCGGAGAAATGTTCTCCTTTTCAAAATGATTTATTTCCTTTTTCAAGAAATCGTTTTCTTTTTCGAGAAATTCTATCCTTGATTTTAATTGCGAATTTTCGCAAGATATAGAATCGGATTTCTCATTTAGTTGTCAAAATTCCTTTTCGAGAAAGCTGATTTTATCTTTTTGCGAAATATCCTTCTATCTAAAGACGGCAACTTCCTTTTTCAATTTAGAAAGTCTCTTAAGAGTAACCTTGTATTCTAAACATAACTCATCTATATACGCAGATATTTCAGGAGAGATGTTTGGGTGAGTTACCTGGATATCATCATCCGAATCCGCCATTAGACAAACATTTGCGTATTCTTCATCACTTTCACATTCGGTGTCGCTCCAAGTTTCTGCTTTCAAAGCTTTCTTGGATTTTTCATCCTTGACTTTCTTCTTTAATAGAGGGCAATTGGGTTTGATGTGGCCTTTTTTCTTACATTTGAAGCAAATGACTTCTTGGCCTTCATTTTTTGTCTCGGATGATCTTCTCTAATTGAATCGTTTGAGATCCTTTACGTTTTTGACGTTCCCGCCTTGTTTGGCCATTCGTCTGAATCTTTTGACCATGAGCGCTAACTCTTCATCATCTTCGACTTCAGAATCTAAAACATCAGAATCAACATTAGATTTTAAGGCAATTGACTTCTTACCTCTAGTTGTGGTTTCACCATTGATCCTTTCTTCTTCATAAGATTGAAGAGTTCCAATGAGCTCATCCATTGACAAGGGAGATATTCTTTGAGTCTCTCGAATGGAAGTTTTAACATTGTCCCATTCCTTTGTAAGAGCTCGTAGTAGCTTGTTGATTCTCATAGGTCCAGAAACTGGTTGCCCGTGATATGTGAAACCATTTACTATTTCAAAGAACCCGTCAAACATCTCTTTCACTGTCTCATCAAGCTTCATTTTGAATACTTCATATTGTCCGAGTAGAAAATTGACTTTTGTCTCCTTTACTCTGTTTGTTCCTTCATAGGTGACGTGAAGCTTATCCCAAATTTCTTTTGATGAAGAGCAATCTGCAATACGTCTATATTCGGTAGGAGATAGTGCACTATAAAATGAATAAATGGCCTTTGCATCAAGAGCATCTCTCTTGGTTATCTTTGTTGCGCTTAGAGCAGCCATCGTGTTATCCCCCGCACTTGTAGTCTTTGTCGCTGGATTTACTCCTCTTTGTCCGACATCCCAGATTTGAGGATCTTGGCATCCGAGAAATGCTTTAAATTTGTTCTGTCGGTCGCTATAATCTTTTCCTTCAAAGTATGGTGGCCTGTTGTTACTTCCACCTTCGATCCAAGAAGGAGAGAAATTGCTATCCATAAAGATCGTTAGATCAGAAGTAAAAATAACACTTCACAAAATACGAGAACCCGGCTCCGATACCAATTGTTGGTGGCCGGTGAATTCACCTAGAGGGGGTGAATAGGTGATAACGTGTGATTTTAAAATTTTATTGTAGAATTCAAATCACACTGTGTAAAATAGAAATCTCATATGCTCAAGTAATTCAATTGATGCAAGATATGTAATAGGATCGATGTGTATTGTCCGTATGCGCTTTAGCTATCACAAAGTATTTAGAGTGATCAGAGTAAGAGATAAGAAAATCTGCACAAAGGGATTATAGTGGTTCGGCTTTGGTTAAGCCTATGTCCACTTCTTTGGTCGACAGCCAATCGATCGGATTCCACTATTAATCTGCTCGGAGGTTACGGATCAGTGATCTCCTTGACACGCAGGACTTCACACCTAGTGTTCAACACTCTTGTGTACACCTCCTCACAATTACAATGGATGGATCAAGAAGTGTGTTTAAAATGGAGTACACTCTATCTAGGAATTATGAACACTTTTCCCTCTTTACGCCGATCTCCGATCCATTCGTCTTCGAGATATCTTTTATACTCTTCCGCCTCCAATCTAGCCATTGCAAGGCATCCAGAAGAGATCTCTCCAAATCTACCTTTTTGGACGAGATGTTTGCAAAAAGAAGATCTCTTAGCCGTTGGGGATCGCCAAAGAAAAATCTTCCCCGTTTGGATCAAATCGCCCATACAATTATGATCTCGGGTTTCCATAGATGGTTTCTTCCATTTAAAAAGTCTTGATTTGTTTTCTTGGTTCCGCATTCTTGATTGATCTCAATCGATGATAATCTTCAAGGATGATCCAGCTCGATGGCGTCCGTTGATATGCATCAATTAAGCTTAATTCGTATTCCTCTCGAAATTCTGATTACCGCTAGTGAAGTACTTCTCTCAGAGCTTGAGCGTCATTCCAACGTCCGAGCTATCCTCACTCAAGGTTTGAGCTCGAACCAGTATCTAAGACTCTCAAAAACAACATCCGAGCCAAATCTTTTTGCTAGATTCATTCCCGTGCATCCCCGCACCAAAGGATAATCTGTAAAATAAGTAAATCACAGCATTATCTCAAAATACAAGAGTACTAGGATTGTTTTGTCAACTTCAAAACCGTCTAGGGATTTTTTCTCAACACGTTGGGGCCTTCATAGTTTGGTGTAAATTTGCCTCCCGGGTGTTGAGCACTCGGGAGCACTTTTCTCACGACAAGCATCCCCGCTTCAAGATTCATGGGCTTGACTTTCTTGTTAAAAGCTCTGGCCACTTTCTTCTAATAGCTCTGACCATGACAAATAGCCTTTAGTCGCTTTTCATCAATCGATTTAATCTGCTCATATCTTTGTTGATCCCATTCATCTTTTGAGAGTTCAACCTGGGAAAGGACTCTTAAAAAGGGGATTTCAACTTCTATTGGCGTAACCGCTTCCATGCCATATACTAATGAATAAGGAGTTGCCCCGGTTGAAGTACGAATCGAAGTTCGATAGGCCATGAGGGCATATGGCAATCTTTCGTGCCAATCCCTATATTTCTAAGCGGTCTTGGCCAGTATTTTCTTGATATTCTTATTTGCCGCTTCCACGCCTCCATTCATTTGTGGGCGGTAAGGGGAGGAATTGAGGTGTCGTATCTTAAATTGATCCAGTAAGTGATCGACCACCTTGTTGTTCAAATTTGAGCCATTGTCTGTAATGATAGCTCGCGGAACTCCATATCTTGAGATGATATCTCGCTTGATGAATTTGGCCACACTGTTTGCAGTGACATTGGCATATGAGCTGGCTTCAATCCACTTGGTGAAGTAGTCAATATCTACCAGAATAAAACGATATCCATTTGAGGCCTTTGGGTTGATGGGGCCAATCATATCAATTCCCCACATAGAGAATGGCCATGGTTCTGACATTTGATGAAGTTCATTTGGTGGTGCATTTATCTTGTCGCCATATATTTGGCATTGATGACAAGACCTAACATGTTGGTTGCAATCTGACTCAATAGTCATTCAAGAATATCTGAGTCTCATGATCTTCTTGGCGAGGAGATGACCATTCATGTGTGGCCCGCATTCTCCTTCGTGGATTTCTTTTATAATGAGATTTGCTTCTTTGGCGTTTACACATCTCAGCAAGATTAAATCAAAGGATCTCTTGTATAGGATCCGTCCACCGAGGTAGAATTTAGAAGACATCTTGCTGATGTACTTTTTATCTTTTGGCCGGCCGTCTTGTGGGAATTCACCTTTTAGTAGCTAATTCTTAATATCATGATACCATGGTTCCTCATCATATTCTTCTTCTATAACCATACAAGACGCAGGTTGATTAAGGATGTCAATCCTCAACGGCTCTATCTCAAGGCTATCTTGTACTTGTAACATGGCCGATAGTTAGCCAAAGCATCAGCAAAGTGATTCTGAGTTCTTGGCAAATATTCAAATGTGATCTCTTCGAAATGTTGGATCAGCTCTTCAAGGAATTTATGATAAGGGATGAGCTTGGGGTCATTTGTTTTCCACGCTCCCCGAGTTTGTAAGATGATAAGCATAGAATCTCCATACACCAGCAACTTTTTCACTTTCAATGAAATGGCCACCAGTAACCCCAAGATGCAAGCTTCATATTCGGAAATGTTGTTGGTACACGGGAATACCAACTTAGCTGAAACGGGATAATGTTGATCTTCAGGGGATATTAAAACTGCCCCGGTACTCGATCCAACGAGATTTACAATGCCATCAAAGTACATCGTCCATTTGTCTTCAGATATGTTTAGAATTTAGCCCCCATTATTTTGCTCGGGGATGTCCTTAGGAGGATTTTCGGCCAATAGGTCAGCGATCGCCCTTCCCTTGATAGATTTTTAGGAAGAGGTTTTGATATCAAACTCCGAAAGGAGCACTTGCCTCTTGGCCATCTTTCCCAATAAAGTTGATTTCTCCAGGAGGTACTTGATAGGGTCGTTTTCAGTGACCAATTGGATATGATAGTGCAGGGTATACTGTCTCAATCGGTGAAGAACCCACACCAATGCTACATAAGTTCTTTCCACCGATGAGTACTTAGCTTCGGATGCAGTGAACTTTTTGCTCAGATAGCAAATGGCCCGTTCTTTTCGATCATTGGGGTTAGTTTGAGCTAGTAAAGCTCCCAAGGACTCATCATGAACTCGTCGATATAGAGTCAAAGGAACGTTAAGGATTGGAGGTACTAGTACTGGAGGTTGTACCAAATATTCCTTAATCTTCTCGAATGCTTGTTGGCAATTGGAATCCCATTTTACTTTTGCGCCCTTTTTCAAGAGTTTAAAGAAAGGTTTCACTGTTTCTGACAACCGCGATATGAATCTGGATATGTAATTCAGCCTTCTGAGTAGCCCCCTTACTTCTTTAACAATGGAAAGGGTCCCTATATGCCATATGGCTTTGATCTTGTAGGGATCAATTTCGATACCACGACCGCTACTGACAAATCCAAGCGCTTTTCCGGATCTGGCGCCAAATACGCATTTTACGGGGTTTAGCTTGAGCTTGTATTTCTTCAGCCGATCAAACAATTTTCTCAATACTTGGACATGATCTTCCCCAAGTTTGGATTTGGCGATCATATTGTCCACATATACCTCCACCTCCTTATGTGTCATATCGTGGAATAGAGTTATCATACCTCTTTGATATGTTGCCCCTGCATTTTTCAACCCAAAGGGCATGACCTTATAGCAGAAAATCCCCCATTGAGTAACGAATGAGGTCTTGATATTGTCTTATTCTCTTAGCATGATCCGATTATACCCCGAAAAGCCATCCATGAAGGAGAATAATTCAAAGCCAGCGGTGCTATCGACAAGCACATCAATGTGCGATAAAGGGAAATCATCTTTTGGACCGGCTTTGTTTAGATCCCGGTAGTCCACACATATCCGGATTCTCCCATCCTTCTTCTTAACCGGCACAATGTTAGCGACCTAATCAGCATATGGAACGGCCTCAATAAACCCCACTTTAAGAAGTTTCATTACTTCTTCTTTGATCTTGTCGCCCAACTCGAGATTCATCCTCCTACATGGTTGGTTAACCGGTGTGCAAGCAGGATTTGTGGGCAAAGCATGTTCTACTATATCTCGGTCTAATCCCGGCATGTCAGCATATGACCAGGCGAAGATATCTTGATATTCTTTCAACAATGCTGTCATCCTTGAAACATCCATTGCGGATAGATGTCCCCCTATTTTTACCTCCTTAACACAAACTGAATCTCCCGGATTGATGATAATAGGTTCTTCAGAGATAGGAGGTTTAGATTCTTCAAAACAATCTCATTCTTTCTTGATATTGCTCACATCCGCTTCTTCTTCATCAATCTCACATGAATAATCATCGAGCTTATCTAAGTCACATATTAACCTGTTATGCGTGGGTGGGATAACATGCCCGAAATGCATCACGTAAGGTTACCATATTGCAATGATAAAATTATGGAATGCATGACCTATCTTGATGGAAAAACATTTTCAAATTCGCTTTTTAAAGGGAAGGAAAATAGAACTAGTCATTGATTTTCCGGACGTCCCGGTTCTCAAAATGATATTTTAAAATCCAAGATCATGTGGCGGATCGGGCCTCAAGTCTCATGGTAAGGGCAATTGTCATCATCGGACCAATCCGTTGTTCCATATGTCTTTAATAAAACTGGAGATGATTTTTATTGATGGATGCAACTAAAAGCAATACAATACTGCACTTCTTGAATCATGATACGAGATCCAAAGGGTGCTTAAAAGAAGAAACAACGAAAAGTTTCAGCTATAGGAAACAAATGTAGTAATCGGAATGCATTGAAAGGTAAAGTTCAGAAAGAGCCTTTTACTCAAGGGTGGGGAAGTCGTCATCGAGCCATTCAATGATCACATTCACCCGATTGTCCAGAAATGGGTTGAACAGGTCTGGCTCTGCATCTTCAGAAATATCTTCATCCTCAAGCCATTTACCTCTATTGGAGAATACTTCAAATAAAGGATTCCCGAACATTTTCCCTCTAGCTCTCCATGTATCAGCACCGATAAAACGACCATTTCGGTGTCCACGGCGTCCTTGGTCTCCATAACACTTGTTTCGACCTCGGCCTCGACCCGTATCATACTTCATCATTCCCTTATACCCCGGACCAAATTTGTGGTCATTCGAGTCAAGATTTAAGGGATTACGGATCCCTTGACCATACTTCCCCAATCCAAGGCCGGGAATGAAACCATTTGTAAGGAGTACCCTTCCCGCCATAGTTATCGGTTTTGATAATTCCGGGGTAGCTATCTTCGCCTAAGATGTTACATGCGTGATGGATACGATGTCAAAGGTGTGATAGCTTAGCTCATCCTCTTTCGGGGGCTCGATGTAGGGAACCATTCCTTTCAAGGAAGCACGATGTCCCATTTCACCGTGGATAGTGATCGCTTGGCCCCAAACCACAAATTTCACCTTCTGATGTAGGGAAGAAGGTATCGCCCCTGATACATGGATCCACGGTCTTCCCAAGAGCAAAGTAAAAGCACTAAGAATATCTAGAACTTGGAACGGTATGGAGAAAGTTACCGGTCCAATGGAGACGTCCAATTCAATCTCACCCACCACGTTCTTAGAAACTCCGTCAAATGACCGGATAGTTGCTTTGGACGTCTTGATGGAGTCTTCATTTATCCCCAAGCTCTTCAGAGTACTTAGATGACACAGATTAAAAGCCGAGCCATTGTCAATTAAGACATGAGGTACCTCTTTTCCGTGGCATCTTACGGCGATATAGAGGGCCTTGTTGTGAACGCGCTCTTCTCTCGAGAAATCCTCATCCGAGAAAGAAATCTGATGCTTCAAAAGAATGGCACCCTTGAAGTCTTCCACTTGAACTTCGTTGATGGTCTCAAGGACGTGTACTTCATCTAGTACTTTCAAAAGGGCATTCTTATGTTTCTTCGAATTTTTAAAGAGATCAAGCAAAGAGATTTGTGCTGGCATTTTCCGAAGTTGGCCTACGACTTCGTACTCACCGGTTCTCACAACGGATTGAAACCTTTCAACTTCTTCTGCGGTTGGGGCTTTCTTCTCGATTTCTGCTTCCCTCGGAGGATAACACCTCCCAGACATCATCACGGCATCAATTTCACCGGTCACATAATCCCAGTGTACCGCATTTGAGTTATATTTCTCTACGGGTGGTAGTTTAATCTTCACCGGTTTGACTTCCTCATGAAGAGATTCCAAGATCAATGGCTTTTCCGAACTAGAAGCTTCCCAGCTATCCACCTTATTTAGATCGATCACAAAACGGATCGGGACATCTACCATCCCAATCATTTCATCCTCATAGATGCTTTCGGGATTGTGTTCGGGACCCGGCCTCGCAAGTGTTGCATCAGCGACGTTCTCTTCATCAAAGCGCATTTGCCTTTCCCTCTTGACTCTCATGATTATTCCCTCGATTCTCATACCGATATCCACCAAGTACTAGAAGGAGGAATACGTGTATGCATACATACGATCAAAATACTCCGCCGGCAGTGACTTGAGCACAAATTCCAACATTTCCCTTTCTGACGGCAGCGGTTGCACCATCATAGCATGCTTTTTCCACCTTTTAGCGAAGAGTTCAAAACTCTCATCTTCTCCTTTTCCGATATTCAGCAAGTTGGCCTTGGTGAAGTATCCTCTAATCCCAACTTCAAAGTGCCGTATGAAATGCTCTGATAATTCTTCCCAGTTTGGGACCCAATCCAGATCGATTGATTGGAACCAAGCTAATGTAAGGCCGGTCAAACTATGCTTAAAATTTTGGATTAACGTTTCGTCATCTTCATGATGGCCAGCCATTTGGTGGAGGTAATATGAGATATGTGCCAGAGGACACCCAAGACCGTCATACTTCACATGGAAAGTCACCATCGGGTTCACGCCTTGAGGTGGAATATTTCTAACTTGGGTGATTGGCACGATCAACTCTTTTAGTTCGTCTACCTTCTTCGAAATATCATCACCTTGCTCTTGTAATAATATGATACGTCGATTCTGCGTTTCAATGGTCCGTCTTATCTCCAAGATCTGCACATTCTCTTTTTTCGTTGCGGTATTATTCTTGACCATCGATCGAGATAATTCCGCCACTATATTCGTCAAATGACGCATGTGGGTCTCTAGATTAGAGAGTCGCATATTGGACTCTTGATTCACCTGTTCATTTTGAGGGACCTCTTGATTCTTGGCTTCATCAATCGTTCCCACGAACTCTTCACTTTCGGGGTCATCCATTCCACCCCAACCATCGGGAACTATATCTCCCAAATTAACGAAAAAGCTTAGTGGCGCCGAGTATAAGACTTTAAAGTTGTAACCACCACTATCCTCTCCGAGATTGTCAACTATCTCGCCTCTTTCAAGAGCTTTCTGCATGAACCTTCTATCGCCTCGACGAGCCTTTTCAAGGCGGATTTCATAATCATCTAATTCTTCAATCTCCCGGCCATCTCGGATGTTCATCAAGTATCCTGAAGGAACATTCCAGGTCTTCCCTCTTGTGGTTTTCATCACAAACTCCTCAGCCGCCATATCAATGGTCACATATACCCCTTTAAAAGCGGTGTCTTCCATTCTTCCGATGACGCCTAGGTTAATTAGCCGATCCAGACATGCATCCTTTTGCTCCCGGGAAATAGTTGCTCCCTCAAGGTATTGTGAAGCTAACATCGGGATGTCTTGCATTTTGTCTACATCCATTATGAACTCCAGGACTTCTTCCGAATTGTCTTCAAATATCGCGTTCACCTCACGATGCTCCGGTAAAGGATTTTGTTGCACATTTGGTTCGGTCCTATCGAACTCCAAGACTTTACCATCAATCAAGGCTTGAACCTTGTATTTAAGTGCGAGACAGTTGTCAACGTAGTGCTTCTCCCATGTGATACACACACGTTTGGGTCTCGTCAAACTCGGCGAACCTTGGAGGATTAGCCCTAGGAGGCTCCTTTGCGACCAATCGGTTTTCCAGCAAGATGGGCAACAGTTTAGACAAGGGTCGAGGTAGAGAGGTAAAAACAGGTTAGTTCCTTCTTCTCGGTTCCAACTGTTTAGGGGCGGTCCAGGAAGAATTTCCTTGGGTAGGGGTAGAAGGTGAAAACTTTTTGGGTTTAGGTGGGTTAGGGACGAATGCTACATCGCCAGCTTGTTCCCTATCTCTTCTCACGGGGTATTGGCGTCTAAAAGATGGCTCGGGTATTTTCTTCCCATAATACCCATTCATGACGTTCGCCCACCTTAATCAAGTGTGCGAATGTCCGACACCTAGAGGTGTTCGGTTTATCAAAGTATTCGAAAGGTAATGCCTTGAGGAAGAGGTCTATCGGTTCTTCTTCAGGGACGGGTGGTTTCACTTGCACAGCCAAGGCTCTCAACCTTTGGGCGTAGGCACGAACGGCCTCGTTCTTTCCTTTCGCGGTCCTCAAGAGGTCTTCCCTGGTAAGGGTTGTCAAAGTGTTGAACTTGTACTGCCGGAGGAATTCATCGGCTAGCTTGTCCCAATTGACGAGCCTTTCGGGTTCTAGCTCAATAAACCATGCCAAGGCTACCCCAAACAAGCTTTCTTGGAAGGTGTTGACTAACAACGGGATATTGTCCGAGAATTGGGGCATGCGGCGCAGGTAATACTTTAGATGCTCCTTGGGACACCCGGTCCTCTTATACTTCCTTACAAAATCTGGTTCCTTATAATCAGAAGGAACCTCAATTTTCTCGAATGGTGCTACTTTATCAAACCTCGAAAGCTCGTATCCCCGACTAGCCAAGCATTCCTCGATTTTGGCGAGTCTTTTGATTTCTTCCTCAATTTTGAGGGCTTGTTTTTCTTTTTTTTCTAGGTCAATCACAACTGGAGGATCTTTAGGTGGCCGCCCCGGATTTGAAGCGATGTTCACAGTAGGAGCCGGATTGGCACTTGTACCATTTAACGAGCCTGGAGGAGCTTGAGAATTTGGATCAATGGGATATCTCCCCTGACCGGCAATTAGCATCGCCTTCATCTCTGCCACCATTGTGGCAATTATGTTCATATGGTTCTCCGGATTACCCACACGAGGTGTGAGCTCTTCTTGCTCCATTCTTAGTAGGCGCGTCTTGCTACGAGTCCTCGTGTTTATCAATCACCTGTTTTTCACGACGCTAATCAGTATCAAGAGTATTTAAAAATTTGGAAGGGTTGATTCGTGGTAATTGTATTTTCTATATGATGATGCATATGCATGAAGCGCTCATAAAGGAAATTTATTACAACCCGAATTGTTCAAAAGTATCTAAAGATAACAAGTATGCTAAACTAAATGGGGAATGAATCTATCCAAGCCGAGGACGTTTGCATTCTTCTTGCTCCTCTAATCCATCAGAATCCCACGGGTAAGGGTCTTCTCCTTCCTCAGACATCCAAAGTTCTGGATCTTCCGGAATGTATGGCTCCACTCCCGGGACGTACGGTACTATGTACTCCGATACATAGGACTCCACTTCTTCAATATGGGGAGATACGCACTCGTGTACGTACGGCTCAACCAATGATCTGCGATACTCCTTGAACTTCGGAATAAACTCCTTAGAAGCCCTATGGATGTTCATCTCATCATCCAAATAGTCCGACCATTCCACTTGTTGCAACGGGGAATTCTTCAAAGTATGAAGGATAAGCTTGATTCGGGCCCGATAGAGTTTCTTCGCCTCTTTGGTGAGCTTTCCTTGCGCCATATCCAATGAGAAAATCCTCGGACAAGTATCCGGTGGTACTTGTTGTAGAACGCCAAATTGTCTCACCACGCGAATGGGATAATAGGCCACTGCACCGGTACATCCCAAGAAAGGAATAGGGCTATCATCAACGCCCGTAATACGAGCCTCCAAGATCTTGGGCCAAGTCAAACGCCATCGGATATGCTCGGGCTCCAAATCTCTCAATAGCTCAACCCATTTCTTGAAAGAGTGTTTTGGTACGAGGGATTGGCATTTGAGGAAGGACTTTTCCGACACCTGTCCCGCTCTATTTCCACTGTTTAGCCACCGGCAACCACCAGCTGCCATCCCGAGTCTCGTGCCGCTATCCCGGAGAATCGTCATGTCCCTCGAACCATTCTTGACCGAGTTGGGAGCTCGAAGTTTGGATTGACCGCGAGTCGCCAATAGTCGTCACTAAGCCGAGCCAAGTTCGCCGTTGTCGGCAAGACTGCCCGAGCTAGTTTAATTTGTGAGTTAGCCCCTAACTCTCGATGAGGACGCTAATTGCGTTCGGAATTAGATTAATTAGCTAATTAGGGTGTTTAGGTAGTTTAATTACAATCGGATTAGCTAGAAACTTGGTTTAGGATAAATGGCCATAATTGGTTAAGTTGGATTAATTAGCTAGGTTGTCTGTGGCTAATTGGTGATTAGAATTGATTGATGGTGATTGGTTGATCGCGAACGAGTGATAGGTTAGAGATGAGCGCATGATTGATTGTCGATTGAATTTGAAATTGTTATCAAAATCGATCGGCTTCGATCGATTAATCATCTCTTAAATTGTTGGAATTAAATGCTGAGATTGATTATTGATTGTCGTGTGTCCGATTGGGGGACAATCGCCTCTAATTGCTTGAGTTGTCGATCAATTGAATTGTGCATTCATATGACCACGTATGAGATCAAATTGTATGTTTTAGCATGAAAACAACCTTAGGCCAAGTATTGAACATGCGTGTATGAGCATTCGATCTAATTCAAAGAAATGAACTAGTTAGTTGTCGGATGTACTTGAATGGTCATATGATGGGTGTAAATAGTGCCGGTCGTACAAGACCCTAACAAATTCGTACCGTGTCGGTCGTACGGAACCATACGACTTATTAGATACACTTCAATCCGTGTCCGTGCTAGTCGTACAGATTACATAGATTGTTTGATGCCGGTCGCAACTTGTGACGGACCGATGCTCCTTTTAGAATGCATGTCTGCTATGCCATGCCAGTCATACTGGCCATCTCCAGAAGTAAGGGACAATGCCTAATCCCGCCCGTAGACACTACCAGTAGTAGTGTTGGGGGCCACACCGGTCATGTGCGCCAACCACGCCAGCCGCGTGGGTCCTTCCTTAATAAATGGACTACGTGTGGTGTCCTGTGCATGCAAGTAATGTGATGATTTGCCAATGGTTTGGATTAGTTGATTTGACTATTAAGTCATCTACATTGCATTATGTGTGGCTTTTGGAGGGTAAGCTTGCATGTGGTTGAGATATTTGCTATGTGATATTGTGGTTGTTTGTTAGGACATTTGAGCAAATCAACGCCCTAGTCGGACTTAGGCGTTGACTCACCGAGATTTATTTCTCACTGCGTCGTTTAACCTTTCGGGTCCCAAGTGATGGAGCCCATAGATGTAAGGCGAGGGTCGTTGTAGGATTTTGATAGTAGATGAGGGTTTAACATTACCCGATCGTGTATCTTTTTGAGGTCTTAGTGAGCCGCCCCGAAGAATAGGGTTGTATACGTCTCCTATAGCTTTGTAGGGTTAAAACTCATCTACTTTTGTTTATTAAATGAATTTGTATTTTGTGAAATGACTGCTGCGGTTTCCTACTGTACTATCCCCGCTGATCTTGTTGTTTGGAAGAGTTGCACGTTCTGCATGCGTCGTAAGTTTGTAGGTCGATAGTGTACCTAGGATGCTATCTTTCGTGACCTGTGGCAAGTTTGGTAGAGATATCACGAGCCCGAGGATCGGGGGGTGACAAAAGGTTTGCATATCCGGGGTCCAGGATTTAAAATTTTTGCAAAATTGGTCCTCAATCAAAAGCTGATTTTAAATAAAGTCACAAATGGCATAAATTGCATTAAATTAAGCCTATTTTCCTAAAATTTTCGGCAAGCCATTTGTTCATTAGGTTAGCCAAAATTCACGTGATACATAGGCTTATCCGCTCTTTCCGGGCTCAATTTAGGCTTTAATTGATGAATTAATAATTAATTGAAAAGCCTTATTAGAATAATCAAATAAAACGGGATGAATTAAGTCTCAAATAGGTCCAGACCACTTGAAAATCTCTGCCTCCCCTTCCCTATAGCTGGCCAAATTTGACATGATAACTGGTGATTCACCGTGCGTCAATTTCGCTTCAATTTCCTGCCGCTGGTCCAATTAAATGCATACGCAAAGAATGAATACTAAAATTAATATAAAAATGAATTATTTTTTTGCAGGAACTAAAGCTTAGTTCCTAATTTTTTTATGCAAAATAAATTATTGAAAAGAGGGGAGTGAAAATTTAGGTGTCAACAAGGCATTTTGAGTATTACACACTCATTTTTGTATTTGTGTTTTCCCCTCACCAAACCTCCAAAACTTTCTCTATCATTTTTGTTCCAACCTTCCACATACCCTGCAAGTGGTGTACCTAGCAATGTTGCGCACTCTACACTCTCAAATACAACCCGATCAGCAGAGATGCAAGTTATTGTGTTGATCGGGTTGCTGTCGATTACAAGGAGGAGGGATATGCAGAGCTTTGATCGGGTTTTACAACCCCCGTCCTCCCTCCTGGTCTCTCGTTCCATACTGGGGTTGATGTTATTTTCTTGCTTTTGAAGAATGAATGTTTGAATGGCAAGAAAAAGAGATAGATTGGATGTCGCTTACAAGTTTTGGTTCAGAACTACACACAACCTCAAATCTTATTTCAGTAATCCCACACCAAGTTTTTAAAATAATACATTTTTTCAAAGAAGGGCGGTCGTCCGCATGCCTTCTTTATCAAGCTGAAATCAAAGACCATGGTGAAGCAATCACGTACAAATCATCCTTTCTCCCAACCGTAGCACCAAAAACTTCAGTCATGTCAATTTGCTCCGACGCTTGCCCATTTGCTGGCTTCCAATCATAATGATATAACAGTGATGCTAGTATAAGTTCGACTCCGGCTGTGGCAAATGCAATGCCTGGACAGACCCTCCGACCAGATCCAAATGGGAGAAATTGATAGTGCACCCCTTTATAATCCACTGAAGATTTGATAAACCTCTCAGGCTCGAATTTATCCGGATTTGTCCAGTAACTTGGATCTCTTCCCATAGCATATGCATTGATAAGGACTCTCGAGTTCATAGGAATATCGTAGCCCTCGACCTTGCATCCTTCCCTTGCTGTTCTGGGGATCAATGGTGCTGGTGGGTGCATTCTGAGAGTTTCTTTGATAACACACTTCAGGTAATCAAGTTCTTCCATATCCGACTCTCGAACGCGGTCCTTTCCCTTTAAAATCCGCCGGATCTCATTCTGCGCCCTGGCCATCACCTTTGGGTTCTTGAGCATTTCCGACATCGCCCATATTAGCGTTGTCGATGATGTCTCACTTCCCCCACCAATCATCTCCTGCGAGAGTCATGCATATACACCCCCACTATATATAATTTATTGCAAGCATCTTGGATATAATCTTATGGATTTGATTGAGTATGCATCTACATTATATGAATATTGATATGAAAGAGAACTCGGTACTGTTCTGGTAAAGAATTTGTTAACAATTAGGCTCTGTTTATTTTGCGGAAAACATCTTCCAAAAAAATATTTTTCGGATTTTTTGGCATTTGATTCACAAAAAATGAAATCAATTCCTTACCAAATGACGGAAAATATTTTCCAGATCCTTTTTAGGTCTCAGCCAAACAACACAAAAAAAAAAAAAAACAACTCATTTTCTTGGAAAATGACTTTGCAGAAAATATTTTTCAAAAACATCATATTTTTTGCAAGACAAGCGGAGCAGTAAGGTAGTTTGACAAAAAAAATTATAATAATGGAACATTAAGGTAGACACTCTGATAGGGAGAAAAGCGTTTTAAGAACTGGAAAAACGTAGAAGCAAGTGTGGAAGCAATGGAACGACAAACCATGTCAATCCAAACTCTCCATTATGGATTTCGGGGCCATTGGATTATCAAATCAAATGACCCAGCTCATTCAAAATCACCATTGGAAGTAAAATTGGAATACTGAACCAGAATCAAATTCATGTAAATATCATAATAAAATTTCAGTTCTCTAGATACTAAAGCTGTATCAATTTGACATGGAATTCAATGATAGTTATGTTGCCTTATGTCTCATTCTTCAATACGCTTCGTGAATATTGAAAGAGATTAGAAACATTTAGTAAAAAATTGAGTTTGGTAAGTGTAAATTACAATAGATTGGCTCTTGAGAGATGACGGGTTTCTGGATTAACATGTTATGTTTAGATTTGGTCAAACTTATTTATAGTTAATCTACTGCTTTCCAAGGTACTTGAACAGTTGTTATGCAGAAAGTTAAGGTGAAATTTGTTTCATTTTTCTTGGAAAAAAAAATTAATATGAGGTATCAACAAAATAAAAATAATTGCTAAAAGAATGATTAATTCCACCGTAAGCATGTAAAGTCAAAAGGTAGTAGCTTACGGACATTAAAACAATATGTTAGTATAATTTTCTTAGTATTTGGCATTTTTAATCTCATAAAAGACGGGAATAATGTGTGAAAGCTATTATTTCCAAAAATATATTTTCTCTTGAGCATCATAACATTGGTTATTCTGTACATGAGCTTCTAACATCAAATAATACCGTACAAATAATGCTTTCGAATTCAGTAACTGATTTTCACAGAATGTTTTTTGAAGGTTTACAAAAAAAACATGAATTTGTCTTTGTAATAAGTTTTGACAAACATTCAATTATGGTTGTTGCAAGACATGAAGAATAGTCGTGCAAGGAGCTTTTAAGACTTTTAATATCGTTCCCAAAAATGGCGCAATGCTAACTCCAGAAAAACCTAGTAAAAACGAATCCTATTTTTGGTTGACCTTTAGCAGCAACTGGTATTATGTTATACGTCAGTCACATTCTAGGTTTTATAGATTCATCCTTTTGATTATGTCTGAACCATGTTCTTATTCCTACACGGGAGTTTTTTCCTTAATTTCAAATGCTTTTCTTTCTATTTTTCATTCATACAGAAATAGAATAACGATTCACAACTTGGTCATAATTTTCATTGCTATAATCATTTCTTTGTTAAAATCGCAATATGACGAAATCAAAGAGAGTTTGCCTAGTCAAACTTTTACTGAGAACGAGGACGTGTTTATGAGAAATTAACGTACCAAGATGACGCCTTTAATGTTGTCCATGGTAAGATGAAACCCGATCTCGTTAGACTCCTGGAGACGCAGTAGCACATCGACTAAATCTTCCTTATCCGGCGAATCTTCTGGCCTAGCTAAGCATTTTGGTCGTTGCCTTTTGTGGTCAGCAAGAATAGTATTCAAGATTTCGTCGTACTTCCTCTTTATCTTAGCCAACTTATATTTCATCCCATTAATGTACATCAGAAACCGTAGGGAAGGGAAAACCTCGGCTAGGCCAAACCCGCCTGCCATCCTCATGGCTTCCTGAAGCGATGAGATCAACTCGTCCTGCTGTTTGCAATTTTGGCCGAAAGCTGCCTTGCAAACGATGGAATTCGTGCAGGCGAAGATCTTCTCGCTGAGATTGAGAGGGAGACCCGACGCCGACTCAATGTGTTTGATGAGATTGTTCACCTCCACATCTCGTGCCCATGTGAATGACCGCACACGTTTAACGCTCAGAAGTTCCAAGACGCAGATCTTGCGAATTTGCCTCCAGTATTCTCCGTATGGGGCAAAGACCATACTCGAGTTGTCGTAGCTTGTCATTTTGGCTACTTGAAACTGCGGCCTGTCGGCGAAAGTGAGCTCTTGGGTCTTGAGGACCTCCTTGGCTGCTTCTGGAGTGGAAATTGTTATGATGGGAAGCTGGCCGAGTTGGAGATGGAAAACCGGACCGTATGTTTTTGCTAAGTAGGTTAGGCGATGGTGCGGTGGTTCGCCGAACATCTGGTGCAGATTTCCAATAACTGGCAACTTCTTCGGGCCTGGAGGCAACCTGAGATTGAACCTTTTTGTTCCATATCTGTTAGAGGTCAGTTTAACCAGAATGAACAAAAAGAGAAGCAACGAAAGGAAAAAGGAAAAGGAAGAGAGCTGAAGCATCCTAGAAGATAATAATAGACGGTTCTTGTGTTTCGGTGAAGTTTTTGCATGCAAGAGATGGTATTTTGACCTCTATTTATAATCTTTTGTGAGCCACTGGTTGGGAACGTGGTCTCTATATGCTAGAACCTCGTTTTCTTGGGGATAACGGCACAAATGCTTCCACAACTTTGGTCCAATATATAATATGTGTTAGGATACACATAACATGCATAGGCAAATAAAATATATAAAGTACACAGCGGAAATAAATAAAAACCTATACACGTATCTCCAGAGGCGTACTTCATGCGTTTCAATCGAAAATCATATATAGATTAAGAGGGTTAAAGGATTATCTCTCGTAGCGTGTTTGAAAACAAATTAGTTCAGATATTCTTTGTTCGAACCCCACAAATATCGGACCTCTAGTTCAGACACACCACCAATCACAATGTCGAACGGAAGAACGAACTCGTGAGAATCACCACTTGAATTGTGCTAGCAATATTGTGGAATCAATTCTCACAACTCTAAAAAATTTCTGGTCTTTTGTACTAAATATATATATATCTCGGACCTCGTCGCACGCACTCGCGAGAAAATACTCTTTTTCTCAAATCAGCCCGCTGGAATGGCACACACATGAAGAGCCTATAAACTGTTTTCACGCTCTGATTGTGTGTGCAACGTGCACCACGTCCCACGGTCAACAACTATTTGTTGACCGTGTGAGACGTGCACATGGGCAGCAAATGTGCTGGCCGTGTGCTCCGTGCACCATTTTATTTTTTATTATTATTATAAAAAAACCAATATATATTTGATATATATATATATAAAGACAAATCAACATATATAAATATATATACCAGCATGTGTGTAATTTCGGGCACATCAATATGTGTCGATTTAGGACATACGTGTGCATCATATGCACATAGTCCATGACCAAAAATAAAAAAATTAAATTAAATCATATTTAATCTAATTTCAATCTGACTAATTCAATAGTTGTGATTGCAAATATATTTGCAATATCATCTTTCCGTTCAACGTCATCATGAATTAGTTATGGTGTGTGACATTCCTAAGTTCATCACTGAGCTAGTAGTAAGACATGCACTAACACATTAGAACATCCAAGAGAATTGATTGTCTTTGTCATGATCCGAACCCCGCGAGCCCGCAGACATCCCCTTTGGCCACGCTTACGTACGGTTCTCCAGGATCCAAAGGCCAACAAAAACAACATATGCGGAAGCCGAAAACAAATCCCCATACGAAAACCAACAATCAAAAACGATAACTTGGGATGGTAAAAAATAAACTTATGTATAGATATACATAATTGTTACAACTCTCAAATATGGGGCTTCGGAGGCCACTGTACAAGCCTGTGACCACCTATAACAAAAAGATTACGTGGTCGAAGCCCACTACACTTCCAAAATAAAACGCTCTACAAAAGTCAAGAGGCCAACTACCCTAGGCCTCGTTCTCGCTATCAAATATTATTTCATCTATAGATGCCAACTCATCCTCGTCCATCTCAGGTGGTTGCTCTACATTAGAAGGCTCCACAACTTCCCCATTCTCTTCTAGCACCATGACCTCATGGTTGGGCTCCACGTCTTCAGGACCAGGGTCGGGTGCATCACTACTCCATCTGGAGGTGCAGCGCTAGTGGGGTCCCATTCCCCAACACCATCGTAGGGAATATCGAAGTCACTCAACGGACCCACCGACATGTCCCCGTGGCGGTACGTCCACGCCACGTATGTGTGGGTCTTCCAAAAGGGTTCTCCTATGTCCACCCAAATAGTGGTGGCGTGTCTATAGTACACCCGATCTTCCCCAACCGGGTACTCTGTCACTACCGTTTCCATATCCCGCAGAATGCTGAACCTCCGAGGTGGGTCATTCATTATTGAGGCGGAGGGTCTAAAAAGAGAGCCCACGATGGGGTGAGAATAAATCTCAATAAAAAAACTCCTAATCCTAGGTTAGGGCGCTAGTGCCTCCAGACACGTCCTAGATGGACAATTTCCAACCATTCTTTCTTCAATAAAAAATTCCACAAATAAATTTCAGAATATTTCATTCTTTCTCCAAAAATTGCCACACCTTCACAAATATTCCACGTTAACAATCCCAATCGTTATAATATTAGCGTTCCACACCTTATCTCGCGTTTAACGCATAAAATATTCCACGTACTCATTCTTGTGCATTAAATAAGCCCCATTTAACCAGCACGGGTCATAATATAAATATTCCACGTGGATCCAAAGCACTTGTTTGACGCATCAGGCTATCATATAAAATTCCACATTACTCAAATGCCCGCGTTTAATACAATCCACAAGGCCTAACATATAAATGGACAAAGCCAGAGATCCTCGGCGTATTTGATTTAACGCCTCAGAAGCCATTATATAGTCCGACATCCAACCATAAACCATACAACGGGTCACTATAACCCCATAACCCCTAAAATCCAAACGCCTCGTGCCATTATATAGTCTACGACCAGATTATGTAAGGACGCTAATTAACACCTCAAATCACTATAACCCGCGTAATAATGCCTCAAGTTAATATCCCGTGTTAAACGCCTCGGGATGAAATAATAAGCACAATCTTGCGTTTAACACCTCATGGTAAAATAATAATAACAGAGCACGCGCAATAATGCCTCAAGTAAAAATATGGTCTTATAAAATATGAACCCCGCGTCATAACGTTTCAGGGTAAAATTCCACATTTCCTCTCAAATAATACTCATAAAGACCATATGACAACAATAATTCCTCGATCGCTCGTCCGATACCACACGATCTCTTAAATCCTCCCGATAGATCAATCTTCGCCACGTGATCTTGCTAAACTTCCCGATTAGCATATCGAGACCATATGATCTCACCAATTTTTCTCCAACAAAAAATTGGGGCCACACAATCTTTCCAATTTTTCTCCAACAAAAGATCGGGACCACACAATCTTTCTAATTTTCCTCAACTGCTCAATCGATACCACTCGATTAAATTGTACCGAGTAAATACTCGATCGGGACCACGTGATTCACTCACGTTGAATAAATAATAAATCGGGACCACCCGATTAAATCACACTCAAGCCGTCGGCCAATCGGGCTGCACGGTTAATTTATGCTACCACAAAAATTAATCTACGCCACACGATCGAAATTATACTAACATAGCAATCAATAATTACCGTACGATCGAAATTTCACTAACGTACGATCACTACGTACCATACTAATAAACCGTACTAACGTGGTAATTAATCGGGACCGTACGATTTAAATATGCTAACGTGCATTTAATCTCCACCACCCGATTAATCTACATAAAGCAAGATTTAATCTCGGCCGTCCGATCAATCTTCCTAAGCAAGCTTCAATATAAGCCGTTGGATTAAAGCATGAAAGGCAAGATTAAATCCTAGTCATCCAATACCAATCATGCATAACCATTATTCACTCAAGAACACATTTTTTTCTCTCTCCTCCCCCTCTCATGCTCGGCCAAAGCAAGTTCTTGAGCAAATCCAACCAATTTTTCATCCAAACTACTCAATCTAAAGTCTATTAGCAACTCGGATACCTAATCTAAGGTTAGGAACAAACTTACTTCAAGCTCTAGCAAATTTTCCAACGAAAAGTAGAGAGAAAATTTTTTATCCCAACCGGCGGCTCCGGCGACTCCTCTTGATTGGCTAAAACTCATGAAGATCCGACGGTTCCGAGTAGCTCACGGCGGTGGTTGTTGCTCCGGCGGTTCAAGGCGACACCGGTTGAAGCTTGGAAATTTTCGGCAATGGAGGTGGGGTGAAGGGGGATTCGGCCAAGAGAGAGAAAGTGAGGTAGAGAGAGAGTGTTCTTGAAATAATGAAGAAGAAGGCCAAGAATATTGATTAATAAAATGTTGGATAATATTTGGGTTAGATATTTTTGGGGTCTTCAAAGTCAAGAAGGGAAAAAAGGTAATTTCCTCACCCAAATTAGTCCAAAATTTCGGCCAAGAGGGGTATTGACCGAAATTCCCTTGAGCCAAAGTGAAAAATTGGATATTCTCCAAGGGGTAAATGGGTCTTTTCCCATTTCCAGTCCAAAATTTTATTTTTTTTAACCCTTTGGGCGAACAGCGAAGAAATCATTCACTGGATGAGGAAACGTCCAAAAATTAATTATTGGAACCCCTGAAGGTTCGACGTCAAATTCTAAAGCTTGATTCGCGATCAATCTCGATCAATTGAAATTTCAACGTATCTCAAACTAACGGGCGGCTTTTAAGAGTTATGCGTATCGACTCGTGATTAATATCACGTTTAAAAATTTCTCAAGCTATGACGACTTTGGTTGTCATTCAATTGCGAGGGTTAATCATTAGTCCCGATGGACACAATCGTTAGAAAATAATTTAAGGACGTTTGGAACCCATACGAGGTCAAACGGAATCACCCGTGATCCAAGCGTAGAGTATTATCCAAATCGTTCCTTAATCATTCTAGGATCGACCTATATTACTCCAACATTTTCCCTCGATAATTTTCATGGCCAAAGAGTCAATCCAGGTTCAAGTTCTTAGGTCTATGTACTTGATTTTCCTAGCTAGCCATTCCCATTTGGTTAGTATGCTCGAGAGAGATCAATTCCGAGTGAGATTAGACTAAAATACATCAATGAGACTTTTCATTTATTCAGAGCTTCGAAAATGAGTTGGAATACGGGATGCCATAGTCCCAATCAATCTCCGGGTCCTACAAACCATGAGTGACATCTAGCAATATGTCATGGCTACCCGCACAGTGTGCATGCTTTAACATAATGAATCAGTCGGCTTTGGCTACAATATAATTCAATCCATTTGTCTTACTATATCCCAATCGAACAAAAACCATGGAATAATTATTAAGTCACCAATTCGATCATATGCACAAATATAATCGACATGCATTTATACGAGACATGAACATTTCATTCTTGGTTACAACCCTGGCCGAGGATTTCAATGCATTGTCGTAACTAGATCACATAGGATATCATACCTTGCATGTAACAAGGAGACAGATTCCATTTTGCCCACACATGTGACTTCGTATGTGCATGAGCTATGACCATCAAGTACAGAGATGAATCAACGAGCCCCCAATATGCGCACTTGTGAACCATAGCCATCCAACATACAAGTCAACACTGTGCCTTAGGTCTAAAGATTATTTACACAAGACCAAAACATGAACAATTAGACATTGACCACGCTAAAAGATTCCATGTCGCTAATCGTTCAATGCGTGTCACATTCAGTGAACTTATCCGATACAAGCACTTGTGTTCTAACTCGGGCATCGCAATATCCAATGACTTGACTTGTCATTCCCTTAAGTATCTAATGCTCAATGATGAAGTTAAGAACACACCGGTTTCAACAGGATCATTGATATCCATTCAATGATCCACCAACCGAGAATAGTTTAAAGATTTAGTGTAACTATGAACCCGTTACACATATTCTCAACGTCTCAAGAATAGGTTCAGCCACAATCGATCTTATGGAATTTATTCATATAAGTAAATAATTGGACAAATGAATAAATACGTCTTTAAAGTAGAGATGCATCAAATAACAATAACGATATTTCCACCCGCAATTTGGTTTGGACATTCCTTTTTTTTTTTTTTTGTTAGTTAATCGAGCAAAATAACCTCTTTCTTTCCCTTAAGTGTATTGTTTCCTTTTTTTATAAGGCTGAGGAATACGTAAGGTTTGGATGAATTGGTAAACAAAAAGCACATGAGTTGTTATGCCCCGACCCTTGAATTTGCGACATCCCCACCAATTCACCATAGGTCACAAAAGATAGTATCACAAGTAGGCTAACGACCTTCGCACTTACGGTGCACGCGGAAATGTGAACTTTCTAGTCAACAAACAACATGGGATAGTAAAGCAGGAAATAGACACGAAAGTCATTCACAAAAGACAATTTCATTTCATAAGTCAAAGCAGATGAATTTTAACCCTACTGAGCTACAGAAGACAAAAACAACCCCATTCTTCGGGGCGACTCACTAAGACCTAAAAAAGAAACACGATCGGGTAAGGTTAAGCTCTCATCTACTCCCAAAAACTGTTCTAACAACTAGGCCCTAATCTCCACGGGTTCCATCATTCGAGACTTGAAAAAGGATTAACAACGATGGGATGAGAAATAGATCTCAATGAGTCAATGCCTAAGCCCGGCTAAGCCGTTGATTCGCTCGAACATCCTAGTAAACAGCCGTATCATTCAAGAGCAGATATTTCAACCACATGCAAACTTACCGGTCTTACGCCACGCATAATGCAATGCTTGACTCCAATCAACAGTCATGATAGACAAATAATTGGAAAGGCAACACATCAACTTGCACACATGGAACACCACACGAAGTCCAATTATTAACAGATAAGGCCACATGGCCCGGCACACTAGATGAGCCTAGCACACTAGATAGTTGGTGCTTTATTGCAGGACCAAGCATCGTCCCATTACTTCGACGACGGTGACTACTATGCCGGTGCAATTTCGATTAACACGACACGACATAGTAAGCATTCCAAAAAGAGCGTCGGTCCGTCACAAGCTGCGATTAGCTTTCGATCAACCCGGCGACACGGATTGACATGCATCTAACAAGTCGTGTACTTCCGATCAACACGGCACGATCATGTCAAGAACAACCATTAAGTGACCACTCAAGCGCATTTGACAATAATCAATCAAATTCTTATCTTTATACTTAGCTAGATGCTCACACAATCATGATCAAAAACTCGGCACCGGGCCTTTTTCATGCTAAAAATATGCGGTTTGCTTTCACTTAGTTTGCATGAATGCGCATATTATCCACCAGACTTTGCATCTAGAAAACGTGGGATTGACACCCACAATTTTCATCCATAACATCCAGGCAAGCAACAATCAAGACAAAAGCCGGACATTCTCCACAAATTCGACGATACATACTTATCCAATTTCAAAAAATTAAACTATTAATGGTTTAATCCAATTAACAATCAAGCGTCCACTCGGCTCTGTCCTATCGCACGCTCGTAATCTCACACCGGCAATCATTGCCCAAACAATCAATTTGATCTAATCACCAAATATCCACAGACAACTTGACTAGCAAACTAACTTAATTAATCATGGCAATTTAACTTAAACCCGGCCTCTATTTAACCGACCACGATTAGGCTACCTAAATACCCTATTAGGCTAATTTCTCTAATTACAATAGCTAATTACAACTAAGTACATTAATTAAGCGCAATTAGCGCCCTAATCGGGGTTTAGGGGTTTAACTCACAATTAAAAATCGGTGGTCGGTGTCGGGTCGGGTACGAGACTTTTGAATCGAGTCGGGGTTTCAAATTACTATTCACGAGCTGGCCAAGTACTATTCACGGTAGTACTATTCACGCGATATTGTTCACCGATACTATTCACAAGCACTGTTCACATGCAATGTTCACCGAACAGTAACCTTGACAATTTGGCTCACGAGCGACACGGATTCGGAGCGATGACGGCGTCTCGATGGCTCGGTCTTTGTGGCTCATAGAGCTCAAGGTGATAGAGGAGGAGGTGGTTCGGTGGTGGCCGGGAGAGAGGTAGGGCTTGAGCGGCGGCTGGGCAATCGAACGTCGTTGGGTGTCGGGATGAGGGGTGAAGAGGTGAGGACATCGGGTGAGAGAGAGAAGTGAGCCGCAGGCCGTGGGGCCTCGTGGCTAAGCTGAGCTTGCGGTGACGGAGGCTCGGGTCTCGATTAGTTGCGGTCGTGGGACGGGGCCGGAACTCGTGGGATGACGAGCCTTTAGTTGCTGCAGTTTGGAGGGGCCGACAACGTGCTCGGCTCGAGCTGGATGGCGAACAAAGGTAGCTGGCTGGAGCGGCGGGTAGCAGGCTGTTCGGGGGCAACGATGATGGTGGCATTAGTGAGGAAGGATGGGGCCAAACCCGAAGACCAAGAAGAAGAAAGACGAAGACCGAAGTTGAAGAAGAACGAAGAAGGACAAGGGAGGGGGTCTGTCGCATCCACCGGAGGACCAGGAAAAAGAAAGAAGAAGAATAAAAAGAAGAAAAGAAGAAGAGAGAGAGGTCACGTGGGAGTGGGGGGAAAGAGAAAAGAGAGAAGAGAGAGAAGAAATGGTTATAGGATGGGGGATTGAAAAGTCATAGTGGGAGGGTTGTGATGTGAGATGATATGGGTAGGGCCCCCAAGATATTTAAATATCTTGTCTTGTAGTGTACAAATAAGAAGGGCGAAACGGTCTTTTGACAATTTAGGATAGAACGAAATTTTGGCGCATTGGATGGAGGGTAGAGTTGGTCTTTTCACAGGCTAGGTTCGGTCAGGCTTAGGCTCAGGCGCGAGGATTTTGAATGTAATTCGCGATGACTAAGATTATCGGAACCTAATCTAAATTGCCTAGCATTCTAAGTGTCATCCAAAAATCGTCACTTACGTCCCGTTGATCCAAAATTTTGCACATGCTGAAATTCAATTTACATCCTTTTATTGAATTCAGGCACTTATGGTTTACGTATTTCTAGGACGTCACAACTCTTCCCACCTTAGAAAATTTCGTCCTCAAAATTATAGCACGGCTACAACTACTCAAAAAGATAAGGATACTAACGTCTCCAAACATCCTCACTGCTAGTCATACACTTCTCATTTCATATAAATCATTATCTCAACTCGGCACACTAACACCACAATGCGACCAACAATACATGTGCCAAATTCAAGCCTACGATTCACAATTACCCCCTGTCACAATTCCATATCCACAATCTGTCTTGATAAGTTAAATTGTCCAACTCCAAGGATTCAACCTAGGTTGTCATCGTTTGAACTTGCTATCCGATTTAGTTGTCGATTGTCATCCTATATCCACAACCAACCACGAAAATCAACCATCCCCACTTAACAATCAACCATCTCTTAACTAACAATAGATAGAAATTATTACTATTTTTTTTCTACCGGATGTAATCACATCCTACAACATATTCCTTAGCATCTGAATTATCTTTTCAAACTGGCCATCCGTTTACGGATGATAGGCCATACTGAATTGCAGCTTTGTTCCCAATGCTGTCCGTCAGCTTTTCCAAAATGTAGCAGTGAACTTTGGGTCACAATCCGAGGTGATCATCATCGGCACTCCATAAAGACGTACTATCTGTAGCACATACTGCTCAACACATCTATCTAAAGCGAAATCTTTTTGCACTATTATAAGATGGGTAGACTTTGATAATTCGCCCATTACAACCCAATTCGAATAATTTCCCTCTTGATTTCTTGGCAATTCCGTCGCAATTCCACTATGATATGCTCCTACCTTCACTCTAGAATCTCCAATGGCTGTAGCAGTCTACTAGACTTACAATGTTACACCTTGACTTGCCGGTACGTCTAACACTTCACCACATGCTTGGCTACATCAGCCTTCGAACTAATCTACTAAAAGCATTGCCACAGATTTTTATATATCTTCGTGCTAACATGACTAATACTGTAGCTACTACGATAGGTTTCTGACAAGATTTCTGCCTTAACCAAAACAAGACGCTCATGGTCATTATCTCAAGAATTTATGTGGCCTTACTATGCTTCCGGTGCGCACTCTAATCATGTGTCTTCCTTAATTGCTACATCTTGCAATTTTAATCTTGTTCTAGGCCATCACTATTCTTAATAACTCATACATTTATCTAGTAAACCCCATTATGTCATCCGCTCTTAGCTTGCCATCACGAAATTTACTTGTTCGTTTACACAGTCTTCGTTCCACGTATTTTCCTAAAGTTCCATTAGTTACAATCCTCAAACAAAATCCATTCCGTCACGACATTATTGGGGGTTAACTAGCTCATATGGATCTCAAATCATTCCTAGGCTACTCTAGTCACATAGCACAGGGTTCTCTCTTCGATTCAAATTTGGAAGCACAATCGACCTTTACCAATACCACCAAGAATAAAAGTATTACTTATTTGAGACATCTTGATTCACTCACAATCTTTCGTCCATTATTCAAAATATAATACTATGCGCCTTCAAACATATTTTCACTTTAAGAACCAACTTTAAACATGTGCGGTGCATGATCGTCCTCACTACTCATCAAATGTCGCTTAACTTCACTTTGGTCTTCATCAATCTGGACTTCTTAACTCCACAAGCGATCATCCCATCTCAAGCTCCATTGCCTAATTTCAACCTATAACTTCATGTCCGATCACGGTCTAAACGACTCTCATATGTATTCAATCACACCGGCCGTTAGTCTAAACGTTGGTAATTCACTTTCTTGAGAATCTTTTCTCATCAATTAGGGTCGTTAATAAATTCGACAACTTAAACCATCAAAGTGCCACACCAATTCAGACCTATAATCCGCAATTATCAATCCCCACAATTTGTTTTTTAAACAGGCTAACCACTAAACTCTAACAATTTAAGCCTAGATCTTCGCCTTTCAAACTTATCGCCCAATCTACTATCGGCCACCATACTATATCCTCAAGTTTGGTCGTTGACAATTCAAAATTACGATCATACAACCCAACTAGCCCTTTGTCCAGGCATTTCTTATTCGCTTCCCGAACCTCACATCGTCAATTAGTTGGGGTCTTTCCACAACAATCGATATCTAAAACAATCGGAAATCAACAACATTTCAATCCTATGACCCACCAAAACCAATAACCAAACTTTACATCCAAAGCCATTGATATGTATTTCCATCTCGACTTATCATTCTTAAGTAATTCATTAAACCTCTAGCACATTCACCACTCAAATCCACGTTTAAAGCTCTCTAACTTTTGCTCGCTTTCTTGAGAGTCTCAATCATATTACTACTACCGTCGTCGGGTGTCCTGAACACTCACTTTCCAATAAACGCGTCGCTTCCAATGATGAAACCAACATCGTCAAGATCCCACCTCGACCTCTAACAAATTCAAAGCTACCTTCACTTGATGGGTTAAACTATACAGCCTTACGACTACAATCCACTATGGCTTTTTTTTTTTGCCTTGTCAGCCCGTCTATTCTAACAATCGAATCGAAGTCAAACATTTCTAGCACGATCTACCTTCATGACTATCTATTACCAGCTTACAATCAAGACAGCCTACAACAAGAACTACACCATCCTTTAAAGGCGTAGAAATCTTAAAAACAACAGATCGAAACCGGCCAATTTAGCAAATCTAGTAGCCACAAACGAGTGTGTAGCACCCGGATCAAACAAAGCATATGCCATATGATTGTGTAAGAGGACACTACCAGTAACGGTCGGCGAATCCTTCGCCTCTTCTCCGGTGACAGCAAACACCCTTCATTGCGCCCGATGTCGATTTTGAAAGCTTTGTGGTGTATTCCCTCCAAACTCACCTCTCTATTATGGTGGCGCTTGTCCGTTCTGCTACCTCTATGAGCAGCCTCTCACTTGATGGCCACGTTGCCCGCACCCAAAACAGGCTCCTCCTTGATACGGCCACCGAGCAATCGCATGCCTTTGATGGCACAGATAGCATATGTCATCCCGACAAAAAATTGGTTTGTTCACCGCCCCTCTTCTGTTGGGCAAGAAGCGATGCCTACCACCGGGCATCGGCCTCTTTCCTTGCCGAATACCCCTTCTATGCGATGGTACAAATCGCGATCCAGTTGCGGCAGCCCTTCGGGCAAATCACGTTCTGCCATCTACGCCCACTCATACAGATCATCAAAGTTTTTAGATTGAGTGGCACCAACACACTCTTGATCTCCGATTTCAATCCATCTTGGAATCTTCTTGCCCTATCCACGGGGTCCTCTATCATCCTTGGGGCATACTTCGACAGTTCAACAAATCTCGCCTCATATTCATCTACCGATAACCGATTCTGCCGTAAGCAAAGGAACTCAGCCATCGTTTATTCCCTCATAGTATCCGAGAAGTATTTTCCGTTGAACGCTTCCACAAAGGCATACCACACCGGGACTGTACCTTCGGGAAAGACCCCGTCCTTAGTGGCTCTCCACTACAAATTTGCATTGCCCTACAATTGATAAACGGCCAGCCTGACCTTATCTCCGTCCATACATCTCAACAGAGCGAACACTTTCTCCAGTTTCTTTATTCAAGAGGTAGCAGCCTCAAGATCTCCACTTCCCGCAAACTTAGGCGGCTTCGGCTCAAGAAACAGCTCCACCAACTTTTGTGCCTAGCGTCCATCATTTGCCACTCCAGCTGGCACATTCCCTTGTGGTACTTCAACAGCGGTGGGCAGCATTCCGGTTCCTTACTTGCTGCCCCATTAAATCCCCAATGACTCCAAGTGCCTCGAGGATCCCATCGATCCTTGAATCCCGTCTGACAGTCCTAGCAGCACGGGGTACTCCAACTTCTTCTAGGATCTCTTCGATTGGCCCGGCCGATCTACCCCGGGGTGTTCTTCCAACGTGTCTACTCATCTTACGGGTAAATTACGAAGTCCCGCCTACCCCATAGCAAACGCGATCACAAGAAGACAGCCCCAACAACAATAACACACGTATAACAATCACATGCATAAGATTTTCCATCCTACTAACTATCCCAATTCCCAACGCACCTTATCACTCTAGGCCAATGACCGGATGGATCAGGCTGACCTTGCTATGATATCACCTTGCGCAGGGATGTCACACCCCGACTATCGAGTTCGCAACATTCCTACCGATTTGCCACAGGTCACAAAAGATAGTGTCCCAGGTGTGCTATTGACCTTCGCACTTACGGTACACGCAAAAATGTGAACTCTCTAGACAACAAACAACATGAGATAGTAAATCGGGAATTAGACACGAAAGTCATTCACAAAAGACAATTTCATTTCATCGGTCAAAGCAAATGAGTTTTAACCTTACTGAGCTACAGAAGACATAAACAACCCCATTCTTCGGGGTGGCTTACTAAGACCGCAAAAAGAAACACGGTCGGGTAAGGTTAAGCTCTCATCTACTCCCAAAAACTACTTTAACAACCAGGCCCTAACCTCCATGGGTTCCATCACTCGGGACCTGAAAAATGGTTAACAACGACGGAGTGAGAAATAGATCTCAATGAGTCAACGCCTAAGCCCGGCTAGGGCGTTGATTCCCTTAAACATCCTAGCAAATAGTCGTATCAACCAAGAGCAGATATTTCAACCACATGTAAACTTAGCAGTCTTCTACCAAGTATGCCTTTGATGGCACCGAGCGATCACATGCCTTTGATGGCACGTATAGCACACATCATCCCGACAAAAAATGGCTTGTTGATCGCCCCTCTTCTATTGAACAGGATGCGATGCCTACCATTGGGCATCGGTCTCTTTCCCTTCCGAATATCCCTTCTATGAGATGGTACAAATCGCGATCCGGTTGTGGCAGCCCTTCGTGCAAATCACGTTCTACCATCTACGCCCACTCATACAAATCATCATAGTCTTTCAGATTGAGTGGCACCAACACACTCTTGATCACCGATTTAAGTCCATCTTGGAATCTTCTTGCCCTATCCACGAGGTCCTCTATCATCCTTGGGGCATACTCCGACAATTCAGCAAATCTCGCATCATATTCATCCACCGATAACTGATTCTGCCGTAAGTGAAGGAACTCAGCCATCTTCTATTCCCTCATAGTATCCGAGAAGTATTTTCCGTTGAACGCTTCCACAAAGGCATACCACACCGAGACCGTACCTTCGGGAAAGACCCCGTCCTTAGTGGCTCTCCACTACGAATTTGCATTGCCCAACAATTGATAAACGGCTAGAGTGACCTTATCTTCGTCCATACATCTCAACAGAGCGAACACTTTCTCCAGCTCCTTTATCCAAGAGGTAGCAGCCTCGGGATCTCCGCTTCCCGTAAATTTAGGCGGCTTCGGCTTAAGGAACAGCTCCACCAACTTTTGTGCCTGGCGTCCATCATTTGCCACTCCAGCTGGCACATTCCCTTATAGTACTTCAACAGGGCGGGCAGCATTCTGGTTCCTTACTTGCTGCCCCATTAAATCCCCAATGACTCCAAGTGCCTCAAGGATCCCATCGATCCTTGAATCACGTTTGATAGTCCTAGCAGCACGGGGTACTCCAACTTCTTCTAGGATCTCTTCGATTGGCCCGGCCGATCTACCCCGGGGTGTTCTTCCAATGTCTCTACTCATCTTGTAGGAAAATTACGAAGCCCCGCCCACCCCATAGCAAATGCGATAAGAAGACAACCCCAACAACAATGACACACAGATAACAATCACATGCATATGATTTTCCATCCTACTAACTATCCTAATTCCCAACGCACCTTATCACTCTAGGCCAATGACCGGATGGATCAGCCTGACCTTGCTCTGATATCACCTTGCGCAGGGATGTCACGCCCCGACTCTCGAGTTCGCGACATCCCTACCGATTCGCCACAGGTCACAAACGATAGCGTCCCGGATGTGCTATTCACCTTCGCACTTACGGCACACGCAAAAACGTGAACTCTCTAGACAATAAACAACATGGGATAGTAAATCGGGAAATAGACACGATAGTCATTCACAAAAGACAATTTCATTTCATTAGTCAAAGCAAATGAGTTTTAACCTTACTTGAGCTACAGAAGATATAAACAACCCCATTCTTCACGGTGGCTTACTACGACCGTAAAAAGAAACACGGTCGGGTGAGGTTAAGCTCTCATCTACTCCCAAAAACTGCTTTAACGACCAGGCCCTAACCTTCATGGGTTCCATCACTCGGGACCCGAAAAATGGTTAACAACGATGGAGTGAGAAATAGATCTCAATGAGTTAACGCCTTAGCCCGGCTAGGGCGTTGATTCTCTTAGACATCCTAGCAAACAGCCGTATCAACCAAAAGCAAATATTTCAACCACATGTAAACTTAACAGTCTTCTACCACGTATGCCTTTGATGGCAATGAGCAGTCGTATGCCTTTGATGGCACGGATAGCACACGTCATCCCGACAAAAACCTGGCTTGTTGATCGCCCCTCTTCTGTTGAGCGGGATACGATGCCTACCATTGGGCATCGGCCTCTTTCCTTTCCGAATATCCCTTCTATGCGATGGTACAAATCGCGATCCATTTGCGGCAGCCCTTCGGGCAAATCACGTTCTACCAACTACGCCCACTCATACGGATCATCATAGTTTTTCGGATTGAGTGGCACCAACACACTCTTGATCACCGATTTAAGTCCATCTTGGAATCTACTTGCCCTATCCACGGGTTCCTCTATCATCCTTGGGGCATACTTCGCCATTTCAGCAAATCTCGCATCATATTCATCCACCGATAACCGATTCCGCCGTAGGCGAAGGAACTCAGCCATCTTCTGTTCCCTCATAGTATCCGAGAAGTATTTTCCGTTGAACGATTCCACGAAGGCATACCACACCGGGACCGTACCTTCGGGAAAGACCCTATCCTTAGTGGCTCTCCACTACGAATTTGCATTGCCCTACAATTGATAAACGGCCAGAGTGACCTTATCTTCATCCATACATCTCAACAGAGCGAACACTTTCTCCAGCTCCTTTATCCAAGAGGTAGCAGCCTAAGGATCTCCGCTTGCCGCAAATTTAGGCGGCTTCGGCTTAAGGAACAGCTCCACCAACTTTTGTGCCTAGCGTCCATCATTTGCCACTCCAACTGGCACATTCCCTTGTGGTGCTTCAACAATGGCGGCAGCATTCTGGTTCCTTACTTGCTGCCCCATTAAATCCCCAATGACTCCAAGTCCCTCAAGGATCCCATCGATCCTTGAATCCCATTTGACAGTCCTAACAGCACGGGGTACTCCAACTTCTTCTAGGATCTCTTCGATTGGCCTGGCCGATCTACCCCGGGTGTTCTTCCACCGTGTCTACTCATCTTGTAGGTAAATTACGGAGCCTTGCCCACCCCATAGCAAACGCGATGAGAAGACAACCCCAACAACAATGACACATAGATAACAATTACATGCATAAGATTTTCCATCTTACTAACTATCCTAATTCCCAACGCACCTTATCACTCTAGGCTAATGACCGGATGGATCAGGCTGACCTTGCTACGATATCACCTTGCGCAGGGATGTCACGCCCCGACTCTCGAGTTCGCGACATCCCTACCGATTCGCCACAGGTCACAAACGATAGCGTCCCAGGTGGGCTATTGACCTTCGCACTTATGGCACACGCAAAAACATGAACTCTCTAGACAACAAACAACATGGGATAGTAAATCAGGAAATAGACACGAAAGTCATTCACAAAAGACAATTTCATTTCATCAGTCAAAGCAAATGAGTTTTAACCTTACTGAGCTACGTAAGACATAAACAACCTCATTCTTCGGGGTAGCTTACTAAGACCTCAAAAAGAAACATGGTCCGGTAAGGTTAAGCTCTCATCTACTCCCAAAAACTGCTTTAATAACTAGGCCCTAACCTCCATGGGTTCCATCACTCGGGACCCGAAAAATGGTTAACAACGATGGAGTGAGAAATAGATCTCAATGAGTCAACGCCTAAGCCCGCCTAGGGCGTTGATTCCCTTAGACATCCTAGCAAACAGCCGTATCAACTAAGAGCAGATATTTCAACCACATGTAAACTTAGCAGTCTTCTACCACGTATGCCTTTGATGGCACTGAGTAGCCGCATGCCTTTGATGGCACAGATAGCATACGTCATCCCGACAAAAAACTAGCTTGTTGATCGCCCCTCTTCTATTGGGCAGGATGCGATGCCTACCACTGGGCATCGGCCTCTTTCCTTGCCGAATATCCCTTCTATGCGATGGTACAAATCGCGATCCATTTGCGGCAGCCCTTCAGGCAAATCACGTTCTACCATCTACGCCTACTCATACAGATCATCATAGTCTTTCAGATTGAGTGGCACCAACACACTCTTGATCTCCGATTTCAGTCCATCTTGGAATCTTCTTGCCCTATCCACGGGTTCCTCTATCATCCTTGGGGCATACTTCGACGATTCAGAAAATCTCGCATCATATTCATCCACCGATAACCGATTACGCCGTAGGCGAAGGAACTCAGCCATCTTCTGTTACCTCCTAGTATCCGAGAAGTATTTTCCGTTGAACGCTTCCACAAAGGCATACCACACCGGGACCGTACCTTCGGGAAAGACCCTGTCCTTAGTGGCTCTCCACTACGAATTTGCATTACTCTACAATTGATAAACGGCCAAAGTGACCTTATCTTTGACCATACATCTCAACAGAGCGAACACTTTTGCCAGCTCCTTTATCCAAGAGGTAGCAGCCTCGGGATCTCCGCTTCCCGCAAACTTAGGCGGCTTCGGCGTAAGGAACAGCTCCACCAACTTTTGTGCTCGGCGTCCATCTTTTGCCACTCCAGTTGGCACATTCCCTTGTGGTACTTCAACAGCGGCGGCAGCATTCTAGTTTCTTACTTGCTGCCCCATTAAATCCCCAATGACTCCAAGTGCCTCGAGGATCCCATTGATCCTTGAATCCCGTATCCAACTTCTCTAGATCCTTGCAAGAACCCGGTGTACTTCCAACTTCTTCTAGGATCTCTTCGATTGGCTTGGCCGATCTACCCCGACATGTATAAGATTTTCGATCCTACTAACTATCCCAATTCCCAACGCACCTTATCACTCTAGGCTAATGACTAGATGGATCGGGCTAACCTTGCTATGATACCACCTTGCGCAGGGATGTCACGCCCCGACTCTCAAGTTCGCAACATCCCTACCGATTCGCCACAGGTCACAAAAGATAGCGTCCCGGGTGGGCTATTGACCTTCATACTTACCGCACACACAAAAACGTGAACTCTCTAGACAACAAACAACATGGGATAGTAAATCGGGAAATAGACACGAAAGTCATTCACAAAAGACAATTTCGTTTCATCGGTCAAAGCAAATGAGTTTTAACCTTACTAAGCTACGTAAGACATAAACAACCCCATTCTTCAGGGTGGCTTACTAAGACCTCAAAAAGAAACACGATCGGGTAAGGTTAAGCTCTCATCTACTCCCAAAAACTGCTTTAACAACCAGGCCCTAACCTCCATGGGTTCCATCACTCGGGACCCGAAAAATGGTTAACAACGACGGAGTGAGAAAGAGATCTCAATGAGTCAATGCCTAAGCCCAGCTAGGGCGTTGATTCCCTTAGACATCCTAGCAAACAGCCGTATCAACCAAGAGCAGATATTTCAACCACATGTAAACTTAGCAGTCTTCTACCACGCATAATACAATGCTTGACTCCAATCAACAATCATGACAAGCAAACAACCGGTAAGGCATCACATTAACTTGCACAGATGGGACACCACATGAAGTCCAATTATTAACAAATGAAGCCACATGGCCCGGTATACTAGACAGTTATTGCTCTACTGGCGGGACCAAACATCGTCCCATTACTTCGGCGACGCCGACTACTATACCAAGTGTAATTCGATCGACATGGCACGACATAGCAAGCATTCTAAAAGGAGCATCGGTCCGTCACAAGTCGCTACCAGCTTCCGATCAACCCGGCAACACGGATTGACGTGCATCTAACAAGTCGTGTACTTCCAATCGACACGGCACAATCATGTCAGGAATAACCATTAAGTGACCACTCAAGCGCATCCGACAACAATCGGTCAAATTCTTGTCTTTACACTTAACCGGATGCTCATGCGGTCATGATAAAAAACTCAACACCAAGCTATTTTCACGCTAAAAATATATAGTTTGCTTTCACTTAGTTTGCATGAATGCACAGATTATCCACCAGACTTTGCATCTAGAAAACGTGGGACCGACACCCACAATTTTCATCCATAACATCCAGACGATACATACTTATCCAATTTCATAAAATTGAACTATTAACGGTCCAATCCAACTAACAATCAAGCGTTCACTCGGCTTTGCCCTATCGCTTGCTCGCAATCACACACCGGCAATCATTGCCCAAACAATCGATCTAATCTAATCACCAAATATTCGAAGACAACCCGACTAGCAAACTAACTTAATTAATCATGGCAATTTAACTAAAATCCAGTTTCTATTTAACCGACCACGAGTAGGCTACCTAAACACCCTATTAGGCTAATTACTCCAATTACAATAACTAATTGCAGCTAATTACACTAACTAAGCGCAATTTGTGCCCTAATTGGGGTTGAGGGGTTTAACTCACAATTAAAAATCGGCGGTTAGTGTTGGGTCGGGTACGAGACTTTTGAATCGGGTCGGGGTATCAAATTACTTTTCACGGGCTGGCTAAGCAATGTTCACGGTGGCACTATTCACGCGATACTGTTCACGAGCACTATTCACCGATATTGTTCACGAGCATTGTTCATCGCACTGTTCACCAAACAAGAACTTTGGCAATTTAGCTCACGAGCGACACGGATTCAAAGTGACGATAGCGTCTCGATAGCTCGGTCTCGACAGCTCACGGAGCTCGGGGTGGTAGAGGAGGAGGTGGCTCGGTGGTGGCCGGGAGAGAAGTGAGGCTCAAGTGGCGGTTAGGCGATCGAACGTCGTTGGGTGTCGGGATGAGGGGCCAAGAGGTGAGGACATCGCCTAAGAGGGAGAGGTGAGCCGCGAGCTATGGGACCTCGCGGCTGAGCCGAGCTTGCGGCGGCGAAGGCTCGGGTCTCGGTTGGTCGTGGTCATGGGACGCAGCTGGAACTCATGGGTCGACGAGCCTTGGTTGCTGCGCTTTAGAGAGGCTGATGACATGCTCGGCTCGAGCTGGATGGCGGACAAAGGTAGTTGGCTAGAGCTGCGGGAGTAGGCGGTTCGGGGGCTGCGATGATGGTGGCATTGGTGAGGAAGGAGGGGATCAAACCGGAAGACCAAGAAGAAGACAGAAGTTGAAGAACAATGAAGAAGGACCCGGGAGGGGGTCTGTCGCATCCACCAGAGGACTAGAGGAAAAAGAAAGAAGAAGAATAAAAAGAAGACAAGAAGAGGAGAGAGAGGTCACGTGGGAGTGGGGGGAAAGAGAGAAGAGAGAAGAGAGATAAGAAAAGGTGATGGGATAAGGGGTTGAAAAGTCATAATGGGAGGGTTGTGATGTGAGATGACATGGGTGGGGCTCACAAGATATTCAAATATCTTGTCTTGTAGTGTACAAATAAGAAAGGTGAAACGGTCTTTTGACAATTTAGGACAGAACGAAATTTTGGCGCACCGGACGGAGATTAGAGTTGGTTTTTTCACAGGCTAGGTTCGATCGGGCTTAGGCTCAGCATGGGGATTTCAATCGTAATTCGCGATGACTAGATTATTGGAACCTAATCTAAATTGCATAGCGTTCTGAGTGTCGTCCAAAAATCGTCACTTACGTCATGTTGATCCAAAATTTTGCACAGGCTAAAATTCAATTTTCATCCTTTTATTGAATTCGGGCACTTATGGTCCACGAATTTCCAGGACGTCACAGGAGTCATGCACAAATAAAACAAAAAGAACAGTGATATGTGAAACGCTTGTACTTTTGAAAAAGACATCTAAAAGAAACGTCGTTAGGTCGACTATAAAAACGTTCAAGGATTGTCCGAGCTTTGCATTACCATTTTGTTATTACTTAATTTATTTTAATAGGAATTTATGGAAGTATTAGGAATGTTAAAATTCACAGGCTAAAATTCAATTTTCATCCTTTTATTGAATTCGGGCACTTATGGTCCACGAATTTCCAGGACGTCACAGGAGTCATGCACAAATAAACAGAAAGAACAGTGATATGCGAAATGCTTGTACTTTTGAAAAAGACATCTAAAAGAAACTTCGTTAGGTCGACTATAAAAACGTTCAAGGATTGTCTGAGCTTTGCATTACCATTTTGTTATTACTTAATTTATTTTAATAGGAATTTATGGAAGTATTAGGAATGTTAAAATTCAAAGAGGGACGGAATTGTGGAAACGCATAATTAGAATATAAAAGTCAACTGAAACTTCAATAACTTGAGATTTGCCACTTGATATTTTCTAAGAGAAACGCTAGATAGCATCAAAACAAAAAACGGAAATTTCGTTGACTTTACCCTTGGTGCTACATTTGTGATGTCTTTTTCAATGCACATTATGATCTACTAGCAACAAAGACTTCTCCTTTTTATGGAAAAAATAATCACAAGTGCCATAATTTTCATACCGTGCTCACTTGAGTATTATAACTTTTTTTTTTCCGATCACTTGAGTGTTATAACTTGAAAGCTCGGCAACCTTCGACTAGCAACCGAAGAGGGCCCGGTGACCCTCGCCAGCCGCTGCAAAATATTTATGACTTTTTGGATAATTTTCCCTCATATAATTCCTGCCGAATTCTTTGTTTGGATTTGGTAAGAATGGATTAGAACGAGGATTCTTTTTGTCTAGTTGTAAAAGCCTCTGTTTAAAATTACAAAGAACTTAACGACATATTAGCTGATTAAGTCCCCATTGACTGATATCCCACGTTTTCTGTTTTTGCTCCCCCCTGCGTCTTCTTTTTTTTTTTTTTGTTTTTTGTTTTTTTTGGAAATTGAAGTCCAAATACTTAAATAAATACGTGTTGCAATTCAATAAATTCGTAACAAGAAGATGACAATGTTTGCGTTTTCTTTAATTAAGATGACAATGTTTGCGTTTGCTTTGACATAAGTGATGTAGGTCGTTACTAGTTTTCATTTTTATTTTTGCTTTGTTTGTCCCTCACCCTTTTTTTATTTTTCTTTGCCAATCTTGACGTACCCCTCTCGCACCTATTTATGTACCCATGTGCGGGGTTGACTTTGATCCACGTCTTATTTTATAAATCTTACGAAATAATGATAAACCATCATGAGGTTTTCTTAAAATTTAGCATTTTTATGAAATGACTTATGGTGAATAAGTTAGCAATAAGTTCAGTTATGAAAAATTGCATCTTATGAAGTTTGTTTGTTTCTAATTTTTTGTTTCATTAAATATATCAAGAATGAAAGATGTAATAAAATTGACTGATGTACGGTTTTTTTTCCTTGCATTATCTAATATGATAAAGCTATCACAAATTTTGATAATAGTACGTATGTGATTAGTCATTAATTCACGCATTGTGCAGAACAACGAAGATTGGGAAGAATAAGATATACAATAATTTTTTCTTGACATAAACGAAAGACAAAAGTTTATAGATTGTATTATATATATTGAAGTCGTGCCCGAAAAGCATTGCAACCGGCAATCTTTAAGGTGGCCCTGGTTTTAAGGTAGCCATGGTTGACTTGATCAAATCATTTATTTTTTTCTGCTGCGCCGTCCATCGTTGGGCCATGTGGCTTGACAACATGCAAGCCTTGTTGTATTAGGTCTCTTTGATTTTCTCTTTAAGATATTCTACCTAACAAATACAACAAGGTATATCATGAATTTTGGACCTTCAGGTTTAGCCATTTCACAAATTTATAATTTCCAAAAGTTGTAACCCTTGAAAAGGTTCATTGATTAGTTCATATCCGTAATAATCATTAAAAACCATTCCAATTGCTAATATCATTTTTTTTTCGAAATGAACTATTTGAAAATCTATTAATTATATGGTTTAATATCATCAAAAATCCCAAGCTAGCACACTTGTGGCAAATTTGCTGTAAACTAGTTTTTTACCAGCAAAAATGATATATTGATATACCTGTGACAAACTTACCGGAGGCAACGAATTTGAAAACCAAAGGCGGTAAAATAAGTTTGTCTTACTCAAAGGCAGCAAAACTTATATTTTTTGTTCGCCATAGGTCAATTTTCAAGCCAAATTGGCACGAAAAGGCAATGAAACTTGTTTTTTTTTTTTTTTGTCTTGTTAGGTATACTCTCCGGCTAGACATGGCGATGACGTCAATTAAAGCAGCGTTCTCTCTGGCTAAAACAAAAGACAGTGGCAGGAGATTGAAGTAGAGATGCATCAAACAACAATGACGCTATTTCCACCCGCAATTAGGTTAGGACATTCTTTTTTCTTTTTTTGTTTAGTTGACTGAGCGGAGTATCCTGTTTCTTTCTCTTAAGTGCATTGTTTCCTTTTTTATCAGGCTGAGGAATATGTAAGGATTGGATGAATTAGTAAACAAAAAGCATAGGAGTCATGCACAAACAAAATAGAAAGAACAGTGATATGTGAAACGCTCGTCTTTTGAAATAGACATCTAAAAGAAATGTCGCTAGCTCGACTATAAAAATGTTCAAGGATTGTCTGAGCTTTGCATTACCATTTTGTTATTACTTAATTTATTTTAATAGGAATTTATGGAAGTATTAGGAATGTTAAAATTCAAAGAGGGACGGAATTGTGGAAACGCATAATTAGAATATAAAAGTCTACTGAAACTTCAATAACTTGAGATTTGCCACTTGATATTTTCTAAGAGAAACGTTAGATAGCATCAACTACTCCGAAAAAAACAAAAAACAGAAATTTCGTTGACTTTACCCTTGGTGCTACATTTGTGATGTCTTTTTCAATGCACATTATGATCTACTAGCAACAAAGACTTCTCTTTTTTATGGAAAAAATCATCATAAGTGCCATAATTTTCGTACCGTACTCACTTGAATATTATAATTTTTTTGTTTCCGATCACTTGAGTGTTATAACTTGAAGGCTCTGCGACCTTCGGCCAGCAGCCAAAGAGTGCCCGGCGATCGTCGCCGGCTACTGCAAAATGTTTATGACTTTTTGGATAATTTTCCCTCATATAATTCCTATCGAATTCTTTGTTTGGATTTGGTAAGAATGGATTAGAACAAGTATTCTTTTTGTCTAGATGTAAAAACCTCCGTTTAAAATTAGAAAAACCTTAACGACCTATTAGCTGATTAAGTCCCCATTAACTGATATCCCACGTTTTCTGTTTTTGCTCTCCCCCCACCCCCTCTTCTTTTTTGCTTTTTTTTTTGGCAATTGAAGTCCAAATACTTATATAAATACGTGTTGCAATTCAATAAATTCGTAACAAGAAGATATTACAAAGCCAACGCAATCCTCTGAATTACGTTTTCTTTAATTAAGATGGCAATGTTTGCGTTTGCTTTGACATAAGTGATGTAGGTCGTTACTAGTTTTCATTGTTATTTTTGCTTTGTTTGTCCCTCACCCTTTTTTGCTTTTTTTTTGCCAATCCTGACGTACCCGTCTCGCACCTATTTATGTACCCATGTGCGGGGTCGACTTTGATCCACGTCTTATTTTATAAATCTTACGAAATAATGATAAACCATCATGAGGTTTTCTTAAAATTTAGCATTTTTATGAAATGACTTATGGTGAATAAGTTAGGCATAAGTTCAATTATGAAAGATTGCATCTTATGAAGTTTGTTTGTTTCATTAAATATATCAAGAATGAAAGATGTAATAAAATAGACTGATGTACGGTTTTTTTTCCTTGCATTATCTAATATGGTAAAGCTATCACAAATTTTGATAATAGTACGTATGTGATTAGTCATTGACCCGCGCATTGCGCAGAACATCGAAGATTGGGAAGAATAAGATATACAATAATTTTTTATTGACGTAAATGAAAGACAAAAGTTTATAGATTATACTATATATATATTGAAGTCGTGCCCGGAAAGCATTGCAATCAGCAATCTTTAACGTAGCCCTGGTTTTAAGGTAGCCATGGTTGACTTGATCAAATCATCTATTTTTTGCTGCTGCGCCGATCATCGTTGGGCCATGTGGCTTGACAACATGCAAGCCTTGTTGTATTAGGTCTCTTTGATTTTCTCTTTAAGATGTTCTGCCTAACAAATACATCAAGGTATATCATGAATTTTGGACCTTCAGGTTTAGCCATTTCACAAATTTTTAATTTCCAAAAGTTGTAAACCTTGAAAAGGTTCATCGATTAGTTTTTTTTTTTTTGGTAAAGAGGTTCATCGATTAGTTCGTATCCGTAAGAATCATTAAAAAAAAACCATTCCAATTGCTGATATCATTTTTTTTTTTTCGAATTGAACTATTTGAAAATCTATTAATTATATGGTTTAATATCATCAAAAATCCCAAACTAGTATATTTGTGACAAATGTACTCTAACCTATTTTTTTACCACCAAAAATGATACACCGATATACCAGTGACAAATTTACCTCAAACTAGTACAGTTGTGACAAATTTACCCATCATTTATTTCCGCTAAATTTTACCATCAAATTACTGAGTTGTATAATACATGGCAATTGTCTAGTGCATATACTACCCTATGTTTGTTACAGGTGTATCAATCTAAAGTTTTTCGTGGTATCAACTCAATTTAATGTAAACCAATTGTGACATCTTGTGTTCTGACTCATTTTCGAAGCTTTGAATGAATAAAATGTCTCATTGATGTATTTAAGCTAAATCTCATGCGGAATTGATCCTTCTTGAGAAGACTAACTAAATGGGAATGGCTGCCTAGGAAAATCAAGTACGTGGACCTAAGAACTTAATCCTGGATTGACTCTTTGGCCATGAAAATTGTCGAGGGAATATTTTGGACCAATATAGGCTGATCCTAGAATGATTAAGAAACGATTTGAGTAATACCCTATGCTTGGATCACGGGTGATTCCATTTGACCTCGTATGGGTTCCAAATGTCCCTAAATTATTTTCTAACGATCGTGTCCATTGTGATTAGTAATTGACCATCGCAATTGAATGACAACCAAAGTCGTCATGGCTCAAGAAATTCTTAAACGTGATACTAATCACGAGTCAACACACGTAACTCCTAAAAGCCACCCCGTTAGTTTGAGATACGCTGAAATTTCTATTGATCGAGATTGATCGCGAATCGGACTTCGAAATTAGATGTCGGACCTTCAAGGGTTTCAATAATTAAATTTTGGACGTTTCCTCATCCAGAGTACAATTACTTCGCAGTTCGCCGTAAAGGGTTCAGCAAAATAAAATTTGGACTGGAAATGGGAAATGACCCATTTATCCTTGGAAAATATCCATTTCTTCATTTGGGCCAAAGGGCATTTCGGTCAAATACCCCTAGTGGCCGAATTTGACTAGTTTTTGTTGATAGAAATTACCAACTTGCCCTTCTTGTCTTTCAAGACCAAAATATCTTGCCCTAAAAATATTTTAACCTACTATATTGATTATTTTGGTCATTTTCTTCATAAATTTCAAGAAGCTTTCCCTCACCTCACTTCTCTCTCTACTTGGCCGAATTTTCCTCTTCATCCTCACCGCCGGACCGCCGACTAAACCATTACCGGCCACCCTTCAATCACCAAAACTAGCCACCACCGGAGCCGAGCTACCACCGGATCATCGTGGAACCGCCCCGACCGTGAGGAGCACCACCGGAATCGCCGCTTGGTGCAAGTTTTTTCTCAACTTTTCCACCAATGGAAATTGCTAGATCTTGAGGTAAGATAGTTTCTAAACTTGGATTAGGTAGCGAGGATGCTAATGGAGTATAGATTTGAGGAATTTTGGTGAAAATTTGTTGGTTTGCTCTATGAGGATGGCTTGGCTGAAAATGGAGAGAAGGAGGAGAGAGAATTTTGTGTTCTACAAGTGAATAGTGATCCATGGTTGGATTTGGATGGCCATGATTTAATCTTGCTTTTGATGCTTTAATTGGATGGCCTATATTTAATCTTACTTTATGAAGATTGATCACATGGTTAGGATTAATTGTGGCCTTAGTATGCCTTAATCATGTGGTGGAGATTAATTGTACGTTAGTATAATTTAATCGTACGGTGTATATTAATTGCTACGTTAGTATAATTTAATCGTATGGTGTATATTAATTGCTACGTTAGTATAATTTAACTGTATGGTACGTATTAATTGTACGTTAGTATAATTTTATTCGTATGGCGTAGATTAATTTTTGTGGTAGCATTAATTGATGGTGTGGTCCGATTGACCGACGGCTTGAGTGTGATTTAATCGGGTGGTCCCGATTTAAAATTTATTCAACGTGAGTGAATCACGTGGTCCCGATCGAATATTTATTCAATAGAATTAAATCAAGTGGTCTCGATTGAGTTGTTGGGGAATATTAGAAAGATCGCGTGGTCCCGATCTTTTATTAGAGAAAATTGGTGAGATTGTGTGGTCTTGATGTGCTAATCAGGAAGTTTAGCAAGATCATGTGGTGAAGATTGACCGATCGAAAGGTTTTATGTGATCGTGTGGTATCGGACAAGTGATCGAGGAATTATTGTTATTATATGGTCTTTATGAGAAATAATAGAGCGGAAGTGCGGAATTTTATGCTGAGGCGTTATGATGTGGAGTTCGTATTTATAAGACCATATTTTACCATGATGCGTTAAACGTGGATTCTGTGTATTATTTAATCTCGAGGCGTTAAATGTGAGATGATAACCTCGGGCGTTATTACGCGGGTTATTGTGACCTGAGGCGTTATTATGCGGGTATGGACTATATAATGGCTTGAGGTGTTATTATGTGGGTCTGTCCATTTATACAATAGCCTGATACGTTAAATGCGGACTTTGGAGTAACGTGAAATTTTTATATGATAGCATGATGTGTTAAACACAAGCTTTGGCGTAATGTGGATTTTTTTTTATAAAGGTGTAGCAATTTGGGAGAAGGAATGAAGTATTCAGGAATTTATTTTGTGAATTATTGATTGAGGGAGGAATTGTTGAGAATTGCTCGCTTAGGTTGTGTCCGGAGGCACTAGCACCCCGATCTAGGGTTAGGGACCTTCTTACCGAGATTCCTTCTCACCCCGTTGTGGGTTATCTTTTTTTCTTTTCGGACCCTCCACCTCGACCATGAATGATCCACCCCGGAGATTCGAAATTTCCAGGGATATGGAGATAGTGGTGATGGAATATCCGGTGGGAAAAGATAAGGTTTATTATAGGCATGCTACCACCATCCGGGTGTACGTAGGAGAACTTTATTGGAAGCCCCACACGTACATTGCGTGGACGTACCACCATGGGGATATGTTAGTCGGACCACCGAAGGGTTTTGATATCCCTTACGATGGAGTTGGGGAATGAGACCCCACTAATGCTGCATCTCCGGACGACGTAGTGGTGAGCCCCGATGCTGGTCCCGAAGGATTGGAGCCCGGCCTAGAGGTCTTGGTGCCAGAAGAGAATAAGGAGATTGTAGAGCCATCCGATGCGGAGCAACCACATGAGGTTGATGAGGAGGAGAAGGAAGCAGTAGATTCTATAACCGATGATAGCGAAGATGGGCCCTAGTGTAGTTGACCTCTTGACTTTTGTTGAGGGTTTTCTTTTTTGAAGTATAATAGGCTTCGACCACTTAACCTTTTTGTAGTACGTGGTCATAAGTTTGTACAGTGGCCTCCGAAGTCTTTGGTTTGACTTCCGTAACGGATATGTATATATGTATATAAGTTTGCTTTTACCGTCCCAAGTCATCATGATGTTATTTGTTTCTGTACGGGGTTTAGTTTCTGCTTCCGCAAGAATATGCTTGCCTTTAGATCCTCGAGAATTGTACTTAAGCGTGGCCGGGTGGGATGTTGACGAGCTTGTAGGGTTCGGGTCGCGATATCCTTGTTTGGTGTGGTATCAGAGCAAGGTCAGCCCGATCTAAGTTTGAATGAGATATGGATTGATAAGGAGTGATAACTTTGGGATGGTTAGACAGAGAGACCCTAGGTGTTTATGCGAGTTAAGCACGTTACGCATGGCATTTGAATATGCGCATGTGATTGGCATAATTGATTGATTTCGTGTTGAGTGCTTGATGTTGCTTTGCTTAGTTATGCATGGAGTTTTTCCGGTAGAACGATTGTTAGCTTTATGCTCATTGCCGTATTAAGCGGTGTGGAACCGCTAGACTAGAGTAGATGGCTTAGGTCTCTAATTCCTTAGTGCAATTATATTGATTTAGGTGTTGTGAAAATTAATGAAAATGGACAACCGAGGTAGAGGTTCCAGAAGAGGTTCAAGAGGAGGTTCTAGAGGAGGTTCCAGGGGAGCATCTAGCTCAAGGACCACGATTAGGGAGGACTCAAGAAACTCTTAGAAATAACACATGAGCCAAATCCTTTTGCCGGATTCAATCCCGTGCATCCCCGCACCAAAGGATAATCTGCAAAACAAGTAAATCACGGTATTATCTCAAAACACGAGAGTACTTTGATTGTTTTGTCAATATCAAAACCGTCTAGGGATTTTTCTCAACAATCTCCCCCTTTTTGATGATGACAAAACGATTCACAATAGTAACGAGTAATTGAGTTAACAAGGTGAGCAACTTTAGCAAAGTTACTCTAGTGAGGATCTTGCTAAAGAATAATTTTAGTGGTTCGTTCCTTGTACTTTTAGCAAGAATAAGTTCCGAAAAAAAAATGCATTTATATACAATGATGAGCAGTTTCAGAACTTGTGCTATCTCAATTGATGAGTTTGTATTCTAAGTGCATATACTTATTGAGATGTGTAATAGTTTCATGTACGATGCAAGTATGAAAGTTGTAACTTCTCAAAGCATCACGTTATGTCAGATGCTCAGAGCTTGTCCTGTTTAGCCAAAGCTTTCAAGTTTAACTTGTCAAGTGAAATATGTGATTTTGAGAGAAGGGAACTTGTTCACCTGCTCAGCTTAGGAGAAGGTATTCCTTCTCGGATGATGTTTCCACATATCATGATTCCCGGATGATGTTTCTGTATTCCACGTAACATGCTTACGTAACATGCTTAACATGAGATCATGTACTTGAGGGATTCTTGCCAGAATATGCACGCATATCATAGATCGATTTCACACAATTCATTCACATATTTTTTCGAGTCATATCTCGCATATATCACATCACAATATCACAAGTTAGTCATATATCGTGCATATCACATCACGACATCACAAGTTATAACACAATTATGTCACACATATCTCACAATATACCATTCTCCCCCATTTTGTCATCAACAAAAGGGAGTGGCCCGCATAGTCAGATACAAATTGTAGAGATAAAATGTTGCTCCTCCTAAATTCGATACCTATTTAGGTCATCCATGAAGTATACTCAAATCAATCATGCTAACATTCGGATATAGAATTTTGCAGGAAATAATGAATCATTCAATCAAATGAATCAAAAGAGATATAATTGGATTGAGTGTGATAGATGAGGATCTTATTCAAGGCAACGAGGTCAAAATGAAGTCTAGGCTAAGGGATTTTTGGTGTTGGAGAGTTCTTTAGTAGATCCGAAACATGACAGCTCTTGTCATTTGAGACAACTTTTCATTGACTTCTGCTACTATCTTGTGCATCTTTTTTTTTTTTTGGGGTGGGGCCTCGAGATGGTATTTGTTGTTCATATCTTCTTTGAGTCCCCTCGAGCGCTTTCTTGATGAGTATGGTTAATTTGTTGAACTTCCTAAGTTATCTTTCTTTGAGGGTCTCGATATCCCTTCAAACTACAGATTTCTGGTTTCTTTGATTCGCAACAATGACACCACTCTCCTAACCAAAAAAAAACAATGACACCACTCTCCCCGAATGTGATCATGTTTGTCTTGTTGAATTTTTTGGATGATATCCCTGTTCATTTCAAGAGATAGCTTTTCAAGAGCCCGTATTCCGATCAGAATGTAGCTTGGATCCACTTTGCGTTCTTCCACCACTGCTCTTGCATATTCCGCTCGAGCAAAATCTTGCTCATTTTCCTTGTAGAAGTGAAGAAGATCATGAATGTGGAAATCATTCAAATTCAACTCGTTATCGATTTGAACTCCTTTTAGTGAGGCCTTCCTCAATTCTTCCTCGGTTGCCTTGGTTGCATATTTGATTACTTCTTGCTCTAAGACGAACCCGTTGTGTTTTATCAAAGCTTTCACGGTTTTCTCATCATCTTCTTTACGTCGAGGTGTAAGAATTGTCTTCCTAACAACTTTGGCCAACCTTATTCTCCTTTCAAGTTAAAAAGCAACCTTTTTAATAGTGAGAGATCTTACCAATTCGAACGCCGGGTCGATTCCCCGCCCTGTTGGTTGTGAGGAGCTACGTAGTGCTGTAGATAGTATAAAGTCTTGTGGGAATTTCATTAGCACTAGTTTTGAGAATTCTTCCAGCTTTTGGTTGATGGAGTCCTAAAGTGTATCCATCGTCTTGGTTAATCTGTCGGCTTTGAAGAGGGTTTGTCTTGCTTTCTCCGAAAGATCCCGTGTCAGTGCACTAAACTTTTCCATCAACCTTTCTCTCATTTCTCCCGTCTCCCGAAAGAGCAAATTATACATTCTAGTGGTTTGGTGCTTCATCTCGGTCTGGTAGTACAGGACATCCTCCAACAGGTCAGAGTCATTATTCTGACTCATTTCTTCTTCTTCAATGCCCGGTTCTGTTTCTATGTCCTCCCCCTAAGATTTTTCTCCTTGGCTTTTAGTTAGTTGCGTTGGATCATCGGTTTCTTCTTCGCGATTTTCAACCAAAGCATCTTGGTATTCCGCTAACATCTCTTTATGATAGATGTCTTTTTCTTCCGGTATTCCATGTTTTTCTTTTATGATCGCCGTTCTTTCTTTTCTGAATTTTTCAACGAACTCGTCGAAGGAAAGGTGATCATCATTCTCTAGATCACTTTGAGATAGATCAAGGTATTTTGTTGAGAATGAGATATTTTTGGGGTCCATGAGGATTGAAGGGCGTTGATAGTTTTAGATTTACGAGGTTATGGAAGACTATAGAGAGCTTTGGAAGAAAATGAGTGTGAAGGCCAGCATTTTAGAAGTTGGAGAGATGACTTTGATTTAGAAAGAAAGAGAAATTCTATAATAGATGATCCCGATTTTGATAAAATAGGAAATCCTTTTGAAAATATTTTAAGAATATTTCAGCTCAATCAATTTAATCTCAATCACGACAATCAAATATTCAATCGGAACAATCAGCACAATCACATAATATTTGCCAAATATTTAAGAAGATTGTGTTGATGCGTACCTTATTTGTTGCCAAAAATAAAAATGACTTACGCGCCAAGATTTTGAACGATCAAATCTTTTGTCATATCTGCTCAAAAATGTTGTCTTCAAATGATCCTCTAAGTTCTAAGATCCTTAAGTTCCTTTAGACGATGCTTTCAAGTTCTGAAGTCGCTAAAAATCTTCAAATGATATTTTCAAGTTCTGAAGCAATTTCACCTGTTTAGATCTCAGCTCAAATGGGAATCATGGTAATACCCAATTCTTATCTAATGTACTCAAATGTATTTTTGTCAAGTGCCTTAGTGAATATATCAACTAATTGATGTTTAGAATCAACAAATTAAATGTTAATGTCACGATTATGCACGTGATCACGAATAAAATGATGATTGATTTCAATAAGCTTAGCTCACGAGTGCATAATTAGATTTTTCATTAGGTTGATAGCACTTGTGTTGTCATATTTGATTTCCACGTTGTGAGCTTCAACACCAAAGTCCTTCGGTTGTTGCTTCATCCATAGGATTTGAATGCAACAGCTCCCTAGTGCTACATACTCGGCTTCTGCGGTTAACAGAGCTACGGTGTTACTTTTCTTGGAGAACCAAGATACCAGCATTGATCCCGTAAGTTGACATGTGCCCGAAGTACTTGTTCTATCCAACTTACAACCTGCAAGATCGACATCCGAATAGCCATGTAATACAAGATCTGATGTTTTGTGATACCATAATCCTAAGTTTGGATTAGTTCCTATGTACTTGATGATTCTTTTGACAGCAGACATATGAGATTTTTTAGGATCAGATTGAAATCTCGCACACATGCACACATTGAATATAATATCGGGTCAAGAATCAGCAAGGTATAACAAAGAACCAATCATGCTCCCGTATAGCTTCTAATCAACCTAGTTACTTTGTTCATCCTTATCCAATTTGGATGAGGTAGACATCGGTGATTCTGTTTTCTTGCGGTTATTTTGACCAAACTTCTTCACTAGTTCCAATGTATATTTTTCTTGATGTATGAATGTGCCCCGATTAGTTTGATTTACTTGTAGTCTTATGAAGAATTTGAGTTCTCCCATCATGCTTGTCTCGAACTCGTTTTGCATGGTCCGAGAGAAGTTCTTACAAAGATATTGGTTAGACAAGTCAAATATAATATCATCAACATATATTTAGATAAGCAGAATGTCTTTACCTTCTCTTCTAATAAATAGAGTTGTATCAACTTTACCTTTTTCAAAGTCTTTTTTAGTAAGAAAATTACTTAACCTTTCATACCAGGTTCGGGGTGCTTGCTTCAATCCGTAGAGAGCTTTCTTCAACTTGTAGACATGATCCGAGTTCTTTGGATCTTCAAAGCCTGGAGATTGTTTGACATAAACTTCCTCCTTGACATGTCCATTGAGAAATACGCTTTTAAGATCCATCCGGTATAACTTGAAGTCATGGTGGTAAGCATAAGCGAGTAGCAATCTGATAGATTCCGGTCTTGCTGCTGGTGTATAGGTTTCATCGTAATCAATCCCTTCTTCCTATGAGTAGCCTTTTGCAACGAGCCTTGCTTTGTTCCCGATTACTTTTCCTTTGTTATCCAGCTTATTCCGGAAGACCCATTTGGTTCCAATAACAGGATGATTCTTTGGTTCGGGTACAACTTCCCAAACTTCATTCAATCCGAATTGTTGTAACTCTTGTTACATAGCTTCGATCCAGCTTTCATCTTCAAGAGCTTCTTCGATTCTTTTGGGTTCGACTTTAGAAACCAGAGCAAAGTCATTTATCGTATCCTTGAGTTTGAATCTGGTTTTGACTCCTTCATCTATATTTCCAATGACCTGATTTGCGAGATGATTGGATCTGTATTTCCAGCTTCTATTTGATTTGTCACATTCGGTCTCGGTGAAATCTTCATCATTTGAATCTTTAGATGATGTGCTTTGTGGAGTATTCTCCATGTTACGAGAGGTTTCATCCGGTTTCGCGTCTTCGGATGATGGTTTTTCCTTCTCAGATGATGAATTCCGATTCTCAGATTTTATTATTTCTTTAGCATCTATCATCCGAGTAGTCCGCTCATCTTCAAATTTCATGTTCATTGATTCCTCGACTGTCCGAGAGTTCTTGTTGAAGACTCGGTAAGCTTTACTTGTTGTGGAGTATCCCAAGAATACACCTTCATCCGATCTTTCATCAAACTTGCCAATCTGATCACTTGCATTTTTAAGAATATAACATTTACATCCAAACACATGAAAGTATGAAATATTTGGCATCCTTCCCTTGTAGAGTTTATAGGGAGTTTTCTCAATCAATGGTCCGAGGAAAACACGATTAATAATATAATAGGCGGTTGAAACATCTTGAGCCTAGAAATGGGGTGGAGCTTTGCTTTCCATTAAAATAGTTCGTGCCATTTCTTGCAATGATCTATTTTTTCTTTTAATAACTCCATTTTATTGAGGAGTATATGGAGAGGAAAAATTGTGTTGAAAACCATTTTGATCACGGAATTCAGTAAAGTAGTGATATTCAAATTCACCTTCGTGATCGGTTTTGATGCTTGTAATCGAATAACCTTTTTCATTTTGAACTTTCTTAGAAAAGGTTTTAAAGAATGAGAGTGCATCACTCTTGTAAGTGAGAAAGAATACCCATGTAAATCTAGTATAGTCATCCACAATAATGAGACAATACTTTTTACCTCCAATACTCCGTGTTTGAGTAGGTCCGAAGAGATCCATGTGCAACAACTACAGAGCATGGGTAGTGATGACTTCATTTATGGATTTGTAGGAATTTCTTGCTTGCTTTCCAAGTGTGCATGCTTTGCAAAGTTTTGTCTTTTCAAATATGGCATTTGGAAGTCATCTCACAAGCTTCTTTTTGAAAAGTTTGTTGATTTGCTTAAAGCTTATGTGTCCTAACGTCCCGTGCCATAGTTCTGGATCGTTTTTTACGAATAGAATACATTTTTCATTTTCAGACAATGTGTCTAGAAGGTACATGTTGCCATATCTTCGTCCGATAAATGATGACTTGTTGTTTTGGCTTGTACCTGAGCACTTATTTTCTGCAAAAGAAACTTTGTATCTAATATCACATAGTTGGCTAATACTAACAAGATTGAAGTTCAAACCCTTGACTAATAAAATATCTTTGATGAGTAGATTGCTAATTTTCACAATTTCTTTGCCGATAATCGCTTCTTTGTTGTTGCCTCCAAAGGAAACATTTCCTCCATCAAGATTTTTAAAATCAATGAACATGGATGAGTTACCGATCATATGTCTAGAGCAACCGCTATCAAGGTACCATTTGTTTCTTCTTTTGTTCGGTACCTGCAATGATCAAAGATTCTCACTTTTTTTTGGGTACTCAAATTTGTTTGGGTCCTTTGAAGTTAGCCGTATAAGTGTATCTAAGAATGTTACGTGTTGGTCGATTGATTTTTTAGCAGTAGCTCCCGGCATGTTTCGGATCACCACAATTTGAATATCCCAAGAGATGTTGTCCTTCAAATCTTACAAATTGTTTCCTAAAGTGACTCACGTAGGTGCGTTTAGAAGGTTGCTACTTAAGTCTTTCTTTTACTGTGAAAAATAATTTTTCTCATCACTTTCCTTTTGAAAAACCAAGTCCCGACTTGTTGTAGTAGGGAATTTGTATAGAAAGTATATGTTGCGAAGTTTTTGAACTGGATGAGAATTTTTTGTGTATCTCCAAAACTTCCTTTCTCAAAATGGAGTTCTCTTTTTCGAAAAGATCTTTTCCTTTTTCGGAGAAACGTTTTCCCCTCTTCAGAGAAACGTTTTCCTCTTCAAAAGGATTTCTTTGATTTTTCAAGAAATCATTCTCCGTTTTGAGAGATTCCACCCTTGATTTCAATTGCGCATTTTCGCAAGATATAGAATCGGATTTCTCATTTAGTTGACAAAATTCTTTTTCGAGAAAACTGATTTTATCTTTTTGCGAAATATCCTTTTGTTTAAAAATAGCTACTTCCTTTTTCAGTTCAGAAAGCCTCTTGAAAGTAGCCTTGTATTCTAAACATAGGTCATCTATATACGTAGATACTTCGGGAGAGGTGTTTGAATGAGTTACCTCAAAGTCATCATCCGAGTCCGCCATTAGATAGACATTTACGTATTCTTCATCACTCTGCTTTCAATGCTTTCTTGGATTTCTCATCCTTGCCTTTCTTCTTTAATAGTGGGCAATTGGGTTTGATGTGGCCTATTTTCTTACATTCATAACGGATAACTTCTTGACCTTCATTTTTGGTCTCAAATGATCTTCTCTGATTGTATCGTCCGAGATCCATTCTGTCTTTGAAGTTCCTACCTTGTTTAGCCATTCTTTTGAATCTTTTGACCATGAGCACTAGTTCTTCATCATCTTCGTCTTCATAATCTAAAATGTCAGAATCAATATTAGATTTAAGGCAATTGACTTCTTACCTCTAGTTGTGGTTTCATCATTGATTCTTTCTTCTTCATAAGATTGAAGAGTTCCAATAAGCTCGTTGATTGACAAGGGAGATATTCTTTGAGTCTCTCAAATGGAAGTTTTAACGTTGTCCCATTCCTTTGTAAGAGCTCGGAGTAGCTTGTTGATTCTCATCGGTCTAGAAACTGGTTGCCCGTGATATGTGAGACCATTCACCATTTTAGTGAACCTATCAAACATTTCTTTCACTGTCTCTTCAAGCTTCATTTTGAATGCTTCATATTGTCCGAGTAGAAAATTGACTTTTGTTTCCTTTACTCTATCTATTCCTTCATAGGTGACGTGAAGCTTATCCCATATTTCTTTTGATGAGGAGTAATCTGCAATACATCTATATTCACTAGGAGATAATGCACTGTAAAATAAATAAATACCTTTTGCATCAAGAACATCTCTCTTGTTTATCTTGGTTACAGATAGAGCAACCGTCGGCGTCGTGTTATCCCCTACACTTGTAGTCTCTGTTGTTGGTTTTACTCCTTTTTGTACAACATCCCAAATTTGGGGATTCTGGCATTTGAGGAATGCTTTAAATTTGTTCTCGCCGTTACTATAATCTTTTCCTTCAAAGTATGGTGGCCAGTTGTTGCTTCCACCTTCGATCCAAGAAGGAGAGAAATTGCTAGCCATAAAGATCGTTAGCTCAGAAGTAAAAATACTTCACAAAATATGAGTACCAGGCTCTAATACCAATTGTTGGTGGCTAGTGATTTCACCTAAGGGGGGTGAATAGGTGATAGAGTGTGATTTTAATAATTTATTGCAGAATTTAGATCATACAACATAAAACAAAGATCTCGGATGATGGAGATAAAGTGTATCGCAACGAGCAAGTAATTCAATTGATGCGGGATATGTAATGTAATCAATGCATGCTATTCCACTGCCGTTTAGCTATCACAAGATATCTAGAGTGATCAAAGTAAGAGATAAGGAAAACCGCACATAGGATTTATAGTGGTTCGGCTTTGGTTAAATCTACATCCACTTCTTCAACCGATGACCAATCGGCTAGATTCCACTAGTAAGTCGCTCGGAAGTTACGGATCGGTGATCTCCTTGACACGCAGGACTTCACACCTAGCGCTCAACACTCGTGTGTACACCTTCTCACAATTACAATGGATGGATCAAAAAGTGTGTTGGAAATGGAGTTCACTCTATCTAAGAATTATGAACATTTTTCCCTCTTAACATCGATCTCTCTTTTCCCTTCGTCTTCAAGATGTCTTTTGCACTCTCCCACCTCCAATATAGCCGTTGCAAGGCAGCCAAAAGAGATCTCTTAGCCGTTGGGGATTGCCAAAGGAAAGTCTTCCCTACTTGGATCAAATCGTCCATACAATTATGATCCCGGTTTCCATAGATGGTTTCTTCTAGTTTGAAAGTCTTTGTTTGTCTCCTTGGTTCTACATCCTTGATTGATCTCTCTCACCGAGAATCTTCAAGAATGATCCAGCTCGATGGCGTTTGTTGATATGCATTAATTAAGCTCAATTTGTATTCCTCTTGAAGTTCTGATTACTACTTGTGACATTCTGAAATCCGACCCTTTTGAAGTAATGAAATGTCATGATGTATTTGAAATCTCGCTCGAATTGATCACTCTTGAGTTAACTAAGCAAGGGAATGGCTAACCGAAATGGGTACGTGACCTAAGAACTGACCATGGATCGACAATTTGGCCATAGGGTTGTCGAGGAAGATTTAGCTATTATAGGCCGATCTAGGAACGACTAAGGAACAAATTGCTAGCGTTATATAATTGGATCGCGGGTGATTCCGTTTGACCACGTATAATTTGTGAACGTTCCTAAACCGTTTCTTGACGATCGCGTCCTTGAACTAATGATCGACCCTGCAATCACATGACAACCAAGGTCGCCATAGCTTGAGTATGATACGAATCATAAGGTCGATACGCGTAACTCCTAAAGAGCCGCCCGTTAGTTTGAGATAAACAGTTGCAATCGATTGGGATTAGCCATTAAATTGGACTTGAACTTGGGCATCGGACTTTTAAGGATCACAATATGAATATTTTGGATGTCGCCTCACCAAAGTCAATTAAGTTTACGGTTCGTCCCAAAATGATTAGAAAAGTGAGATATAGATGGAATTAGAAATTTCTCTTTTACCGTTGGATTAGAGTTCATTCCTCAAGTTAGATTAAGGCAAAGTAGTCTTTAGACTTGAGTTGGATTTACAAGATTGCCCCTCTTGTTGTTATTTGCAAGAAGCCAAAAGTTTGAATTATTGATGTGACTCCTAGACAACTCTCCTTAAAACCCTCAACCACCTAGTCTACTAAGCCCCCCTCAAGTCAAAAGCCTAGTCTAAGACAACCCATCACCTCAATCTCTCATTCTTCTCTGGCTTTGGGAACAAGCTTTGAGAAGCAAGAGCTCATTTTCACTCTCCCTCTCTCCTTTCTCACCACCATCTCCTTCTTGTTACCTTGTCCGTTGGTCACCGGGATGCCTCACCACCACCACCATCGACCACCCTCTTCCGCAAGAGCACCGTGAGCCTTGAACCGCCGTCCGTGAGCCATTGAGAGCCCGCAAAGCCAAGCCAAAACAGCTGCTGCCCTTCACTGCAACTGGACTTGTAGGGCTGTTCTAAGGAGTTTCTTGGGTGGTTTCAAGGTAAGAAACTCCATATACCTCGCTTAGTATGTTAGACAACTTGTGGAAGAAGTTTGGAGTGGATTAAGAGGATTTAAGTGGCTGACTTCAAGCGTTTTCCTTGGACTGAATCAGCCCTCAAATCTGTTCCAGATCTGGTCGTGAAGTCTTGCCGTCCCTTGGTTGGCTTTTCAAGCTTCAATCTTGTGGTAAGTTACTCTTAAACTTAGTCTAGGACTTTAGGTTACTAATGGATGATTTAGAATTGGATTGGTAGGATTTTAGAGTAGTTTTGTATGAAGAATGTGTGAAACCCGAGAGACCCGTTAATCCCGTTTTTCAGCGCGTCGAAAAAATGGCTCGCTCGAGGTCAGTGAGGTCGAATTGAGCTCCGTTTTCTCCCACACGACCGTAAGATCATGAGGAACATGATTCTGAGTTTGGATTGCTCAAAAAGAGATTATAAAAATGTCAGTTTTCTGAGAGTAGGTCTGGATGTAGAAATCAGTAGGTGGATACCGCCGAGGATGCATGGACGTGGCTAAATTAACTTGTTTGCCCTATATGTGTTTGGTCTTGAGGTACCTTGTGGATTGATTACTTATCGTTATTATGTTTGGCTATGGTTTGCCAATGTGAATTGAGCATTTGGAATTGATTAGCTAAGTACCTTGTATTCGGTCATGAGGGATTGAAATGATCGATTGACTAAATATTAAATTGCTCCTAGCATGTTTGACATTATGATGTGGAACATGAATGAATTGATGTGTTTGGGGCATAGTGGACGAACCCTGAGATGTCCTTTGTGATTGTGCAATTCATGTTTGCTCGAGCAAGTGCTATGGTTAATTGGTATGGCTTGTGTTGTTTAGGTCATGATTGACCTTGAATTCAAGTTTGGCTAAGTGAACGAATTGATTATATATATGTGATCACATAATACCCAAGCGTGATACGCGGGAATTGAATTTATCTGAGGCGTTAAACGCGAGATAACGACTTGATGCATGTTTACGCGAGTCTTAATATTTATAACGACTTGATGCGTGATTACGCGAGTCTTAATGCTTAAAATGGCCGCGTTATGACGCGGCACTTGGTAATCGATATCAATGATTAGTATGTGATTAAGATATACGATAGGAAACACCTTTTATGATCTTGTGATTTGTGAAATGTCCAAGTACGAAGCTCGACCTTAAAACTGTAAAGTATGACTTGAATTGCGAACTTCTATTTTATGTTTGTAGTGTGCTTTTGTCGTTTTGCTTGTTGAGCAATTGTCCCTTGAGTAGAATTACATGTTTTAGGAATTGTCGGAGGTACTACGGCCTGGTCTAGGTTTAGGAATAACTTCTGAGATTTATTCTCACCCCGTCGTGGGATAACAATTTTCAGTCCCAAATGATGAAGTCCCATGACCGCCATGGATTGGCTTGTGAAGATGCCCTTTTGAAGTAGATGAACCGTTAACCTTACAGTACTTCTTTTGTAGTCTTAGAGAGCTGTGTTTTTATATTTGGGGTTGTGTTCGCTCGTATAGCTTAAGTTAAACTTCATCTCCCTTGTTTTATTAAGAGAAGTTGTATTTTGAGAATTATCAAGTAGTAATTTTTGAAGTCAATTTGACGTTTTTAAGAAATGTATGGAGTAAGTTTTAAATCCCCCTTTTTACATCCCGAGTCATTGTATTTCATTCCGTTGTATGGAGTGTAGTTCTCGCTTCCGCATGTGCTTATTATTTTAGGCTTAAGTTCGTTGCCGTTGGATCCTTGGGAAGTTTATAATTTACGGCCCGTGCGGGGTGTTAGCGTGCTCGTAAGGTTCGGGGCGTGACACTACTCGTGAAGTACTTCTCTCGTAGCTTGAGTGTCATTCCAATGTCCGAGCTATCCCCGCTCATCGTCCGAGCTCGAACCAGCGTCTGAGACTCTCGAAAACAACATCTGAGCCAAATCATTTTCCTATGCATCCTCGCATCAAAGGATAATCTGCAAAACAAGTAAATCATGGTATTATCTCAAAACACAAGAGTACTTGAATTGTTTTGTTAATTTCAAAATCGTCTAGGGATTTTTCTCAACATCACCGATGTGAGGTTTATCTCAATTTGGAAAGAAATGAAAATTGAGTCCAAGGTACGTAGACTCATTTGAAATCCTGGAACGGATTGAGACTTTAGCTTATCGACTCGCCTTGCCGCCGAACTTGTCCCAAGTACATATTGTCTTTCACATATCCATGTTGAGGAGTACGAACCGGACCCAACCCATGTGCTGGATGATGAAGTTGTGGAAGTAGATGAAAGAGTGTATTACGTAGAGAGGCTAGTGCGAATAGAGGATAGAAAAGAATAAGTTTTGAGGAACAAGACAATTCCACCGGTGAAGGTGATATGGGAGCACCATGGAACGGAAGGGACAACCTGGGAAAATGAAGAAACGATGAGGCACTTGCACCCCCATTTATTTTAGTAGCTAAGTTTGTTGTAAATTTTGAGGACGAAAGTTTTGTAAGGGGGAAGAATTGTGACATCCCGTATTCCGACTCATTTTCAAAGTTTTGAATGAATGAAATGTCTCATTGATGTATTTCAGCTAAATCTCACTCGGAATTGATCTCTCTTGAGAAGACTAACTAAATGGGAACGGCTACCTAGGAAAATCAAGTACGTGGACCTAAGAACTTGATCCTGGATTAACTCTTTGGCCATAAAAATTGTCGAAGGAATATTTTGGACCAATATAGGCTTATCCTAGAATGATTAAGGAACGATTTGGGTAATACCCTACACTTGGATCACGGTTGATTCTGTTTGACCTCGTATGGGTTCCGAACGTCCCTAAATTATTTTCTAATGATCATGTCCATCGGGACTAGTAATTGACCCTCGTAATTAAATGACAACCAAAGTCTCCATGGCTCGAGAAATTCTTCAACGTGACATTAATCATGGGTAGATACATGTAACTCCTAAAAGCCGCTCGTTAGTTTAAGATACGCTGAAAATTCAATTGATCGAGATTGATCGTAAATCGGACTTCGAAATTAGATGTTAGACCTTCGAGGGTTCCAATAATTAAATTTTGGACGTTTCCTTATCCATAGTATAATTACTTCGCAGTTCGCCCCAAAGGGTTCAGAAAAATAAAATTTGGATTAGAAATGGGAAATGACCCATATACCCTTGGAAAATATCCATTTCTTCAATTGGGCCGAAGGACATTTCGGTCAAATATCCCTAGTGGGCAAATTTGACTAGTCTTTGTCAATGGAAATTACCACATTGCCCTTCTTGCCTTTCAAGACCAAAATATCTTGCCCTAAAAATATTTTAACCTATTATATTGATTATTTTGGTCATTTTCTTCATAAATTTCAAGAAGCTTTCTCTCACCTCACTTCTCTCTCTACGTGGTCGAATTTTCCTCTTCATCCTCACCGTCGGACCAACGACTAAACCATCACCGGCCACCCTTGAATCACCAAAACTAGCCACCACCGAAGCCGAGCTACCGCTGGATCGTCATGGAACCGCCCCAGCCGTGAGGAGCACCACCGGAATCGCCACTTGGTTCAAATTTTTCTCAACTTTTCCACCAGAGGAAATTGCTAGATGTTGAGGTAAGATAGTTTCTCAACTTGGATTAGGTGGCTAGGATGCTAATGGAGTATAGATTTGAGGAATTTTGGTGAAAATTTGTCGGTTTGCTCTATGAGGATGGCTTGGCCGAAAATGGAGAGGAGGAGAGAGAATTTTGTGTTCTTGAAGTGAATGGTGATCCATGATTGGATTTGGATAGCCATGATTTAATCTTGCCTTTGATGCTTTAATTGGATGGCCTAGATTTAATCTTGCTTTATGAAAATTGATCACATGGCTAGGATTAATTTTGGCCTTAGTATGTTGTAATCATGTGGTGGAGATTAATTGTACGTTAGTATAATTTAATCGTACGGTGTATATTAATTGTTACGTTAGTATAATTTAACCGTATGGTACGTATTAATTGTACGTTAATGTAATTTTGATCGCACGGTGATTATTAATTGCTACGTTAGCATAATTTTAATCGTATAGCGTAGATTAATTTTTGTGGTAGCATAAATTGATCGTGCGGTCTGATTGGCCGATGGCTTGAGTGTGATTTAATCGAGTGGTCCCAATTTAATATTTATTCAATGTGAGAGAATCGCGTGGTCCCGATCGAATATTTATTCAGTATAATTAAATCAAGTGGTCTCGATTGAGTGGTTGGGGAATATTAGAATGATCGTGTGGTCCCGAGCTTTTATTAAAGAAAATTGGTGAGATCGTGTGGTCTTGATCCGCTAATCGGGAAGTTTAGCAAGATCATGTGGTGAAGATTGACCGATCGAAAGGTTTTATGTGATCGTGTGATATCGGACGAGTGATCGATGAATTATTGTTATTATATGGTCTTTATGAGAAATAATAGAGAGGAAGTGCGGAAGTTTTACCCCGAGGCGTTATAACACGGGGTTCGTATTTATAAGACCATATTTTACCCCGAGGCATTAAATGCGGGGTTCCGTGTATTATTTAATCCTGAGGCGTTAAACGCGGGATGATAACCTAAGGCATTATTACGCGGTTATAGTGACCTGAGGCATTATTTCGCGGCTCGAGACTATATAATGGCCTAAGGCGTCATTACGCGGGTCCGATAGCCCGATGCGTTAAACGCGGGCCTCGGAGTAACGTGAAATTTTTATATGATAGCCTGATGCGTTAAACGCGGGCTTTGGAGTAACGTGGATTTTTTTTTATAAAGGTGTAGCAATTTGGGAGAAAGAATGAAGTATTCTGGAATTTATTATGTGAATTATTGATTGAGAGAGGAATTGTTAAGAATTGCTCACCTAAGTTGTGTCCGGAGGCACTAGTGCCCTAATCTAGGGTTAGGGACCTTCTTACCGAGATTCCTTCTCATCCCGTTGTGGGTTATCTTTTTTTTTTTTTCAGACCCTCCGCATCGACCATAAATGATCCGCCCTAGAGATTTGGAATTCCCCGAGATATGGAGATAGTGGTGACGAAATATCCGGTGGGGGAAGATAAGGTTTATTATAGGCACGCTACCACCATCCGGGTGGATGTAGGAGAACTTTGTTGGAAGCCCCACACATACATGACGTGGACGTACAACCACGGGGATATGTGAGTCGGATGCTAAGGGGTTTTGATATCCCCTACGATGGAGTTAGGGAATGGGACCCCACTAATGCTGCATCTCCGGACGGCATAGTGGTGAGCCCCGATGCTAGTCTTGAAGGTTTGGAGCCCGACCCAAAGGTCTTGGTGCCAGAAGAGGATGGGGAGATTGTAGAGCCGTCTGATGCGGAGCAGCCTCCCGAGGTTGATGAGGAGGAGGAGGAAGCTGTAAATTCTATAACCGATGATAACGAGAATGGGGCCTAGTGTAGTTGGCCTCTTGACTTTTGTTGAGGGTTTTCTTTTTTGAAGTATAATAGGCTTCGACCACTTGACCTTTTTGTAGTACGTGGTCATAAGCTTGTACAGTGGCCTCCGAAGCCTTAGGTTTGACTTCTGTAATGGATATGTGTATATGTATATAAGTTTTCTTTTACCGTCCCAAGTCATTGTGATGTTATTTGTTTCTTCCGTATGGGGTTTAGTTTCTGCTTCCACATGAATATATTGGCCTTTCGATCCTGGAGAAGGTGGGATGTCGACGAGCTCGCGGGGTTCGGGTCGTGACACTAATAAAGGGTAAATTTGTTACATGTGTACTAGTTTGAAATTTTTTGTGATAAAAAAAATTAATTTGGGGTAAATTTGTTATAATTATACTAGTTTGGGATTTTTGGTGGTAAAAAAAATAATTTGAGATAAATTTGTTACATGTGTATCATTTTGAGATTTTTCGTGATATTAACCCTAATTCTAATAACAGATTGGGAAATTTATTAGCTCATAGACGTGGACCTCGGATCTAGGAATGGGGTTATTTCTAAGCTCCGGCTTGAAAGCAAGAAGCGAGGGCCTAAGCAACTTGCCCGAAAGCCGTTGCTTTTGATTGTAGTTTAGGCTTGACTAATTGTAATTAATTTATTATAATTTTAAATGGTAATGATTACCTAGTATTTGCAACTAGGCTGGAGGGACTTTTGTTTATAAGGGAGCTTGGTTTCGAAGTTCCTCAATCATTTTTCTAAAAAAGCATTGCAATCCGCAATCCTTAAGGTGGTCAGTGGTTGACTCGATGAAATTATCTATATTTTCTGCTGCGCCGTCCATCGTGGGGTCCATGCGGCTTGGCAACATGCAAGCCTTGTTGTATTAGTTTTCTTTGATTTTCTCTTTAAGATATTCTACCTAACAAATCCATCAGGGTGTATCATGAATTTTGGACCTTCAGGTTTAGCCATTTCACAAATTGGTAATTTCCAAAAGTTGTAACGGTTGAAAAAGGTTTATCAATTAGTTTTTCTTTTTTGGGTAAAGGTTCATCGATTAGTTTTTTTTTTTTTTTTTTGTAAGGTAAGTATGTATTGATAGGTTCATCGATTAGTTCGTATCCATAATAATCATTAAAAACGATTCCAATTACTAATATCAATTTATTTATTTATTTTCGAAATGAACGATTTAAAAATATATTAATTCTAATAACAGATTGCGGAATTTATCAGCTCATAGACGTGGACCTCGTACATAGAAATGGGGGGTATTTCCAAGCTCGGGCTTTAAAGCAAGAAGCAAGGGCTCGAGCAACTTGCTCGAAAGCCGTTGCTTTTGATTGCGGTTTAGCCTTGACTAATTGAAGATGGTTTACAAACACTATTGACAATGGTAATACTGATAAAAGAGGCCTTGGTAACATAGAGGCAAAGGGTAAACAATGTTCAAGTCAAAAAAGTGCAACGCAGAAATTGTCGTCTTTTGTGCTCACAAAGAAAGTGATTACAGAAGTTTTTAATGATGTCCTGATTTACTCGCATAATTAAGCAAGTTTTAGAAGAATAGTTTTTCTTAATAAAATTTTTTCAATTGGTTTTGATAATGCCGCGACGGATACCATTTCAATTTCCGAATCAGAAAAAATTTGTAAATCCGCTTTCGGTGGATAATTTTTTCACATTAGATGTGTTTATTATGTTTTAAATTTATATGTGTAAGATGGTTTAAAAACTCTTGATGTTTTTCTCACCCCAATAAAAATAGTAGTTCAATTTTTATGGAAACATCTCCAAATTATGAAAAAATGGAGTAAATTTTGTAAAGCAAATAGAAGAAACCAAAAATATTTTCATGAGATGTTCCAATTCATTGGAATTCTACGTACAAGTTATTTAACCAATCTTTTGCATATAAAGATTTATTATGTACATTTATTTCTAATTATGTTTCTTAAATTAATTTATTCCCACAAGAATGGGATATTTGCAAAAAATATTTAGATTTTTTAAAAGTTTTTAATGTACAACTTATACTTTATCCGGTATTTATTATCATACTACGCATTTATTTTTAATAGAGTGTATTAATATTGCTGGTGTTTTTGAAGAAAATGAAAAAGATGATCAATTAGGTTTGACTATTATGGCAATGCGAACAAAATGGCGGCATTATTATACCGAAATTCCTCTTATTTATTTGGTTGCTTTTATTTTCGATCCACGTATCAAATTAGATGGTTTTGGTGATTATTTGACTATGTATTATGAATGTTTTACATTTGATTGAAAATAGTAAATGTTGGAGCCATATAAAAAGTGGTTAAAAACACAATAGTAGAATTGTATAATGAATTTTGTAGTAAATATATCAAGAATGAAAGATATAACAAAATCGATCGATGTACGTTTTTTTTTCCTACATGATCTAATATGGTAAAGCTATGACAAATTTTGATAATAGCACGTATGTGATAAGTCATTGACCCGCGCATTGTGCAGAACATCGAAGATGGGGAAGAATAAGATATACAATAATTTTTCTTGATGTAAACGAAAGACAAAAGTTTATATATATATATATTATATGTCGTGCCCGAAAAGCATTGCAACCAGCAATCTTTAAGGTAGCCCTGGTTTTAAGGTAGCCATGGTTGACTTGATCAAATCATCTATTTTTTTCTGCGGCGCCGTCCTTCGTGGGGCCATGTGGCTTGACAACATGCAAGCCTTGTTGTATTAGGTCGCTTTGATTTTCTCTTTAAGATATTATACCTAACAAATACATCAGGGTATATCATGAATTTTGAACCTTCAGGTTTAGCCATTTCACAAATTTATAATTTCCAAAAGTTGTCACTCTTGAAAAGGTTCATCGATTAGTTCGTATCCGTAATAATCATTAAAAACCATTCCAATTGTTGATATCATTTTTTTTTAATGAACGATTTGAACATCTATTGATTCTATGGTTTAATATCATCAAAAATCTCATATTAGTACATTTGTGACAATTTTACTCTAAACCATTTTTTGACTACCAAAAATGACATACTGATATACCTATGACAAATTTACCCCAAATTGGTACAACTGTGATAAATTTACCCTTCGTTTATTTTCATTAAATTTTACGGTCAAATTACCGAGTTGGATAATACGTGGCAATTGTCCGGTGTATACGCTACCCTCTGTTTATTATAGGTGTATCAACCTAAGGTTTTTCGTGATATTAACTCAATTTAACGTAAACTAATAAAGGGTAAATTTGTCACATGTGTACCAGTTTAAAAGTTTTTGTGGTAAAAAAAATTAATTTTGGGTAAATTTGTTACGCTTATATTAGTTTGGGATTTTTTGTGGTCAAAAAAATAGTTTGAGATAAATTTATCACAAATGTATCATTTTGGGGTTTTTCGTTATATTAACCCTAATTCTAATAACAAATTGGGGAATTTATTAGTTCATAGACGTGGACCTCGGATCTAGGAATGAGGGTTATTTCTAAGCTCCGGCTTGAAAGCAAGAAGCGAGGGCCCGAGCAACTTGCCCGAAAGCCGTTGCTTTTGATTGCAGTTTAGGCTTGACTAATTGTAATTAATTTATTATAATTTTAAATGGTAATGATTACCTAGTATTTGCAACTAGGCTGGAGGGACTTTTGTTTACGGGGGAGCTTGGTTTCGAAGTTCCTTAATCATTTTACTAAAAAAGCATTGCAACCCGCAACCGCAATCCTTAAGGTAGTCATGGTTGACTTGATGAAATTATCTATCCATCGTGGGGCCATGCGGCTTGACAACATGCAAGCCTTGTTGGATTAGTTTTCTTTGATTTTCATTTTAAGATATTCTACCTAACAAATCCATCAGGGTGTATCATGAATTTTGGACCTTCAGGTTTAACCATATCACAAATTGGTAATTTCCAAAAGTTGTAACCGTTGAGAAAGGTTCATCGATTAGTTCGTATCCATAATAGTCATTAAAAATGATTCTGATTGCTGATATCAATTTATTTATTTTTTTCGAAATGAACGATTTGAAAACCTATTAATTCTAATAACAAATTGCAGAATTTATCAATTCATAAACGTGAACCTCGGATCCAGGAGTGGGGGGTATTTCCAAGCTCCGGCTTGAAAGCAAGAAGCGAGGGCCTAAGCAACTTGCCCGAAAGCCGTTGCTTTTGATTGCAGTTTAGCCTTGACAAATTGATAATTAATTTACTATAATTTTAAATGGTAATGAATTGCACAGACACCCTTCCACATGAGAAGAACACTTGTGACACTGCTTGTAAGAACTTCAGAAAAGCTCTAACCTTTTTGTAATACGGGGTTTGGGCTCTGGCTGTAAGACTTTCGATTATGTTAAACGCGGGGGGTATCATTGCAAATTAGCCACAGCTAAGGGGGCCTGAGAAAGATTTTGAGCGGATTTACAAACACTATTGAAGATGGTAATACTGATAAAAGAGGCCTTGGTAACATAGAGGCAAAGTGTAAACAACGTTCAAGTTAAAAAAGTGCAACGCAGAAATTGTTGTCTTTTGTACTCACAAAGAAAGTAATTACAAAAGTTTTTAATGATGTCCTGATTTACTCTTATGAGTCTTAGCACAACTGACTCCAGGAAATGAGTTGCGGACATCATGTTATCATAAAATTCGTTTGAAATTGGGTTCTCTAGCTGCAGAGCAAGTGTAAAGTAGTATAATTATCGACCGTTTGTTTCTCTCAGGTCTCCTAGACCGGTCAGACGATGTAACTGTTGATTTATGTGTCTGATTTCTCGAGATCAGGAAGCACAAAGAGCAGCCGAGAGAGGGCTTATGACGGGGCCAAGGTCGACGGGAGGGTTAATAGGGCTGTTGCAGCCGGGCTAATAGGGCAGCGAATGTAGCTCGAGTTGCAGCGGCGAAAGCTGTCCAAAAACAGATTTACCCCCGAGTCAAAACGACAACATCCCACTGCCGATTGTGTGAAACTTCAGGCACACAGCTATTTATAGCTGCAGAGGTCGCTTTTGCATGCAAGGGGGATACTTGTTCCCCTATTTCTCCAGAGTGGGTACTACTAAGAAAAGATGGGTAGGGAAGTTTTCGACATGTCATCGGAGAAACAAAATGGCTGTCCTATTTTCAACTCCTGTATAGTTGAGTTACATGGTAATTTACACTCTAATTGCGAGTCTTAGTTTCCAGGGCCTTGTCCATCCTCTTCACAAGTAATTTCTTCTCTTCTGTTGTTGCTGTCTGTCCATTCTCGCGGCCCTGAAATTGCAGGGCTAAACTCAAATCTTTCTCAGGAACTTATTTGTGGTGGCAAAAACAAATCCCTATTTCTCATGTTGTCGAAAGGTGATGGGAAACTGAGTTTAACAGAAAGAGGAGAAGAAGGAAAAATTTGAAAAAAATTGAAGATGTGTTGGATGTTGTTGTGATAGCAATTGGAGCAAAGCAATTGTTGATTTGGGGCGGCCATGTTGAAGAATTTGATGTGTTTTTCTTGCTGTGGTACCACGTTGAAGTTTATAGTCATAGAGAGAGAGAGAGTAGCGAAAGAGTATTTATGATGGCTTAACCCTAGTTAGGGTTGCATAATAAGTAGCATAAGAGCAAGTAATTATAGTCATTGTACATATAAAGTACATATCAATACTAATGTCTCAATATGCTTGTCAAATTTTAATATATGGAAGTAACAAATCTGAAGTAAATAGTAACTTTTCATTCATTTATAAAGCTCATGCATATATTAGTAACTTATGAGGTCAATTTTATATTAGTAAAATCTTTCTGACTTTTTGAATATATCTGTACACAGCAGAGTAAATTTTATTAATAATCAAATAAAAACTAGTTATTACAAGTTAAACTGTACATGGATTGAAATTCGTATGAGGTCACAACGTTTTAGACATTTTTTTTTTGGTCAAAAACGTTTTAGAATTAGCATGAGGAAGAATGATATCAACCTTGTTTACATCAATGTGAGAAAGATTTTACAAAGCTCAATAGATGTTTACAAATTGCAAATTGTAGAAGAAGAAACTAAAAGCAACTAAAATAAAGAGAAGGCGCCAGTATTTGGAGGATAAATACAGGATAAATGTCATAATCTTCGTGCATGTTTACTTAAGTGTCATAATTTTTTTCAATCACTTGAGTTCACCGTTCACTTTAGTGTCATCGGCGATTTATCTAGCTAGAAAATCCGACCTGACATAAATTTATTATATTATGTCTAACAAAGGCTTGCCGACATAATAAAATCAGCAGGTTAGCCACTAAACGACCTCGTTTAAGCTATCTGTTTGCCCCAATTGATAAATTAGGGAAACATTCGACATGTTCTTCACTAACCCTAAGCCTTAATTCTTCGAATTGGGGCCAAATTCAGAACAAACAAGCTCTCTCTGTCCGACATTGACTCTCTGAATCGCCATCTTCTATGGCGGCAGATCGGAGTCCGACAACCATCATTGAAGCGATGCATTTTCCAGAGATTCCACGTTTGCATCCCCAAGGATTCTCTATGTTTCCAGCTTATTGGCCGCGGTGGTGGCTGAGCAATGAGCAAATAACCATAGCCGTGGAGAGTGAGGGACAAGGCATGAAGAGAGAGCGAGATTCGTACGATCCATTGTTGAGGGGACGGAAGGTTTAGATGTGTGGAAGTATGGAAGTTCTTGAAGCAGCTATGGCTGATCAGATGTTTGTGAGGGAGAGACTGATGAAGCTTTGTCGTTTTTGGTCCATTTGCCACGTCATATCTTTCACTTTTCCACTTTGGACATGAATTTCTCAAAAGGAAGAAGAATAAAAATTAAAAAAAAGTCTGTTGGAGTCTTAATTTAATTTAAAAAGCTACGTAGTATAAATGGCCGGAAAAGACAATCAAGTCAACGAATTTCTTAGACATTCTTTTTTCAGTATTGATGTGACAGTTAAGTGATCGAAAAAAAAATATGATACTTAGGTGAGCGTTGTACGAAAGTTAATACACTCATAAAGTCCTTATTCCAAAGTATTTGGTCCCGAAATGCTTAGACAATGCTTTTTAGTAAATAGTTATTTTTGCATGTACTGAGATCACATAAAACCAATTCACCCCAAGTATCAGATCACATGGGATCCACATGGATCACATGCCGGATTCAAGTGATTCCGGTCTATGCCATAATCGGATTTCAGTCATTCAGATATCACCCGGTTTAGGAGTAATTCATCTAATGCCCTACCAATCTGGATATAGAAATCTGAAAGAAGCATGATTTTCAATCATCTAATGTTGATAAGAAAATACCTGATACAAGTCTCCTTGTTAGTGATACAATTTGCTACAAGTGTTCTTTATTTTTGCCTTACATTTGGAAATATTCAAAACTCACCATTCTTTTTTTTATATTCTGTTTTTTTTTTTTTTTTACGAAGATACCAGATAATTATATCTTGTGAAGAATGATTGAAACAATACTTAAAAAGAGGGAGTTAAAGAAAAAAGGAAAAAAAAAGATAGCAGTATTAGATTGATTAACAATAATTAAAAAAAGGGTTTATACAGATTTATCAAAAAGTTTTGCAACATGAATAAGAACCAACTCTTCTGATTCCACGACGGTTGCGTACTTATTTATCGGACCGCCATTTTCTTTTTTAAACTGCCCTGAAACACCATCTTCCTTATGTCGCCTCCTCCACATCATCATCTTCTTCCTTCTTCTCCTCTCTCCCTTCGTCTCTATCTTGCAATCCTGCCATCCTCAACCCACCACCGCCCATCCTCCTTCGCTATCTCCGATGCCCCTCCACCAAGCTCACGCGGGATCTGAGCTCAAGGCCACGAGCAATCGCTGTTCCTGACTTCGCGGTCGTGGTTGAGAGCTCAAACATGCAAATAAGCTCTATCCGGCGCTCAACCAGCAGCGAGCCCAGGCAGCTATATCCGGAAGGAGTAATTTATTTAATAGAATCAGATAGAAAACAGGATTAGATCGGATAATGAGACAAAATAAATTGGGTTCTCCAGTCTTTATCCCTTCAATAACGATAATCTCACAACAGTAAAATTTACAAAAAAAGGTAAACAAAGGTGCACACTAGCCTTGGAGTTAAATAAAAGTATCTTCCAATCCAAATAGAAAAAAAAAGGGAGTGGGAAAATTTCAAAAAAAGTCACTTAAAGTGAGGTACTTTTCATAAAGTATCTCCCAGAATAGGGTTTTGTCTCAAAGTAATCCATGAATTTGGTGAATTCGTCTCAATTGATCACCAGTTACCGGCAGCACAAATCGTTGCTGGACAACGACATGCCGTCACGTGCCATTATATGCATCATGGATAGAAGCATTTTATCCGAAGTTGTCTGATCTCAAATTTCCAAGTTTCAGAGAGGCATTCCGCCAACCACAAGTGTTATTTATACCAGCAAACCATCTCTTCACTTTGTCCTTTCTTGAGAGATCATCCAATAAAGTAAGCTAACAGATGAAACTATGCTTTGAAATGTTAGCAGTAGCCCATATCAGTTTGGCCCGTGCCACTTTCCATGCTTGAGTTCTTATGCTGCTCCATGCACTATTAACTGAAAATTTCTTTGAAGAAGCTGCCTTCCAAACCCCCTGATCAGCCTGCCATGGATGAGAGGATACAACAACACAACAGCAGTTTGAATCAAGGCTAATTCCTCTGATCTTGCAATTGGCCATACCCAGTTTCAATCCCTAATTACATATGGTACTTTAGCTTGAGATGAAAGCCCTGGATCACAAACAATCTAGCAGAAACTTTTCCAGCAATGGCCCCATAGGATGCGGTGGACCAAACCATAACATAATGTTTTTACCATCACAATCAGCATAATGAAAAGGGGCTTTATCTATGCCCTGAGTCTAAGAAGCTGCCTCCAAACATAAGAAAAAGAACCAGTGGTAAGAATTGGCCAAAAGCTCTTCTATTTTGAATTATAAGCTTTCATCCGAGCATTCCCCAAAGGAGCAGCATCCACAAGCAACGGCCATATTAACTTCATGATGACAGCTTAATTCCATTGGTGTATCTGCTTTAATCCCAAGCCTCCCTCCTCCTTTGGCAAGCAAACATCTAGCCACTTTGCTTTAGCACTTTTTGTCTTCGTTTCAGGACAGACCACAGAAAGGCACTACAGCAACTCTCTATAGCCCTAATAACCTTTATTGGTAAAACAAACACGCCACACCATCATGAAACAATGCTAAATAAGACCGAACCAACAAGTGGTAACTTGCAAATAAAGGATAATCTTTTAAAGTTCCTGCTTTTAATTCTACTTGAAGTTCGATCAATGAGTTGCTTGCCATCCTTTCTTAGAGCTTTCCAGGTATTAAAAGGAAGCCCCAAATACTTCACTGAAGAGTATCAACCTCAAAACCACTTCTCAGGACCATCTCACTCAGCAATTTGCCAGAAAAACCCAAGGCATATTTCTCAGTTTTAGCAGGACCAACTCTCAGTCTTGACAGCAAATAACATGCTTGAAAAGTATGCAAAATCTTTTGCATAGCTTCCAGGCTTCCATCTGTCAACATAAAATGCCATCAGCAAAGCACCAATGGGTTAGCTTAATCTCGGAACACTTAGGATGATATTTCAACCTCCCTAGCAGCCTGATTCAGCAATTTAAAGAGAACTTCAGTTAGGTCTGCTTCTATAGCACTCCTTGGAGAATTGTTCTGCCTGTGTTAATAATTTACCACCTCATGAGCAAGCAACACATTCTCCATAATTTTACTCCCTACAACAAAAGCACACTGATTGGGACTTATTAATGAGATTGTATCTACAGCACTTGCATCAGATCATTCTAATGTGTTAAATTCGGCGAGAATTGGAAGAGAAGAGAACCAAGAAGACTATCAAGTTTTACAACTACTGGACTTCTCATGCAGAACGTGAGGAGGTAGTCAAATCTGTAAGTAGGCAGGGAGATTGCAGGGCTATCTTACGTACAGATTGAACACAAAGCTTAACATGTTGAAGGTGGAGCTACAGAAGTTCAATAGAACACATCTTTGTGCTATTTCAGACAGAGCGGAAGCTAACAATTGGAGTTGAAAAGGCAGTTCAGCATTCCATGAGGACTGATCCTACTGAAACGTTAGCTTCGGCAGAGAATAGACTTACCCAGGAATCAGCCCAATTACAGCATGCAGAAGAGGCATATAGAGGATCAGAAGTCTCGGGCCGCATGGATTTGCCGACGCCGGAGTCGCCGATCAACACCGCCTTGAATAAGCAGTCGGTAGTCGTCATCCGCTGCGTGACCACTCGCCATTGCTCTGAGCTTCCCTTCCCTGCGGATCGAAGCTCAAACTGAGACAGCCTTGGTATCAACCGAGAGAAATTTGTGAGATTTCAGCTTCGATTGAATCACATGTGGGAATCTTGTCGGAGTTATTGGGAAATTTGGGGATTAGGGTTTAGGTTTAGGGATTTTGGTATAAGGAAATCAGGCTTCAGATAATTTCGGACGAAAATGCCCCTGTTCGTGGATCTGATAATGTAATGTAATAATTCTTGTCCCCGGGCGTAGAACTCTCTGCCCAAGTACAATATATCTTTCGACCAAAAAAAAAACTACGATAGATCTACGACCAAAAAAAGAAAGCACAATAGATCGCTTTAAAAAATAGTACGAGAATCGCATTCTTACATAAGATGATGGTAAGCCGCCCAACTTAAGTTAGACATCCGATCCTTAGAACGAGACATGAAGATCACTTTAGTGTAGTAATTGATTTTAGCCTATCACGACAATATTCAAAAGGGCGGCATCAAGCTCCGATCAATTTATGCATGAGTGGCCCATTTCATATATCTTAAATTCCTAATTCTTACTACATACGTCTTGATTCACTCACATAAATCAATTATATCAATTTTTTACATTGCCCACTCTTCATCCAGGTTTCACGAAACTTTGCCTTTCAGCTCACATTAAAAAATATTTGAGAAATTACACCGTGATGCTATTCACCTCGTCGTCTTCTAGTGAGCTGGAAGGACGATTGGAACAAAGCGAGCCCACAACACTTCAGATATTGCTAAAATGAAACCTAATACAACATCGGAAGAAAAATAGGCAAGGCTTTGTTATTGAGCTTCTAGAAATGATCCGTTGGAAGTTTGCTATTTAGGATCAAGGTGAGCCTAATTCTAATCAAATGAGATTTAGGCTAAACTACTTATTGGAATATGATTCTAAACCTAATTGGTTTTCTAAGTCTAATGATTAATGAATAAATCCCAGCTATTACAAAATGTAAATCTCTTTTGAGACAAAGACGATTCTGAGGATTATTTTACGAAAATGCCCCGCTTACTTTTTTTTTTGGGTAGGAAATTTTGTCAAGAAGGAGATGACCATTTTCCTTGGTCGGTTCGTCCGAACTCTGTAGATTCGGTACCATCGTTATCGTCACCCGTCCCACGCGCATACGCTTCTCTCTCTACTTCTCTCCGATTAAGCAAACGCCGAAACCAGACCGACACCAACTTTCTCCCCTTCCAAATTCTGAGAAACTCTCCCATCTCTCTCTGCGATCCAATCGGTCCGTCGGAGCCCTCAACAGCCATGGTGCACCCGGGACCGTCGCCGCCGAACCCGCAGCTGACGCAGCAGTTCCTGAGCTCCGTCCTCTCGCAGCGGGGGCCGTCGTCGCTGCCCTACGCGGAGGACACCAAGTGGCTGATCCGCCAGCACCTCCTCGCCCTCGCCACCGCCTACCCTTCCCTCGATCCCAAGACGGCCTCCTTCACCCACAACGACGGCCGCACCGTCAACCTCCTCCAGGCCGACGGCACCATCCCCATGCCCTTCCAGGGCGTGACCTACAACATCCCCGTCGTCATTTGGCTCATGGAGTCCTACCCTCGCCACCCGCCCTGCGTATACGTCAACCCCACGCGCGACATGGTCATCAAGCGCCCCCACCCTCCACGTTAACCCCTCCGGCCTCGTCTCCGCCCCTTACCTCCACAATTGGGTCTACCCCAGCTCCAACCTCGTCGACCTCGTCCGCAATTTGAGCCTCATCTTTGCCCGCGATCCCCCGCTCTACGCCCAGCGCCGCCTCACCACGCCTACTCCACCGAGCCCTAGCCCTAGCCCTGGGCAAGGGTTCGGCCTCACGCCGACCCTGAATTCGAGCCCAGGTTCGGGTAATTATGCGCCGAGGCCTGCGATCCCGCCCCGTGCTTACCCGCCTTCGCCGTATGGCGCAGTCCCCACGGGTGGGGCATCGCAGCGGATCCAGACGGAGGACCCAAGTGAGGTTTATAAGAGGAATGTGGTGAATAAACTTATTGAGACGGTGCATGGGGACATGGCAGCACTGAGGAAGGCGCGGGAGGGAGAGATGGAAGGTTTGTTCAATGCCCAGGCGGTTCTGAGGCAGAGGGACGAGGTATTGAGCCGGGGAGTGAAGGAGATGCAGGATGAGAAGGAGGCCTTGGAGCAGCAATTGCAGATGGTGTTGATGAACAGCGATGTGCTTGAGGCATGGCTGAGGGAGAATGCAGGCAAGAAGCCGGGGAGCTTGGAGGCCGAGGATGCATTTGAGTGCACTGACGCACTCTCGAAGCAAATGCTCGACTGCACAGCTGCGGATTTGGCAATCGAAGACGTGATTTACTCGATGGACAAGGCAGCGCAGGAAGGTGCTATCCCATTCGATCAGTACTTGAGGACTGTGAGGTTGTTGTCCCGTGAGCAGTTTTTCCACAGGGCGACGGGGATTAAGGTCCGAGCAGTGCAGATGCAAGCTCAGGTTGCAAGCATGGCTGCCAGGGCACCGCATTATGTGAGCTGAAAAGGGTACGTTTTTAGTAATCTCATATCTGGCTTAAGAATTTTGTTCTTTGAAACAATTACTTGTACTAGATTGGCGAATAATTGATATTTTTCCTTGAATATTTGTTCTCATGAGATAGTTGATGTGGTAATCTCAGATCGATGTACCTATTGCATTGCACACGCGATATGATTATCTACATTATGGTTTCTGCAATTTTTGCTGACTGACTTATGTAAGTTTAGCATTGTTGATACTAGTGGAACCTGATTGGTCTGCTAACTTTTATTGAAAGATGACTCGAGTTCACTTTATACAGCTCCTGGTCATGCAAAATGTTGTCATGACTGAAACAGTCAAAATGGTGATTGGTTGCTGCTATGATATGGAAAAAAATCCTCCTGCAATTCCCGGTTTTGTTTAATGTCCTTGCGAGATAAATTTGATAGGAGAGTACCAATAAGAATGCTTGATGCTAAGAAATCGTTGCATATTCATATTTGTTTGAGATCTTTTCTGGCACTGCCTATTTTTGCAGATGCCATCGTAGCGCACTAAGAATGAATACATCTGGGTTTCTTCTTCGGGAGCTAATTCCAGCATGTGTTGTTATTTATGCTCAAAATCGGTTGACCTGCCTGCTTCTGAGATAATTCTTAAGATTTGAGTTGGTTAGCTTGTTATGGCTATGCCATTATGTGTGTGGTTGGTCAGTTGCTGGCTCGTAATTTGTCTTTTATACTGCATTGGGCGATGGGTACTTCTCCCCCAGCATTGCAAGTGTGGCTGCTTATTATGATTGTTTTCGTTTTCCTTCTTTTTCTTTTTCTCTATGAATCAGTCTGTATAAGATATGCTGTACCTCCCTGGGTTTTATCAAGTGAGAAAAGACATCTCTATATGTGTTTCAATTATTGCTAAACTATTAATGCTAACTGAGGCACAAAATGTGCAGAATGTATTTCTGCTTTGTATCTCCATTCTTCTTAGTTTCCAGGGATATGATGTCTGCTGTAAAATCGACAACCCTACTAATATATCATACCCTGTCCTGGAACATTTTCCTGCAATGTGAACTCTTATGTGATAACTGATACTGATCAGTGACCATGATTTACTACATATCCTGCTGTATTGAAATGACTGTTGTATGCTGTAGACCAAAGGTACTAAATCAGGCTGCACTTGTCTGTACCTTAAAATTCTAGGTTGCTGCTCTTGGTTCTTACATATCGGCCTCCTTATTTGTCACCATGTGTGAGTACCTTTATCCTTCCTACATCCGAGCTGCTGGTCGTTCCTTGCCTATTGAATATACTCAGAAAGATCTGCTTATCTGTTAGCACAGCAGTTCCCTTCTAGAATAAGTGTATCGCGTTTTTCATTAAAATTGGTTACTGCTAGCTATACAAACTCATCACTTTAAATGGATATCTACCTATTCTGTACTCATAGAGAATATAATCTACCCATGAAAACTTACGGCCAATTCTTCTGCATTTCATATGCTGAGTTCAGACTTATGTGAGTCTAGCATCTTCTGAACTAATGGAAGCCCATTGGTTTGCTGTAGGATTTCAATTTGAGCTTCTGTTGATACATATTTTTCATCATTATAGGAACAGACAATACGGTCACTGCCGTGATATGTTAAAATACCTCTCGGCAATGCCTGCTTTTGGTTAATGTCCTTGCGAGATAAATCGATATGGGAGTAACAACAAAAAATTCTTGATACGAGAAATTATCGAGTACTTTTAATTCTGGCACCATGTCCCTCTTTCCGCAGATGGCATCAGCCTTAGATTTTGATTGGGCCTTTACTTCACCATCTCCATCTTCTTGTTTGCTTGCTTGGAGCATACTTGGGATGAAACTTATCTCGTATTTATCTTTCAGATGCTATCTTAAACTATGTGGTTGCATGTACTTAAAGTCAGTCCAGACTCAGTGCCTGCAATCTGCAATCTTAGAAATCCGAAGATGTGGAGTTGGTTAGTTTGTTTTGGCCCAGTGTGGGGTTGGTTGCTACTTGCTAGCTCGTAATCCATCGTTAGTACCGTTTTAGGTGATGGGTAGTGCAGCTCTAGTATTTAAAGGTTGGTTTCTTTAGATAGATATTTCAGATGCATGATGCTTTGATTTGTTTTTTTTTTTCTTTTTTTTTTCTTGTGGCTTTTGAATAGTTGTGTGAAGAGATTGGTGTGCCTTGGCCCTTCTGTTGGTTTTCTTAAGCTAAGATCAAATGAGGAAAGACAGCATTATGGTTTCTCCAATTACTACTAAGCTAGTTGTACTATACTAACTATGGCACAAAATGTGGAGATGTATGTCAGCTTTGTGCGTGAATAGTTTTGGAGAAGAGAACGCTCAGAACAATCACAATAGCAATAACATCATCTACAAGAATCAAGACTTGTCCCATGAAGTGAGGCTAGTTGTATGGATCCCCTTGCATTCTGCATCTTCTTCCTAGAGCCCTTATAAATTTGTTTATTCCTTTATTTTATTTTTGTCTTTGAGCTATCAACCCATGATCAATTTATGCCCACTCTTTATGGTAGTTTCTGTGTCAGAAATTATATGCAGTCCACCGATCTAATTTTTTAAACTGGCATGATCTGCATAGTTAAAACCACGTCGCTGCTGTTGGGGATTATGGCTTCCTTGGGGTGTAGCAGGTAAGGTGATCACACCTAAGCTGCAAGTTCATGTAAATCCCCAAAACTTGCTCTGAAAAAAAAAAAAAAAAACTAGTGTGGGGTAAAACAGAAATACGAATATACTAGTGAGGGCAAAATTGGAAGAAGAAAATTAATCGTCGAACTTGCATTTCTGAAATTGTTGGTCCAAACATTTTAAAAGCAAAATTTTGCACCAAGGTCTTTGAAATGGTATTAATCAAAAAGCCAAAACTTCGGTTTAAGGGTGTTTGGAGGCTCAAAATTGCTCGTAAATGTTCCCCAAAGGCATCCCGACTGGATTTATTTAACCATTGGAAAATTTCCGACACTAACTTTAACAACCACTTAATGTTTGCTACATTATCTAGTAAACCTATTTAGCTTACGGAGTCTTGGTGTCTCTAACATTACTCAATGCAAACAGTTGAGCGTTTCGATCCAATTGCTACATAGACACAATACAATGTCTCACTTTCAGAGGTGGCCCTTGAGTTCATTTGCTTTTGGTTTAATATGGTGTCGATAGCAATAGCTTTGTGCTATGTACGTTGACCTTGACAGATTCATCCAATTGAATCCACACTCAAAAAAATCACAAGATCAGGGCAGAAACGACAGTTCTTTTCTATTTTATTAGTATTATATTAGTATTAGTTAGTGATCCGGCTCAGTGGGTCTGTGTTTATTTATTCTTTCTCAAGCTTATGAAACCAGTGAGTCTGTTTTTATTTATTCTTTCTCCAGCTTATGAAATTAGCTCATGATACATAACCCGTAGCTATAAACAAATGGGCCAGGTCTGGGACTCGGAGTCCGACAAATGCTACCAACAAATGCCCCGGATCGTTGGGCAGAAAAAAAGTATATATCCTTAGCCACTACCAGCCAATGTATCCCATAACTTTTTTTTTAGCGCCTTCCCTCCCAATAAAAGATACTTTATATGCACTAGCAGCTAGACAGTAGGGTGTGCAACCGGACCCGGTAGAATCGAGAATCAGACCGAATTGTCCTAAAAATTGAATTGATTCTTGGTTTCAAAAATTTAGAACTAGTTTAGATAGGTTCGGTTTTTTATTCCAAGTAAATACCCATATGAGAATTGGTTCTTAGCTACAATTAAAAAAAAAAATAATTTCTCTAAATTAAGTCTAATTTTGCCTCGCTTCATTTGTTTTTTCTCCATTCTTTGTCGCATCTCTCTCTATTTTTTGGAGCAATATTTTTATAGATGAATGGATAATAGAGTTTAAAATTTTATTTTGATGAATCCAGAAAGGAGTTTTATAATTTATGTTTTATGTTACATGTTTGAATTTTTTGTTGGTCATAATTATACGCGGCTACGTGTTTGAACTTTTACCATTTATAGTTGTATGTGACCACGTGTTTGGTGGATATGAATTTTTGTTGATCATCCTTTGCTTTAAGCTGGTTTGTTGCTCATATTATTTTGTTGCAACCGAATGAAATCAAAAAAGGAAAAAAAAAAAAACATAAATTCTCAATTAGATCCTGAATTCAGATCCAAAAATCAGGGTAGGTTTTAGAATCGGTTCTAGAAAAATAAAGGAGGTTTTAAGTTAAAGTTTATTTTTCGCGAAATAATAGGAGCCTCAAGTGTTAAGTGGGAAAATCAAGAGGTAGCTCGACACCGAAAGTACAGAACTAAAGACAACAATCAACGAGTATTATATACTAGAATGTCGTAGTCTGTCGTGGTTAAAGTTCAAAGTCTTTCGTCACATGCCCTACAAAGTCAGGAGATTCTGGGCTCTGGCTGGACTTTCTCTCTGAACATTGTGCCTCTGAAGTCTAGAGGCTCGGTCGTCATCACCGAGACCCCAGACAAACCTGGCCTTCTTCCACTGGCTATGATTGGCTCTAGAGGTCAAGATCACTTTGGAGCATATTTAGCGCTATCATAAAGAATCCCCAAATTTCAGGTACAGCAATTCAAATTTTAACCGTGACGGACTCTTTGTTCTCTCCCCAGCGCCAGACGCGAGAGGACAGATGGATCGCTCTTTAACTAATCAAGAAGAAAAACTGAAAACCCAATTAGAATATTCACTTTGACTATAGGGTTACAACCACCACGCCCCCACACAAAAAAAAAAAAAAAAAAACCACACACACACACTTAAAAAGCATTTAAATCATCTTAGCTCAATGCTACGTCATCTGACTTTGGACGGTTTTTATTAATGTGTGAATCATATTTCCCACAAATAAAAAAGCATGGGAGCCCCACTCCAATAGAATCGTGGGACAGGGCTCCCAAATTGTCGAGAACCTGTTATAATTTGAGCTCATATTTTATTAGTAGTTTGAATTTGGATTTATAAATAACTATTGCAATATATACTCTTTTTCATTTGTAATTTAATGATGTAACAGATGGTGTGAGGTGTTAATTATAATGGAATCATCTACTAGATATAGCCTTAATTTAAAGGTGAACTAGAATAAACCTTTGCGTCTCGATTTATTTTTCTCGTTACTCTTTATTTTCATTGAGATTGTGCACCGAATCCTAACGATCCTAAGTAGATGCACATAATCTAATAGATGTGATGTATTGTGTTCGTTTGCATTGGCCGCACCCACTAGCAAGTCAATTCGATTTTGATTTAATAGCCGATCACATGAATAGAGAAACCATTGTAATATTAACGCGCGGAAACTAACCAGGATCTTACAAATTAAGTCAATGCAAAAAGTCAAGAAAAAACGATGAACAATAAAGGACACCGGAGATTACGTGGTTTAGTCCGAATATCGGTACTTACATTGATGGGGAGAGCCAGCAACAATAATCCATTATAATCGGAGAATCTGAGTTATAATTGCTCAATACCCTTGTGTTTTCCAAATTTAGATTGCACCTAAACTCAAAGTATTTTCAATAAACAACTTAACTGGATATAAAAAAACTTACGCACAAATCTCCATTTACAAAACTTCTTCGAGCGATCAAAACGGAGCGTCTCTATAACGCTTCTATGTTTTGCACTTGTCCTCTTCGTGAAGTTCAATGTGCGGTTGTAGTCAAAGTAAAAATAAAAACACCCACACCCTTTCATTTTTCTTTGGGAAAAGTGTAGTAGAAGTCCTAAAACTTGTTGCAAAAGTGCATTTGAGTTCTAAAAGTTTTAAAAAGTGTTAAGTCCTAAAACTTGTCATGAAAGTGCATTCAAATCTTAAACTTTTTAAAAAATGCAATTAAGTCCTAAAACTTGTCATATTAGTTCAAATAAGTCCTTCAATTGGTTGCATTTTTTTTAAAATTTTAGGATTCGATTGCACTCTCGTGAGTAGTTTTTAAATTTCGTTGCACTTTTTGAAAGTTTTAAGACTCGAATGCTCTTTCGTGACAAGGTTTAAGACTTGATTGAATGTTTTGAAAGTTTTAAGACTCATTTGCACTTATATGACAAGTTTTATGAATACTAGTGCACTTATCCCTTTTTCTTCTCTCTTTGTCCAAAACCTACTGGGCCCCACAATTTGATAACCATATACATGGGTAATTCTTTTCTTCCCTTCTTGAAGTCTCTTGGCACCACACATAAAGAAAGTAGATGTTATGGACTTATACAAACCCCATCCTCTTGGCTTCATTGAAATATCTTGGACATCTTCTTTGGCCATGAGAAATGAGATTATATACACCAAATCAAATTCGAGACATACTTTCACAATTCTCCACCTTGACTTGATGTTTGAAGCCAAGTCATTAGTGTCCATTATCCATGCCGATCTCCCTTTGCCCCAAAGGGCGATCAATCTTTATAGACTCTAAGGTTTAGGACTTTATTAAACTTTTTGAAAGTTTTAAGACTCATTTGTAGTTAGATGACAAATTTTAGGAATTCTAGTGCACTTATCCCTTTTTCTTCTCTCTTTGACCAAAACCTACTGGGCCCCACAATTTGATATCCATATACATGGGTAATTCTTTTCTTCCCTTCTTGAAGTCTCTTGGCACCACACATAAAGAAAGTAGATGTTATGGACTTATACAAACCCCATCCTCTTGGCTTCATTGAAATATCTTGGACATCTTCTTTGGCCATGAGAAATGAGATTATATACACCAAATCAAATTCGAGACATACTTTCACAATTCTCCACCTTAACTTGATGTTTGAAGCCAAGTCATTAGTGTTCATTATCCATGCTGATCTCCCATTGCCCCAAAGGGCGATCAATCTTTATAGACTCTAAGGTTTAGGACTTTATTGAACTTTTTGAAAGTTTTAAGACTCATTTGTAGTTAGATGACAAATTTTAGGAATTCTAGTGCACTTATCCCTTTTTCTTTTCTCTCCGACTAAAACCTACTAGGCCCCACAATTTGATATCTATATACATGGGTAATTCTTTTCTTCCCTTCTTGAAGTCTCTTGGCACCACACATAAAGAAAGTAGATATTATGGACTTATACAAAACCCATCCTCTTGGCTTCATTGAAATATCTTGGACATCTTCTTTAGCCATGAGAAATGAGATTATGTATGCCAAATCAAATTCGAGACATATTTTCACAATTCTCCACCTTGACTTGATGTTTGAAGCCAAGTCATTAGTGTCCATTATCCATGTTGCTGTCCCATCGCCCCAAAAGGCGGTCAATCTTTACAGATGCCAATAATGCTCAAGCAAAGCTTGAGCTTCGCCAAAAAAACAAACTAGTCCTCATGTTTGCTGGGTTCTCCGGTGTCACTATCTTTTTCACAACAACTTTACCCTTCGCTAAGATATCACGAATAAAGTGATATTTGATATTAATATGCTTCGTCCACTCGTGATAAACTAAATTATACGCCAAATAAATCGCACCTTGATTATCACAATGTATATCAAACCTTTTCTGTTTAATCTAAAATCCAAGAGCAAACCTTATAACCATATTGCCTCTTTCGCTATAAAGGTCGGTGTCATGTACTCTACCTCGGTTAACGACAATGCAACGTGGTCCTATAAGGACGTCTTCCAACTAACTACACGACCTACAAGCGTAAATACGTAACCCGCAAAAGACCCGCACTCATCCAGGTCACATGCATAATCATAATCCATAAAACCAGTGGTTCACATCCATTACTATCATTTCGGTACACTATATCAATTTTTGTTGTCCCCTTCAAATATATAAAGATCCATTTCATAGTTTCCCAATGAGTTTTATTAGGACGCTTCATATAACGGCCGACTACGCTCACCGCTTATGAAATATCAAGCTCGGTGCATACCATAACATACAAAATACTACCCATTGTACTAGAATAAGGAACATGAGACATATGCACCTCCTCCTCCTCCTCGATCCGTGGTGATAATTTAATTGAAAGTTTAAAGTGCTTCGCTAATAGTGTACTCACGGACTTCATTGATCGCATAATAAAATGTGGCACAATCTTCTCAATGCATTTCTTTTGAGACACACTTAAAGATTCTACAATCCTATCACGCAAAATCTCCATTCCCAAAATTTTCTTTACAACATTTAAATCTTTTATCTTAAATTTAGCACTCAACTGCCTCTTCAGCACATCAATATCAAACATATTCTTAGTTGCTATCAGCATATCATTAACATATAACAGCAGATATATCAAAGATCTATCGTCCAATTTTCTAAAATAAACACAGCTATCCATCCGACTTTTCGAATAGTCCCGACTAGCCATGAAAGCATCAAAATACTTATACCACTATGTAGGAGACTATTTCAACCTCTATAATGATTTTTGTGGTCTTCTTTACTCGGAATGACAAATCTCTCTAGCTGCCTCATGTAAATTTGTTTCTCCAACTCACCGTGAAGAAACGCTATTTTCACGTCAAGTTGCTCCAACTCGAGATTTTGTGCAGCAACTAAGGCAAGTAAAACACAAATAGAAGTATGTCGGTAAAAGTACACTAGAAGTGCCATAACTTTTGTACGTCGTTCACTTGAGTGCCACAACTTTCAAAACGTTCACTTAAGTACCATAACTTTTAAAAATCGTTCACTTGAGTGCCATGTTGACGTGGCGATCGGAAAAGCCGACGTGGTAGCCGGAAAGTTACCGTAGATGCCGGAAAGATGACGTGGCACATCGGAAACCTGACGTGGCACGCCGAAAAAGTTACCGTAGCACTCAAGTGAATGATTTTGCTCCGATGTAGCACTCAAGTGAACGATTTTTGAAAGTTATGGCACTTAAGTGAACGTTTTGAAAGTTATGGCACTCAAGTGAGCGCCGTACACAAGTTATGACACTTCTAGTGTACTTTTCCCGAAGTATATCTTACCACAGGAGAAAACACCTCATTATAGTTAATGCTCTCCCTCTATGTATTTCCCTTCTTTATGTATTCCCCTTCTTAATAAGTGTCGCTTTATACCTTGCTGCCTTGATACCATGAATGCCTTTTTTCCATTTGTAGACTTATTTACTTCCGACAATCTTCCGGCTCTTAGGTACTTTAACCAGTTCCCATGTGTAATTTCAATGGAGTGATTCCATCTCTTCATTCATAGCCTCTAGCTACTGCGACGTCTCAAAACTAGCCTCAGAGTAAGACGAAGGCTCATCACGTATAGTTAAAGTATAGGCAATATCTGTATAAGCATTACATACCCGTGGTTTAATTTGCCTTCTTTATCCGTAGGCGGATATGGTGATTGTTTAGTATCACCGACTTCATGAATATGGCTTCATCTACAGTCTCAACCTCTGTTATCTCCAAGGTCTCCGGAGTCTCCATCCAAAGCTCCACCTCACTACCGACACCATGATCTGTTTGCTCTGCTCGTTGTGTCTTAGAACTCTTATGTCGAAGCATTACGGTCTCGTCAACGATCACATCTTTATAATTAGAAAATCGGGTGATCCGAGATCGGTGCACCATAATCAGCAGCCTTTCACCCTACATGCATAACCCAGAAATATGCACTTCTTTGACCTCGGCTTAGGCTTACCTTCACTTGCATGAGCATACACAGGACATCCGAATACTTATAATCTAGAGTAATCAACAGGTTTCCTTCACCATACTTCCTTAAGAGTTCCACTCTATAGCAGATGATGGAGATCGATTAATCGGGTAACAGGTCATGCTCACTATTTCGGCTCAAAATTTCTTGCCTATATGCGAAAGCATGCTCCAAACCCGCTCAAGTAAAATTATGTTCTTATGTTCTACCACCCCATTTTGCTGTGGTGTCCTAGGTATTGTGCGATGTCTCACAATTCCTTCTCTCTCACGAAACTCGATAAAAGTCTTTACCGCAGAATTCTATGCCATTATTAGTTTTTAGGCATTTGATCTGTTTATTTGACTGCTTCTCAATCAATGTCTTAAATTTTTTGAACCGATCGAACACTTCAGATTTGTGCTTAAGAAAGTATATCAATACCTTTCCGGAATAGTCGTCAATAAATGTTAGTATATAACGGGCACCTCCTTTTGAAAGAACTAGAGAAGGGCCCGGATATCTTAATGAATATACTCAGCTGGTTGTTTAGTCGAATGAATACCTGTAGTAAACTTAATCCTGCGTTACTTTCCAAAGATACAATGCTCACATAAGTTTAACTTGTTTTCCGACCTTTTAACTACCCCTTGTTACTCATCATCGTCATATCCGCCACACTCATGTGCCCCAAACACATATGCTATAACTAAGTCAAGTCATAATCCGACTTACCCGATGAAATTGCAGCAGCTTCTATTATGGTTTCTCCTAATAGATGATAGAGATAACTCATTTTCTTCCTTTTCATCACCGTTATGGCACCTCGAGAGATCTTCAGCACTCCACCTTCATAGCCGTACTTACACCCGATATCATTGAGTGTCCCTAGACAAATAAGGTTCTTTTTGAGCTTTGGTATATACCTCATGTCTGTCAATGTAAGCATCATACTATCATGCATCCGAATCCGAACTGTCCCTATCTCCACAACCTTGTAGGCTACATTATTCCCCATCAGAACTCTACCACCATCTACAGATTGGTAAGTAGTAAACCAGTTCTTATGAGGCGTAACATGATAAAAAAATCCCGAATCTAACGCTGATTTGTCTCTTGACAAATCTGTAGTCACACACAAAACAACCTCTGTATCACTAGGGTTCTCCTAAGTAACGTTTGCCACACTACTTATGGCTTTCTTCTTATCACCTCTATTTCTAAGCTTAGGACAATCTCTCTTGATGTGTCCCTCCTTGTGATATTCAAAGCACTTCACGTGTTCCTTGGACTTTTTATGACGTGACTTAAACCCGCTTTTACCTCTATTGCTACTAAACCCCCGCTGTTGCTCTCTACCTTGAATCACTAGTCCCTACGCTATATCATGTACTAGACTATCATCTCGCAACTTTCCCCGCCACTCCTTAGAAAACAAGACGTACTTTACCTCTTTCGAGGTAATCATAGTCTTGTTGTGACCTAAAATTCAAAAATTTCATGTTAATGGATTGTCATAGTAATTATTCAACTAACCTAATTCAGACTCTCCCAAGTTCATACCACATCGTAATTTATGGTTCAAGATAATTAACACGCAAAGACTTTTAAATTGGAGTTGCTAGTGATCATTTTTTATAGGTTGATTAGAAATCTATATAAATTAGAGGGAGAACTAAATTACTTCTATGAATTATAGATTAAGAGTCCGGGGACTTGATTATGCTAGATTACTCTAACGCCCTTTTGGTGCCATTTTATTTTATGAAAAAATGTTTGTCATGCAACATTAATTGATTTTAACTTTAGTCACTAACAAAGGTTATCATGCGATTACACAATCAATTAATTGAACATCCATAAGTCAATATAATTAAGGGAGCATGTGTCACAATATTATTGTTCTCACTTTTGGATTTTCTCTTTTTAATTGGATAAAGACTAACCTATGTGCAATGCATAAATTTAAAGTAAGACGCAAATGAATTAATTTAAATGCAAGGAAGTCATAAACATGCATATGAAATTTATTTAATTAACTGCGGACTAACCTAGATGGCATGCAATTAAATTAATGTAATATATGAGCCCATTACACAAACCCAAGCCCGGACTCATGTTTCTTTTCCTATAAGCCAAAATCTGCCCATCTTTTTTTCCCTTCTCTAGATGATTCATGTGACATCTCTAGCAGACAAAAGGAAGAAAATAAAAGGTAGCTCGTCCAGTGAACAGGAAGCAGCGGAGAAGAGAAAGGAAAAAAGAAAAAGGAAAAACAATGGGGAAGAAAGAATCGCGCGTACACGCCACTATCCACGGACGCCTCGCCGAGCTCATTTCACTACGTTCTGCAATGCTAGGTAAGTGCTCACACTCCTCATTTGTCTAATCAAAATAGTTTCCATATTTAGTGCTCAAATTCAGATCAATGAAAAAATTGAGCCATGAAGTCAAATTTTGGAGTCGCTAAGTTGAGATTCTTTGAGGGAACGATAGTTTAGGGTATTGGAGTTGTGGCATTTTATAGAACTCAATTTGGACTAATGGTTTGTCCGAAACAAAATTTGGAAGTTTGACGCGTGCAGTGAATAGTGCGCGACCAGTGCATGTCGCACCCATTATTGCCAATTTTCGAATAGATTCTGGACAAGCCGTGTTAAGGATTTTTTGTACATAAAAAGAGCTTTCTTTGGACTACAAGTTCACTTAAAACAGAGTTCGGTGGGCGAAGTTATGGTTCAAGAGTTTTCGACGTGCAAGCTGTCCATGGCGCACAGCAATGAGTTTTGCTATGGGCGAGCTTCCGTTAATGCATAGTCATTGCTTTATCATTAAATAAATGCGGTTTAGTTAAGATGTACATTAGGGTGACGTGTTACTCGATTTTAATTCGTTTTTCTATACATTTGATAGGAATTTGAACGCGTTGATCCGAGTAAGCTTTGTAGTTTTCTTTTGGCGTTATCAGGTAGTGATACTATTTTTTCTTTGTGTTTTTTGTTAAGCTCGTATTCTTAAAATGATAATACTAAGTATGTTATGATTTGAGAAAACAAAATTTTTGCTGCATAAAACATGATCGAACATTTACTGCTGCTTTGTCTATTTGAGACAGTTTGTGAACGATTTGTGCTATTGGTTTCGAGTTGGTTTTGATATACTTTCTAGTTCATGAGGAGAATGTTGTTGTTAATTATGTAGTGCTCAAGATAGCTATGAACCCGATTGAGAAGTTTGTGGGTATGTGCATACTAGTTAAGATATCCTTATGGGCTGAGCCACCGATATTATAGGTGGAGACCTTGCCAAGGGGAGAATCTTGGTCGTCTTTTATCATGTGCATTATACGTGACCATGGTTAAAATCTTGAGTATGAGATTTGTCAATAGATAGACCATTGACATGTGTTTCAATGAGATCGGTTAATGGATAGACCATTAACATGTGTTTTGGATGAGATTGAACAATAGATTACACCATTGATATGTGTTTTGATGTTATAATCTTATATGGATACTCTTACTATGAATATGTTATGTTAAGGTAATGTATAACTTATTTTGGTTGTAAAGGTTCAATATGTTTCGAGTTTGATGTAAATGAGTTATATTTTGAATATTAAATGTGCATAGTGATTATTCGATTCGCTTAGAAGAAATGTATTACTCATTGAGCCATGTTAGCTCACCCCTTCCATTTTCCTTGTCTTTCGGGTTCTGAGAGTCGCAAGTAGGACGTGAACATAGCGTTAGCTGAAGGATTTTTGGGTAGTAGCACTTTTGATATGAAGTGTAAAAATCAGTGTTGAGCTTTTAAGATAGCTCTTTTGTTAGGCATATGTATAGACCTATTTGATGGTCATAGAAATCTCTAGTAGTGTAACCAAGAGACCTCTTCATCAATTGTGTGTGTGTATGTGTGTATATATATATATGGATGTACATATTTGATATCAGGTTGAGTTTTGGATTTTTTGAGGTTGCGTCCTTTTGAGAAAGGATGGCCGTGTCATGGCCCTTATAGTGGATTTGAAGCGTGACAATTAAACTATAGTACAAATGATGGTTCAGTTCAATTAAATCGACTACATGATGTACGAATTAATTAAAACCCTAAACATGCAATTCTATATGCAATATTAACTTAAATGCAATCTATATGACATGGCAAAGATGACATATAATGCATGATGACATGACATGAATGATTTATTTTTATTTTTTTGTATTTTTCGGAATAATTAATGACTCTAAAGAAAACCGAGCCTAAAGATAATTATCTTGCATATTTTAAGGTTTAAATTTGCCTAAACCTTAACCTATTAAAGATAGATTATTTTTAGACATGAAAATCTATTCAAATATGCAGATTATATCCTAGAATGCAAATCAAAGTTAAATTATTCTAGAATTAAATCAAACATGCAAATATCTATGTGATTTTAATTCTAAGATGCAATTTAGTCTATATGTAGAAATATCTACATGCGATATCTTTTAGAAATTTAAAATATATCATGCGAGACAATATATTTTAAAAGATAACTATCAATAAGTTCAAATAAGGAGAGTAGGTAAAATGCCAATTCAAATTAAGAAAGTGAATACATCAATCAAGTTTTGAAATATTTCGTGAATATTTTAGTCAATTTTTAGTTCTAGGATTAACGATTGAACCCAAATCCTTGCCTAATTGAGTATTCTATCAATAATCTTAAGGATGGACTTTCTTTTTTTTCCTTGTGGCTTTTGAATAGTTGTGTGAAGAGATTGGTGTGCCTTGGCCCTTCTGTTGGTTTTCTTAAGCTAAGATCAAATGAGGAAAGACAGCATTATGGTTTCTCCAATTACTACTAAGCTAGTTGTACTATACTAACTATGGCACAAAATGTGGAGATGTATGTCGGCTTTGTGCGTGAATAGTATTGGAGAAGAGAACGCTCAGAACAATCACAATAGCAATAACATCATCTACAAGAATCAAGACTTGTCCCATGAAGTGAGGCTAGTTGTATGGATCCCCTTGCATTGTGCATCTTCTTCCTAGAGCCCTTATAAATTTGTTTCTTCCTTTATTTTATTTTTGTCTTTGAGCTATCAACCCATGATCAATTTATGCCCACTCTTTATGGTAGTTTCTGTGTCAGAAATTATATGCAGTCCACCGATCTAATTTTTTATACTGGCATGATCTGCATAGTTAAAACCACGTCGCTGCTGTTGGGGATTATGGCTTCCTTGGGATGTAGCAGGTAAGGTGATCACACCTAAGCTGCAAGTTCATGTAAATCCCCAAAACTTGCTCTGAAAAAAAAAAAAAAAAAAACTAGTGTGGGGTAAAACAGAAATACGAATATACTAGTGAGGGCAAAATTGGAAGAAGAAAATTAATCGTTGAACTTGCATTTCTGAAATTATTGGTCTAAACATTTTAAAAGCAAAATTTTGCACCAAGGTCTTTGAAATGGTATAAATCAAAAAGCCAAAACTTCTGTTTAAGGGTGTTTGGAGGCTCAAAATTGCTCGTAAATGTTCCCCAAAGGCATCCCGACTGGATTTATTTAACCATTGGAAAATTTCCGACACTAACTTTAACAACCACTTAATGTTTGCTACATTATCTAGTAAACCTATTTAGCTTACGGAGTCTTGGTGTCTCTAACATTACTCAATGCAAACAGTTGAGCGTTTCGATCCAATTGCTACATAGACACAATACAATGTCTCACTTTCAGAGGTGGCCCTTGAGTTCATTTGCTTTTGGTTTAATATGGTGTCGATAGCAATAGCTTTGTGCTATGTACGTTGACCTTGACAGATTCATCCAATTGAATCCACACTCAAAGAAGATCACAAGATCAGGGCAGAAACGACAGTTCTTTTCTATTTTATTAGTATTATATTAGTATTAGTTAGTGATCCGGCTCAGTGGGTCTGTGTTTATTTATTCTTTCTCAAGCTTATGAAACCAGTGAGTCTGTTTTTATTTATTCTTTCTCCAGCTTATGAAATTAGCTCATGATACATAACCCGTAGCTATAAACAAATGGGCCAGGTCTGGGACTCGGAGTCCGACAAATGCTACCAACAAATGCCCCGGATCGTTGGGCAGAAAAAAAGTATATATCCTTAGCCACTACCAGCCAATGTATCCCATAACTTTTTTTTTAGCGCCTTCCCTCCCAATAAAAGATACTTTATATGCACTAGCAGCTAGACAGTAGGGTGTGCAACCGGACCCGGTAGAATCGAGAATCAGACCGAATTGTCCTAAAAATTGAATTGATTCTTGGTTTCAAAAATTTAGAACTAGTTTAGATAGGTTCGGTTTTTTATTCCAAGTAAATACCCATATGAGAATTGGTTCTTAGCTACAATTTTAAAAAAAAATAATTTCTCTAAATTAAGTCTAATTTTGCCTCGCTTCATTTGTTTTTTCTCCATTCTTTGTCGCATCTCTCTCTATTTTTTGGAGCAATATTTTTATAGATGAATGGATAATAGAGTTTAAAATTTTATTTTGATGAATCCAGAAAGGAGTTTTGTAATTTATGTTTTATGTTACGTGTTTGAATTTTTTGTTGGTCATAATTATACGCGGCTACGTGTTTGAACTTTTACCATTTATAGTTGTATGTGACCACGTGTTTGGTGGATATGAATTTTTGTTGATCATCCTTTGCTTTAAGCTGGTTTGTTGCTCATATTATTTTGTTGCAACCGAATGAAATCAAAAAAAGGAAAAAAAAAACATAAATTCTCAATTAGATCCTGAAATCAGATCCAAAAATCAGGGTAGATTTTAGAATCTGTTCTAGAAAAATAAAGGAGGTTTTAAGTTAAAGTTTATTTTTCGCGAAATAATAGGAGCCTCAAGTGTTAAGTGGGAAAATCAAGAGGTAGCTCGACACCGAAAGTACAGAACTAAAGGCAACAATCAACGAGTATTATATACTAGAATGTCGTAGTCTGTCGTGGTTAAAGTTCAAAGTCTTTCATCACATGCCCTACAAAGTCAGGAGATTCTGGGCTCTGGCTGGACTTCTCTCTGAACATTGTGCCTCTGAAGTCTAGAGGCTCGGTCGTCATCACCGAGACCCCAGACAAACCTGGCCTTCTTCCACTGGCTATTATTAGCTCTAGAGGTCAAAATCACTTTGGAGCATATTTAGCGTTATCATAAAGAATCCCCAAATTTCAGGTACAGCAATTCATATTTTAACCGTGACGGACTCTTTGTTCTCTCTCCAGCGCCAGACGAGAGAGGGCGGATGGATCGCTCTTTAATGAATCACGAAGAAAAATTGAAAACCCAACTAGAATATTCACTTTGACTATAGGGTTGCCTCCTCCCCCCTCCTCCTTCCCCCACCACACAACAACAACACACACACACACACACATAAATAAAAAGCATTTAAATCATCTTAGCTCAATGCTACGTCATCTGACTTTTGACGGATTTTATTAATGTGTGAATCATATTTCCCATAAATAAAAAAGCATGGGAGCCCCACTCTAGTAGAATCGTGGGACAGGGCTCCCAAATCGTCGAAGAACTGTTATAATTTGAGCTCATATTTTATTAGTAGTTGAATTTAGATTTATAAATAACTATTGCAATATGTACTCTTTTTCGATTGTAATTTAATAATGTAACAGAAGGTACGATGTGCTAATTATAGTGGAATCATCTATTAGATGTAATCCTAATTTAAAGGTGAACCATAATAAACCTTTGTGTCTCGATTTATTTTTCTTGTTACTCTTTATTTTCGTTGAGATTGTGCACCGAATCCTATCGATCCTAAGATGATGCACATAATCTAATAGATGTGATGTACTATGTTCATTTGCATCGGCCGCACCCACTAACAAGTCAATTCGATTTTGATTTAATAGCCGATCACATGAATAGAGAAACCGTTGTAATATTAATGCGCGGAAACTAATCAGGATCTTACAAATTAAGTCAATGCGAAAAGCCCAGAAAAAACGATGAACAATAAAGGACACAAGAGGTTATGTGGTTCGGTCCGAATATTGGTACTTACGTTTACCGGGAAAGCCAGCAACAATAATCCATTATAATTGGAGAATCGAGTTGTAATTGCTCAATACGCTCATGTTTTCCAAATTTAGATTGCACCTAAACCCAAAGTATTTTCAATAAACAACTTAACTCGCTATAAAAAAACTTACGCACAAATCTCCATATACAAAACTTCTTCGAGCAATCAAAACGGAGCGTCCCTATATCGCTTCTATGTTTTGCACTTGTCCTCTTCGTGAAGCTCAATGTGCGGCTGCGGTCAAAGTAAAAATAAAAACACCCACACCCTTTCATTTTTCTTTGGGAAAAGTGTAGTGGAAGTCCTAAAACTTGTTGCAAAAGTGCATTTGAGTTCTAAAAGTTTCAAAAAGTGTTAAGTCCTAAAACTTGTTATGAAATTGCATTCAAATCCTAAAATTTTTAAAAAGTGCAATCAAGTCCTAAAACTTGTCATATTAATTCAAACAAGTCCTTCCATTGGTTGCATTTTTTTTAAAATTTTAGGACTCGATTGCACTCTCATGAGTAGTTTTTAAACTTCGTTGCACTTTTTTAAAGTTTTAGGACTCGATGCTCTTTCGCAACAAGGTTTAGGATGTGATTGAACTTTTTGAAAGTTTTAAGACTCATTTGCACTTACATGACAAGTTTTAGGAATTCTAGTGTACTTATGTCTTTTGCTTCTCTCTCGACTAAAACCTACTTGGGCCCCACAATTTGATATCTATATACATGGGTAATTCTCTTCTTCCCTGCTTGAACTCTCTTGGCACCACTCATAAAGAAAGTAGATATTATGGACTTATACAAACCCCATCCTCTTGGCTTCATTGAAATATCTTGGACATCTTCTTTGGCCATGAGAAATGAGATTATATACGCCAAATCAAATTCGAGACATACTTTCACAATTCTCCACCTTGACTTGATGTTTGGAGCCAAGTCATTAGTGTCCATTATCCATGCTGATCTCCCATTGCCCCAAAGGGCGGTTAATCTTCTGAGACTCCAAGGTTTAGGACTTGATTAAACTTTTTGAAAGTTTTAAGATTCATTTACAGTTACATGACAAGTTTTAGAAATTCTAGTGCATTTATCCCTTTTTCTTTTCTCTATGACTAAAACCTACTGGGCCCCGCAATTTGATATCTATATACATGGGTAATTCTTTTCTTCCCTTCTTGAACTCTCTTGGCACCACACATAAAGAAAGTAGATATTATGAACTTATACAAACCCCATCCTCTTGGCTTCATTGAAATATCTTGGACATCTTCTTTAGCCATGAGAAATGAGATTATGTATGCCAATTCAAATTCGAGACATATTTTCACAATTCTCCACCTTGACTTGATGTTTGAAGCCAAGTCATTAGTGTCCATTATCCATGTTGCTCTCCCATCGTCCCAAAAGACGGTTAATCTTTACAGACGCCAATAGTGCTCAAGCAAAGCTTGAGCTTGGCCAAAGAAACAAACTAGTTATCATGTTTGCCGAGTTCTGCGGTGTCGTTGTCGTTTTCACAACAACCTTACCCTTTGCTAAAATATCTCGGATGAAGTGATATATGATATTAATATGCTTCGTCCACTCATGATAAACTGAATTATACGCTAGATAAATCGTACCTTGATTATCACAATGTATATCAAACCTTTTCTGTTTACTCTAAAAGCCAAGAGAAAACCCCGTAACCATATTGCCTCTTTCGCTATAAAGGTTAGTGCCATATACTTTACCTCGGTTAACGAAAATGTAACGTGGTCCTATAAGGACGTCTTCCAATTAACTACACCACCAGCAAGCGTAAATACGTAACCCGCAAAAGACCCGCACTCATCCAAGTCACATACATAATCAGAATCCATAAAACCGGTGGTTCACATCCATTACTATCCTTTCAGTACACTATATCAATTTCTGTTGTCCCCTTCAAATATATAAAGATCCATTTCATAGCTTCACAATGAGTTTTATTAGGACGTTTCATATAACGGCCGACTACGCTCACTGCTTGTGAAATATCAAGCCTAGTGCATACCATAACATATATAATACTAGCTACTGCACTAGAATAAGGAACATGAGACATATGCACCTCCTTCTCCTCCTCCCCGGTCTGCGGTGATAATTTAATTGAAAGTTTAAAGTGCTTCGCTAATAATGTACTCATAGACTTCGTTGACTGCATAATAAAATGTAGCACGATCTTCTCAATGCATTTCTTTTGAGACACACTTAAAGATCCTATAGTCCTATCACGTAAAATCTCTATTCCCAAAATTTTCTTTGTAACATCTAAATCTTTCATCTTAAATTCAGCACTCAACTGCCTCTTCAGCACATCAATATAAAGCATATTCTTAGTTGCTATTAGCATATCATCAACATATAACAAGAGATATATCAAAGATCCATCGTCCAATCTCCTTAAGTAAACACAACTATCCATCCGACTTTTCGAATAGTCCCGACTAGCCATGAAAGCATCAAAATACTTATACCACTATGTATGAGACTATTTCAACCTGTATAATGATTTTTGTGGTCTTCTTTACCCGAAATAGCAAATCTCTCTGGCTGCGTCATGTAAATCTGTTCCTCCAACTCACTATGAAGAAACGCTATTTTCACGTTAAAATGCTCCAACTCGAGATTCCGTGTAGCAACTAATGCAAGTAAAACACGAATAGAAGTATGACTTACCACAGGAAAAAACACATCATTATAATTAATGCTCTCCTTCTATATATTCCCCTTCTTTATGTATTCCCATTCTTAATAAGTGTCGCTTTATACCTTGCTGCCTTGATACCGGGAATGCCTTTTTTCCATTTGTAGACCCATTTACTTCTGACAATCTTCTGGCTCTTGGATACTTTGACCAATTCCCATGTGTAATTTCAATGGAGTGATTCCATCTTGTCATCATAGCCTCTAGCTACTGCGACGTCTTAAAACTAGCCTCAGAGTAAGACAAAGGCTCATCACGTATAGTTAAAGTATAAGCAATATCCGTATAAGCATAACATACCGGTGGTTTAAGTTGCCTTCTTTGTCTGTATGCGGATATGGTGATTGTTTAGTATCACCAACTTCAGGAATATAGCTTCATCTATAGGCTCAACCTCTGTTATCTCTAAGGTCTCCGGAGTCTCCACCCAAAGCTCTACCTCACTACCGACACCATGATCCGTCCGCTCCGCTCGTTGTGTCTTAGAACTCTTATGTCGAAGCATTGCAGTCTCGTCAAAGATCACATCTCTATGATTAGAAAATCGGGTGATCCGCGATCGGTGCACCACAATCAGTAGCCTTTCACCCTATATGCATAACCCAGAAATATGCACTTCTTTGATCTCGGCTCAAGCTTACCTTTACTTGCATGAGCATACGCAAGACATCCGAATACTTGTAATCCGGAGTAATCAACGAGTTTCCTTCACCATACTTCCTTAAGAGTTTCACTCTATAGCATATGATGGAGATCGATTAATCAAGTAACAGGTCATGCTCACTATTTTGATTCAAAATTTCTTGCCTATCATACGAAAGCATGCTCCGAACCCGCTCAAGTAAAGTTCGATTCTTCTGTTTTGCCACCCCATTCTGCTGTGGTGTCCCAGGTATTGTGCGGTGTCTCATAATTCCTACTCTCTCGCGAAACTAGGTAAAAGTCTTTACCACGTAATTCCATGCCTTTATTAGTTCTCGGGCACTTGATCCGTTTATTTGACTGCTTTTCAATCAATGTCTTAAATTTCTTGAACCGAACAAACACATCAGATTTGTGCTTAAGAAAGTATATCAATACCTTCTTGGAATAGTCGTCAATAAATGTTAGTATATAACAGGCACCTCCTTTCAAAAGAACCGAAGAAGGACCCGGACATCTTAATGAATATACTCAGCCGGTTGCTTAGTCGAATAAATACCTATAGTAAACTTAGTCTTGCGTTACTTTCCAAAGATACAATGCTCACATAAGTTTAACTTACTTGTTTTCCGACCTTTTAACTATCCCTTATCACTCATCATCGTCATATCCGCCACACTCATGTGCCCCAAACACATATGCCATAACTAAGTCAAGTCATAATCTAACTCACCCGATGAAATTGTAGCAGCTCTTATTACGGTTTCTCCTAATAGATGATAGAGATAACTCACTTTCTTCCTTGTCATCACCGTTATAGTACCTCGCGATATCTTCAGCACTCCACCTTCATAGGTGTACTTACACCCGATATCATTAAGTGTCCCTAGACAAATAAGGTTCTTTTTGAGCTTTGGTATATACCTCATGTCCGTCAATGTGAGCACCATACTATCATGCATCCGAATCCGAACCGTCCTTATCCCCACAACCTTGTAGGCTACATTATTCCCCATCAGAACTCTACCACCATCTACATATTGGTAAGTAGTAAACTAGTTCTTATGAGGCGTAACATGATAAAAAAATCCCGAATCTAACGCCCATTTGTCTCTTGACAAATCCGTAGTCACACACGGAACAACCTCTGTATCACTAGGGTTCTCCTAAGTAACGTTTGCCACGCCGCTTATGGCTTTGTACCTATCACCTCTATTTCTTAGCTTAGGATAATCTCTCTTAATGTGTCCCTCCTTGTAACATTCAAAGCACTTCACGTGTTCCTTGGACTTTCTATGACGTGATTTAAACCTACTATTACTTCTATTGCTACTATACCCCCACTGTTGCTCTCTACCTTGAATCACTAGTCCCCGTGCTATATCTTGTACTAGACTATCATCTCGTAACTTTCCCCGCCACTCCTTAGAAAACAAGGTGTACTTTACCTCTTTCGAGGTAATCATAGTATTGTTGTGACCTAAAATTCAAAAATCTCATGTTAATGGATTGTCATATTAATTATTCAACTAACCTAACTCGGACTCTCCCAAGTCCATACCACATTGCAACTTGTGGTTCAAGATAATTAACACGCAAAGACTTTTAAATTGGAGTCGCTAGTGATCATTTTTTATAGGTTGATTAGAAATCTATATAAATTAGAGGGAGAACTACATTACTTCTACGAATTATAGATTAAGAGTCCGAGGACTTGATTACGCTAGATTACTCTAACGCCCTTTTAGTACCATTTTATTTTATGAAAAAATGTTTGTCATGCAACATTAATTGATTTTAGCTTAAGTCACTAATAAATGTTATCATGCGATTACACAATCAATTAATTGAACATCCATAAGTCAACATAATTAAGGGAGCATGTGTCACAATATTATTGTTCTCACTTTTGGATTTTCTCTTTTTAATTGGATAAAGACTAACCTATGTGCAATGCATAAATTTAATCTAAGATGCAAATGAATTAATTTAAATGCAATGACATCATAAACATGCATATGAAATTTATTTAATTAACTGCGCGACTAACTTGGATGGCATGCAATTAAATTAATGTAATAAATGAGCCCATTACACAAACCCAAGCCCAAACTCATGTTTCTTTTCCTATAAGCCAAAATCAGCCCATCTTTTTTTCCCTTCTCTAGATGATTCATGTGACATCTCTAGCAGACTAAAATGAAGAAAATAAAAGGTAGCTTGTCCAATGAACGGGAAGCAGCAGAGAAGAGAAAGGAAAAAAGAAAAAGGAAAAACAAGGGGGAAGAAAGAATTGCGCGTGCGTGCCACCCGCCACGGACGCCTCGCCGAGCTCGTTTTACTATGTTCTGCAATGCTAGGTAAGTGCTCACACTTCTCGTTTGTCTAATCGGAATAGTTTCCATATTTAGTGCTCAAATTCGGATTTATGAAAAAATTGAGCCATGAAGTCAGATTTTAGAGTCGCTAAGTTGAGATTCTTTGAGGGAACGATAGTTTAGGGTGTTGGAGTTGTGGGACTTTATAGAACTCAATTTGGACTTATGGTTTGTTAGAAACAAAATTTGGAAGTTTGACGCGTGTAGTGAACGGTGCGCGACTAGAGCATGTCGCACCCATTGTTGCCAATTTTTGAATAGATTCTAGACAAGCCGTGTTAAGGGTTTTTTGTACATAAAAAAAGTTTTCTTTGGACTACAAGTTCACTTAAAACGGAGCTCGGTGGGTGAAGTTATGGCTTGAGAGTTTTCGACGTGCAAGCTATCCATGGCGGACATCAATGAGTTTTTGCTATAGGCGAGCTTCCATTAATGCATAGTCATTGCTTTATCATTAAATAAATGTGGTTTAGTTAAGCTGTACATTAGGATGACGTGTTACTCGATTTTAATTTGTTTTTCTATACATTTGATAGGAATTTGGACGCGTCGATCCGAGTAAGCTTTGTAGTTTGCTTTTGGCGTTATCGGGTGAGTGATATTATTTTTTCTTTGTGTTTTTTGTTAAGCTCATATTCTTAAAATGATAATAATAAGTATGTTTTTTTTTTTTTTGGTAAGGTAAGTATGTATAGACTTATCAAACTGCTAGGTAACAAAGGAGGCCGGACACAAAAACCTTGACCCAATTAGGACATAAGTTGTCCTAGGGGGGTCAAAGGTGATGCGGCGCAAAATATGTACATGGACTAGAGCTGAAAATCACAAAAGCCAAACATTCGGCCAAAGGACAAGCAAAACGGGCAAGAAGCCAATAATAATAAGTATGTTATGATTTGAGAAAATAAAATTTTTGCTGCATAAAACATGATCGAACATTTACTGCTGTTTTGTCTATTTGAGACAGTTTATGAACGATTTGTGCTGCTGGTTTCAAGTTAGTTTTGACATACTTTCTAGTTCATGAGGAGAATGTTGTTATTAATCATATGGTGCTCAAGATAGCTGTGAACCCGATTGAGGAGTTTGTGGGTATGCGCATACTAGTTAAGATATCCTTATGGGCTGAGCCACCGATATTATAGGTGGAGACCTTGCCAAGGGGGAATCTTGGTTGTCTTTTATGATGGGCATTATACGTGACCATGGTTAAAATCTTGAGTATGAGATTAGTCAATAGATAGACCATTGACATGTGTTTCAATGAGATCGGTCAATGGATAGACCATTAACATGTGTTTTTGATGAGATTGATCAATAGATTAGACCATTGGTATGTGCTTTAATGTTATAATCTTATATGGATACTCTTACTATGAATATGTTATGTTAAGGTAATGTATAACTTATTTTGGTTGTAAATGTTCGATATGTTTCGAGTTTGATGTAAATGAGTTATATTTTGAATATTAAATATGCATAGTGATTATTCGATCCGTTTAGAAGAAATGTATTACTCATTGAGCCATATTAGCTCACCCCTTCCATTTTCCTTGTCTTTCATGTTAGGAGAGTCGCAAGTAGAATGTGAACATAGCGTTAGCTGAAGGATTTTTGGGTAGTGGGACTTTTGATATGAAGTGTAAAAAGCAGTGTTGAGCTTTTAAGATAGCTCTTTTGTTAGGCATATGTATAGACCTATTTAATGGTTATAGAAAGCTCTGGTAGTGTAACCAAGAGACCTCTTCATCAAGTGTGTGTATGTGTGTGTGTGTATATATATATATGTGTACATATTTGATATCAGGTTGAGTTTTGGATTTTTTGAGGCTACGCCCTTTTGAGAAAGGATGGCCGTGTCATGGCACTTATAGTGGATTTGGGGCGTGATAATTAAACTATCGTACAAATGATGGCTCGATTCAATTAAATCGACTACATGATGAACGAATTAATTAAAACCCTAAACATGCAATTCTATATGCAATATTAACTTAAATGCAATCTATATGACATGGCAAAGATGACATATTATGCATGATGACATGACATGAATGAATTATTATTTTTTTGTATTTTTCGGAATAATTAATGACTCTAAAGAAAACTAAGCCTAAAGATAATTATCTTGCATATTTTAAGGTTTAAATTTGCCTAAACCTTAACCTATTAAAGATAGATTATTTTTAGACATGAAAATCTATTCAAATATGTAGATTCTATACTAGAATGCACATCTAAGTTAAATCCTTCTAGACTTAAATCAAACATGCAAATATCTATGTGATTTTAATTCTAAGATGCAATTTAGTCTATATGTAGAAATATCTACATGTGATATCTTTTAGAAATTTAAAATATATCATGCGAGACAATATATTTTAAAAGTTAACGATCAATAAGTTCAAATAAGGAGAGTAGGTAAAATGCCAATTCAAATTAAGAAAGTGGATACATCAATCAAGTTTTGAAATATTTCGTGAATATTTTAGTCAATTTTTAGTTCTAGGATTAACGATTGAACCCAAATCCTTGCCTAATTGAGTATTCCATCAATAATCTTAAGGATGGACTTTCTTGATCATATGTCAAGTTGTAGATTAGGAAAGAAATTTTCTTAATCAACCTGTATTTTGAAAAAAAAAATCCACTTCGATGCAAGATATACAAAATACGATGAGATGTGTTCAAATTAGGCTTGCCATGAATGTACGATTTGCTAGAGAGCGTGATCATAGCCCTTTGGTAGGTTGCGCCAGTATGCTTGAGTCCAAAGGGCATGACTCGATAGCGTAAGATGGCCCATGGTGTAGTGAATGCTGTCTTTTCCCGATCTTATTCATCAAGAAAAATTTTGTTATATCCTAAGAATTCATCCATGAAGGAGAACATTTCATGGCCTGCGACATTGTCAACCAAAATGTCAATGTGTGGTAAGGGGAAATCGTCTTTCAGGCTGGCCCGATTTAGGGCTCGGTAGTCCAACCCTTACCCGGCCATCTTTCTTGGGCATCGGTACAACATTAGAGAACTATACCTTATCTTGCAAGATTGCTATTTTCAATTTGAATTCGAACAAATCTTGTGCGCCAATGTTCGCAACTTTTGGACTGTTGGCAAGGGACTCCTCGAGGACGGCTCATGATGTGAGAACCTCTCGGTGAGACTACTCTTGGTCAAGGTCAATCCGGAAAAAGTCTTTTAACGTTAATTAGTAGTCACTCCGCCCGGGGGGGTTGGGGTGGGTTGGTCCAATCAGGGGTGCAATGATGACTCGTGTTCAATGGGGACATGGCGTGTGTACTGTGTGGTTATCCAGTGAGAAAAGGAGGAGTGGATTAGCAGACCACAACGAAAGCGACACAATCAATTATGAAGTTGAGAAAAAAAAAAGGGGTAAAGCCCGCCCCAAAGAAAAGCTTCCCCAATTTATAATGTGGGTGTACCGTCCCCCACCGGCCTCATTTGATAAGAAAAGCTTCCCCAATTTATAATGGGGGTGTACCGTCCCCCACCGCTTGAGCAGAACAAAACAAAATTGTAAGGAAAAAAAGAAAGGATAATCACGAATATGACACGTCGCCCAAGCTGTCCACCTTCTGATATCAACGCTAAAAAAGAACCGTTGGGCCTAGGAACCAGCGATTCCGAACCGGAACGGGAACCGGCCCGGAACCGGCGGTTCTACCTTTTTTAGGAATCGGAACCGCTGGTTCCTGAACCGGTACTAGCGGTTCCATGGAGCTGGCCACGTCTAACGCACACCCTTGTATTTTTCTTTTCTCTCTTACTAAAAACCTACTAGGCCCCACAATTTGATATCTATATACGTGTGGGTAACTCTTTTCTTTCCTTCTTGAACTCTCTTGGCCCCACACATAAAAGAAAGTAGATATTATGGACTTATACAGACTCCATCCTCTTATGCGGTTGATGAAGAAAGATAAAAGAATTGTCAGACTCCTCTTTCTCGTGGCTAAAGAAGACGTCCAAGATACGAATTTCAACGGAGCCCAATACTTATCCAAGAATGAGATTATGTACGTCAATTCAAATTCGATACATACTTTAGCAGAAACCACCATAAATATGCATGGGGTTGAGTTTTAGCTCATGCATGTGTCATCTAAGCCCTAACCACCCAGTCTCCACAATGCTCGGTTTCAGTCCTTTTGCCTTCATCCTGCCTTGTCTTCTCTTTCTGTTCATGCTCATCAAGATTTTCAAAGCAAGAAGTTCCAATGCTTTGAAGTTACCCCCGGGGCCAAAGAAACTGCCCCTTATCGGAAATTTGCACCAGTTGATAAGTCCCGAGCTGCCACACCATCATCTGAACAACCTAGCGAAAACCTATGGCCCGATTTATCACCTCAAGGTCGGTGAGCTCACGCTCATCATTCTTGCGACTCCTGAGATTGCCAGAGAGGTCCTGAAGAAACACGAGATCAACTTCGCTCAGAAGCCACTATTCCCATCTTTAGAGATGATGGGCGACATGAGCTCAAGCTTCATGTATGCGCCTTACGGAGAATATTGGAGGCAGCTTCGCAAGATTTGTGTCTTGGAACTTCTCAGCGTCAAAAGCGTTCGGTCTTTCCAATCAATAAGAGAAGATGAGACGAGCAATCTGGTCCAGTTCGTGCGCTCATTGCAGGGTTGCCCTCTCAATCTCACCAACAAGATCACTTCCTGCTTAAATGCCATAATATCCAGAGCAGCATTTGGTCAAAGCTACAAGCACCAGGAGTACCTTTCAGCTCTTAAAGAAGCAATCGAACAGGTCGGCGGGTTTAACTTCGCAGATGTTTTCCCATCCCTCAGAATACTTCGTTATGTTAGGGGGAGGAAATGGAGGCTAGACAGTATTCGGCGAAGATGTGATCAAATTTCGAATGATATTCTCAATGATCATAGGAGGCAGAGAGAAAACTTAAGTTGTACCCGAGAAGATAGCTTTGTCAAGGAAGATTTTGTTGATGTACTTTTACGGATTCAAGAGTCGAACGAACTTGGATTCCCTCTTACCGACAACCACATTAAATCTCTAATCCTGGTATGTTTAGATCCTATAGCTGTGCTAGTAGATTTGCTAATCCATGTTTTAAAGTTGTAACACCACAAAATTATGTGTCACTATTTTGTACAAGTTGCTACAAACTACTGTCGTTATAGGTTTTTGTCAAACACCTTAAAAAGCGGTGATACTCCTTTCACAGCTAAAATTGCTGCAGAAAAAATTGTATGGAGCACTTTCAGTGTTTTTTGTGAAATCTAGCTCATTAAATTGGACCTACCAAAGCAAAATTCCCCCATCCTCAGACTAAATGCATGTTTCTCTTTTGTTTGCACCTTCCTAGGAATTCTTTGGTGGTGGAACCGATACGACATCGGTAACAGTAGAATGGGCGATGTCGGAATTGCTCAAGAACCCACAAGTGATGGCGAATGCGCAGGCTGAGGTACGCGAGGCATTGAAAGGAAAGGATCAAGTGCAAGACTCGGATCTTGAAGATCTCAAGTACTTAAAATCAGTCATCAAAGAGACTCTTAGGTTACACCCTCCGGTACCATTAGTCCCCCGAGAAGCAAGGAAATCATGCAAGATCAAGGGCTACGATATACCTGCGAAATCAAGGGTGCTTATTCATGCCGGGGCATTAGGAAGGGATCCAAATCACTGGGAAGACCCGGAAAAATTCCAGCCGGAGAGGTTTCTTGAATCACCAGTAGACTTCATTGGGACATATTATCATTTCATTCCGTTTGGTTTCGGCAGGAGGGTGTGCCCGGGCATCGCTTTTGCCATGGCCAATATTGAGCTCTTACTGGCACTCTTGCTATACCATTTCGACTGGGCACTTCCAGATGGGCAAACTCCTGAAGAGCTGGATATGATCGAGGATTTTGCGGCCACAGTCAGGAGAAAGAGTGATCTTTATGCGATTGCCACCCTTCCTAGTCATGGCCATGCATCACGGCCTGGAGGTTTTCAAGCTTGAAGGTAAAGGGACGCTAGATCAATCGACCCGTGACACATGCCTGATAAAGACGAGTTGCTGGTTCGGGTGGCCATTCTTGTTCCATCTTGCTCATTTCGATCCCTGTCTATTTCATCGTTGTTGCAAAGAAACTGGAGTCTTTGAACAGGGGCTAAAATATGTCAAAATCGTGTTAGTCTCGGTATATATATGTTTTTATATGTGTGTGTGTGCAGTCTATGCTGATGGAATGAGTGTTAGAGATATGCCTTAAAGCAACCATGTAATAGTTACATGTTAGGGATTTTAGTTGTATTTTCAATTTCTTATTTAATTAATGGCAAAGACGTCTTTATTCATTTGTCCAGTTATTTATATACATGAATAAATTCCATAAGATCGGTTGTAACTGGAACTATTTTTGAGATGTTGAGAATATGTGTGACGGGTTCACGGTTAGACTGAATCTTTAAACTATTATCGGTCGATGGATCATTGTATGGATATCAATGATCTTGTTGAGATCGGTGTATTCTTAACTTCATTATTAAGTATCGAATACTTAAGTGAATGACGAGTCACAAGTCATTAGGTATTGCAATGCTCGAATTAGAACACAGGTGCTTGTACCGGACAAGTTCACCGAACGTAACACGTATTGAACGATTAGCGACATGGAAGCTTTTAGCGTAGTCAATGTCTAATAGTTCATGCTTTGGTCTTGTGTAAATAATCCTTAGATCCGAGGCACGGTGTTGACTTGTATGTTGGATGGCTATGGTTCATGAGGATGCATATTGAAGGTTCGTCGATCCGTCTCTTTACTTGATGGTCATAGTTCATGCACATATAGAGTTGCACGTGTGCACAAAATGGAATCTGTCTCCTTGTTACATGCAAGGTATGATATCCTATGTGATCTAATTATGACAATGCATTGAAATCCTCGATCGGGGTTATAATCGAGAATGAAATGTTCATGTCTCATATAAATGCATGTCGAATTAGATTTGTACATATGATTGAATTGGTGGTTTGATAAATGTTCCATGGCCATTGTTCGATCGGGATATAGTAAGATAGAGGGATTGAATTACACTGTAGCCAAAGCTGAAGGGTTCATAATGTTCTTAAAGAATTTACATTGTCTGGGTAGCCATGACATATTGCTAGATGTCACTCATCGCTTGTGGGACCTAGAGGTTAATCGGGACAATTACTTCTCTTGGAAGTACTAACATGTTAGTGCATGTCTTACTGCCAGTTCAGTGATGAACTTAAGGGTGTTACACACCTTAACCAATACATGACGACGTTGAACGTGAAAGACGATATTGCAAATATCGAAAAGTCTAGCTAAAATTAAATTGAATAGGATTTAATTTAATTTTTTATTTTTGGTCTAGGCGCGTGTGTATATGATGCACACGTACGCTCAAGGTGGACATTTACTAATATGTCCATATTGCACATATACTTACTCTATACCCTTTTTACTTTTATAATAATAGTAATTGTTATTATTATTATAAAACCAAAAAAAAAAAGGGTAAAAGGGCTGCACATGATTAGCAATCGTTGCTGATCATGTGCAGCACACGGTCAACAACGATTGCGTTGTTGACCGTGTGCATGGTCCACGATCAGCAACAGTGGATGATCGTGGACAGCACAACCAGCAACCTCTTCACTGATTGTGCATAGTAAGTGCGTTTAGCGAAACAAAAAGTTTTTTTTTGGGCGACGCGTGGGTAACAGATAGAAAAGAGAGAAAATAGTTTTCTCTCGTAGTGTGCATTGTAAAACCGTGAGGAAGTGCGAGAGAAAAACCAGAAAATTCTCTCTACATTTTTGTACTTTCAGTGACCAAAATATTGAGAGCGCAGAGAGTTCTCTTCACAAAATTGTTAGCACAATTGTTGTGGTAATTATCCGCGTCGTCTTTTCTCATTCGTCGTACAATTGGTGGTATGTCCGAACTAGAGGCTCGACAATTGTAGGGCTCGGATCGAAGAATGTCTGAACATTTTTGTTTTAAGCACGCTTCAAGAGGTAATCCGTTAACTCCATTCGTTAATTATGATTTTCGATTGAGACACACGAACAACGCCTTTGGAGATACATGTATGGGTTTTATTTATTTCCGTTACATTTTACGTTTTATTGCCTATGCATGTTACATGTATCCCAACAGTGGTATAACTCCATTCGTTAATTATGATTTTCGATTGAGACACACAAACAATGCCTTTGGAGATACATGTATGGGTTTTATTTATTTCCGTTACATTTTACGTTTTATTGCCTATGCATGTTACATGTATCCCAACAGTGGTATCAAAGCCAATCCTTAGGCGTTTTCGTGCGTTTAATTGATTTTGGTTCGTAGTGATTTTTGCGATGTTATGGCCAATTTAATTTTAGAGAATTGTTCTTTTTATGTGGCTGATAGAAGTTGATTATTTTATACAATAAATTAATCAACATAGCAAAAAATTAGAACTAAATCAATTTTTGAATCGAACATCTATAGTTAGTTTTATATTATGTATGAACTTTGCAAAAATGATTCGTAACTACGAATCTAGTGGCGAGAGTGCTACTACCGCTTAGAATTACACACGTGAAATTTGTTTCGCCAGCGTTAATTTTTTAATGCGGCTTGCGTTGCTCGAATAGTAATATGATTAAATGCAGAATTTTTGTGCCTTCCAAAGCTTTTAATTATTAATTTATTGCTCACGTGGAAGGGTGGTGATCATGGAAAAACCCCTAATCAATGTGATTGATATATGAATGAATGTATGGTGATTATTGGTATTTTTGGGTTTGTAATTATTAAATGGAGGCTACATCCTTCTTTTATTTTTCATGTAATTTTTATTTTTAGCGTAGTTTAGCATAGCCAATTGTTGATGTAAATGCTACGAGGATTACGTGGAGGAGCCGTTAAGCCAGAGAGCTCTATGGGCCCGGTTCGCGAAGAGTTCAAGGAACCAAAAAGGAGCGAAAAGCGGATCTCCAATATTAAAATATTAAAATGGTTAAATGTGGTCTCATAGGCTCGAGACCCATTAAACCATAATTCCATGATCACCACGTAGGATAGATGTTTATTCGTTTGACATCCATTTATTTATTATATTTATCTGAGCATGTTAAACCGGTTAATGTGCAAAGTAAGACCTTTAATAATGACCGAAATCTCCTTAAAATAATATTAAGTTGTAACGGGTTTTAGACTTGTAGCCTTACGTCGTCGTGGTTTGATCCTATATTATAGTGGTTGATTGACTAGCTATGGATACATAGGGATTAATTGCCATTCATAATAATGGACCACTCCATTAAGAATATGATGTTGTGGGGTTGGAGCCAAACGATTTCCAATAACTGTTAGGTGAGGAGATCGTTTGCGTTTTCAATACTTGCATGAGACGATGGGTTAGATTTAACTATGATCATGAAGTCAATAACTGTCGGGTGAGACTTTTATGGTCTAGAAGCTGAAGTTATGATTGGGACTTGCATATGATGCGTTGCATAAGTTGATTCACTCACTAAGTTTATAGAACACCAATAACTATTAGGTGAGGTGGACTATAGGCTAATGGGACTCCAATCCCCACTAGTAATCTTTACCCAACAAAGATTGCCGTTTCCCATTTTAGGGAGTATGGGATCCGGATATAAATTTAGTGGGAGGCTCTATTTCATTTAAAGGCCAAAATGAAATAGTTATTTGAAAGACAATGGCTAACAATTTATTTTCTGCACAAATATTTATTACTTTGAAAATGGTGAACATAAACCCGCTCACTTCGATACTTGATAATAGTTGTTTGACTAGACCCAATTTCACCGACCGGGTGAGGAATTTGAGAATTGTTCTCAATTCCGAAAAACTCGGGTATGTGCTTGATGAAGAAATGCCAACCTCCTTTCCCGAGAGTGCGACCCAAGAGGAACGCATCACTTATGATAAGTGGCATGATGATGACTTAAAAGTTAGGTCATATATGCTTGCTTCAATGAATAATGAATTTCAGAAGAAGTATGAAGCAATGGTAGATGCTAGATTGATCATATTGCACCTGAATGAATTTTTTGATGAGAATGGTCAAACCTCTAAATATGAGATATCTAAGGCATTGTACCGCATGAGAATGGCTGAGGGATCATCGGTTAATGATCATGTTTTGAAAATGATCTGACACATAGAAGAATTGGCTAGGCTGAATCTCGTTATGGACAATGACTTAGCCGTGGATTTGATTCTCCAATTTTTACCCGATTCCTTCTACGGTTTTGTCCAAAACTTCCACATGCATAAGATGGAGAAAAATCTTGCTGAGTTACATAGTATGCTGGTAGTTTATGAGAAGGAAATGCACAATACAAGGCCAAATGTAGTGGCTATGGCTATGGCTTCCTCTTCAAAGAGTAAGACTATTTTGAAGAAAAGGAAATGGAAGAAGCCTGTAAAAGCTGTTGTGCAACCAAAGCCCAAGGTTGAAAAATGGAAATGTCATTACTATGGTGTCATGGGGAACTGGAGGAGGAACTGCAAGAAGTACCTCGCGAGCTTGAAGGTCAAGCGCAAGGACCAACCTTGCGAAGGTATGATATCTATACTTATTGAAACTAATCTTATGATTAGTGCTGAATCCAACTTATGGATTCCGGATTCTGCTGCAACCTCACATATTTGTATGTCTTTGCAGAATCTGGAAATAAGATTGTCCTAACATTTGCAAATGGGGCAAGAGTTGCTGTATTAGCTATAGGGACTTTTCGTTTATGTTTGCCTTCCGGACATATTTTAGTTTTAAAGAATTGTTTGCATTATGAGAATGTTGTTCGGAACATCATCTCTATACTTCGTTTGGGTAAAGAGAATTATGAATTTTCTTTTGCTGATGATGTATGTTCTATTTATTATAATAGAACGTGTGTTGGTTCTGGATTATTAACCAATAACCTCTATACCATTACAATGTCCAAGAATGCGATTACCAATGTCAATAAGCAAAATATCACGATGTAAATACCATAACCAATAAACGCTCTAGAGATAGTCCAAATCCAATGTATGTTTGGCATTTTCAATTAGGTCATATTTGAGAAGACAAGATTAACAAGTTGAGTAATGATGGATGTATTGATCTAATCGGTTTTGAACCATACTCGACTTGTCATGCATGTCTTCTAGGAAAAATAACCAAAACGCCATTTGTAGGACATATGTGGACCAATTAATGAAACTGCTAGGGGTGGTTATTCTTACTTCATTACCTTTACCGATGGTCATTCACGGTATGAGTATTTGTACTTAATGAAGTATAAATTTGAATCATTTGAAAAGTTCAAGGAATTTAGGTATGAAGTTGAGAAACAAATAGGAAAGAGTATTAAAGCTTTTCGATTTGATCGAGGAGGTGAATACCTTAGTACTGAATTCTTGGACTATCTTAAAGATAATAGCATTTTATCACAGTGGACACCTCTTGCAACTCTAGAACATAATGGTGTATTTGAAAGGAGAAATAGCACTTTATTGAATATGGTGCGATCTATGATGAGTTACATCGATTTGCCGGTATCCCTTTGGAGATATACCCTTGAGACAGTTGCATTTTTACTAAACAAAGTGCCATCCAAATCTGTTCCAACTACGCCTTATGAGATATGACATAGTAGGAAACCAAGTTTTAATCATATCAAGATTTGGGGTTGTCCAACTTTCGTCAAGAAGCCGAGAACAGAGAAATTGGAGGCTAGGTTTGAACAAGGTCACTTCATTGGATATCCAAAAGAGACTCTTCGATATTATTTCTATTTTCACTCTTACCAAAGAGTTTTAGTTAGTAGGCATGCTTCTTTTCCGGAGAATCGGTTTGTTCAAGAAGGTGGTGTTGGGCGGAAAATAGTCTTACAAGAAGAGAATAATAAAGTATCAAATAACCAAGTTCAGAGACCGATCTCTAATTTAGTGGTAGCTTTTGATACACAACATCTTAGGAGGAGTGCAAGAACATCTCGTCTGTCTATTCGTTATCGACACTTGGTTGAAGATATTGAGCCACTATTCATTGTGAATGATAGTGATCAACCGAGTGATCCTAGCACCTATGAGGAGGCAATATCGGACATCGATTACGGTAAATGGCTAGAAGCCATGAAATCCAAAATGGATTCAATGTATTCCAACGATGTTTGGACTCTAGTTGATTTGCTTGATGGTATTGTACCAATTGGCTGTAAATGGATCTTCAAGAGGAAGATGAATGCTGATGGTCAAGTTGGAACTTACAAAACACGACTGGTGGCAAAAGGATATCGTCAAAAAGAAGGGATCGATTACGACGAAACTTTCTCACCTGTAACCATGCTAAAATCCATTCAAATTATGTTGGCTATAGCTGTGTACATTGATTATGAGATATTCCGGATGGATGTCAAAACGGTTTTTCTAAATGGTTTCCTCGAGGAGGATATCTATATGGAGCAACCACGGGGTTTTGAATCTAGTGATGAAAGTTAAAAGGTGTATAGGCTTAAGAGATCCTTTTATGGACTCAAACAAGCCTCCAAAAGTTGAAACATCCGTTTTGATAAGATAGTCAAATCGTTTGGCTTCATTAAAAATCCGCATGAATCATGTGTATATAAGAAGGTCAGTAGGAGCGCAATTGCATTTCTAGTTCCGTATGTCGATGATATACTTTTGATCGGGAATGATATACCGATGATATCATCAATCAAACTATTCTTGTCACAGAAATTCTCCATGAAAGATTTAGGAGATGCAACCTATATTTTAGGTATCAAGATCTATAGAGATAGATCAAGAAGATTGATTGTTCTCTCTCAATCTACGTATATAGATAAAGTGTTAACACGGTTTAACATGCAATGTTCCAAAAGAGGATTATTGCCTTTTAGGCATGGAATCCGTCTTTCCAAGGAGATGTGTCCCAACGCTCCCGAAGAAAGAGAGTGGATGGCAAAAATACCTTACGCATCCACAATTGGAAGCATAATGTATGCTATGCTATGTACACGACTTGATATTACGCATGTTGTAAGTATTACTAGTAGATATCGATCTAATCCAATGGAAGAGCACTGGATAGCAATCAAGAGTATCCTTAAGTACTTGCGAAGGACTAAGGACTTATTCTTGATATATGGAGAAGGAGAATTTAAAGTTGAAGCTTATACTGATTCCGATTTTCAATCGGATCCGAATGATGATAAGTCTACATTTGGGTTTGTCTTTACACTCAATGGTGGTGCGATTAGTTGGAAGGGTTCAAACAAAGTACAACCGCTGATTCCACCACCGAGGTAGAGTATGTAGCCGCTTCTGAAGCAACAAAGGAAGCCGCTTGGATGAAGAAATCATTTCTGAACTTAGAGTAGTTCCTTCCATTGAGCGATCGATTACATTGTTTTGTGACAACAATGGGGCAATAGCTCAAGCTAAGGAACCAAGGTCTCATTAGAAGTCCAAGCACATTGAGAGACCCTTCCATCTCATTAGAAAAATAGTTGGAAAAGGTGATATCACCTTACGGAAAATTGTCTCGGCGGAAAATGTGGCAGATCCCTTTACTAAGGCCTTACCTCAATCTTCTTTTGAAAGACATCTTAACAAAATGGGTTCGAGGTACCGGACCAATTGGCTTTAGTGCAAGTGGGAGATTGTTAGAGATATTCCCTAAAGCAACCATGTAATAGTTACATGTTAGAGATTTTAGTTGTACTTTCAATTTCTTATTTAATTAATGGCAAAGACATATTTATTCATTTGTCCAGTTATTTATATACATGAATAAATTTCATAAGATCGGTTGTGACTGGACCTATTCTTGAGACGTTGAGAATATGTGTGATGGGTTCACGGTTAGACTGAATCTTTAAACTGTTCCCGGTCGATGGATCATTGTATACATATCAATGATACTGTTGAGATCGATGTGTTCTTAACTTCATTATTAAGTATCCGATACTTAAGTGAATGACGAGTCACAAGTCATTGGGTATTGCGATGCCCAAGTTAGAACACAGGTGCTTGTACTAGACAAGTTCACTGAACGTGACACGCATTGAACGATTAGGGACATGGAAGCTTTTAGCGTGGTCAATGTCTAATAGTTCATGCTTTAGTCTTGTGAAAATAATTCTTAAGACTTGAGGCACAATGTTGACTTGTGTGTTGGATAGCTATGGTTCACGAGGACACATATTAACGGTTCGTCGATCCGTCTACGTACTTGATGGTTATAGTTCATGCACATATGGAGTTGCACATATGCGCAAAATGGAATCTGTCTCCTTGTTACATGCAAGGTATGATATCCTATGTGATCTAATTATGATAATGCATTGAAATCCTCGGCCGGGGTTATAATCGAGAATGAATTGTTCATGGCTCAAAGAAATGCATGTTGAATTAGATTTGTACATATGATCGAATTGGTGGTTCGATAAATATTCCATGGCCTTTGTTCGATCGGGATATAGTAAGACAGAGGGTAGCCTTTGTTCGATCGGGATATAGTAAGGTAGAGAGATTGAATTACACCGTAGCTAAAGCTGAAGGGTTCATAATGTTCTTAAAGAATTCACATTGTCTAGGTAGCCATGACATATTGCTAGATGTCACTCATCACTTGTGGGATTTAGAGGTTAATCAAGACAATTAATTCTCTTAGAAGTACTAACATGTTAGTGCATGTCTTACTCCCAGCTCGGTGATGAATTTAGGGATGTCACACACCTTAACCAATACATGACGATGTTGAACGTGAAATATGATATTGCAAATATCGAAAAGTCTAGCTGAAATTAAATTGAATATGATTTAATTTAATTTTTTATTTTTGGTCTAGGCGCGTGTGTGCATGATGCACACGTACACTCAAGGTGGACATATACTAATATGTCCATATTGCACATATACTTACTCTATACCCTTTTTGCTTTTATAATAATAGTAATTGTTATTAATATTATAAAACCAAAAAAAAGGGTAAAAAGGCTGCACATGATCAGCAACCGTCGCTGATCATGTGCAGTACATGGTCAACAACGATTACGTTATTGACCGTGTGCATGGTCCACAATCAGCAACAGTTGTTGATCGTGGACGGCACAACCAGCAACCTCTTCGCTGATTGTGCATAGTAAGTGCGTTTAGTGAAACAATTTTTTTTTTTTTTTTTTACGAACGCGTGGGTAACAGATAGAAAAGAGAGAAAACGGTTTTCTCTCGTAGTGTGCATTGTAAAACCGTGAGGAAGTGCGAGAGAAAAACCAGAAAATTCTCTCTACATTTTTGTACTTTCGGTGACCAAAATATTGAGAGCACAGAGAGTTCTCTTCACAAAATTGTTAGCACAATTGTTTGTGGTAATTATCAGCATCGTCTTTTCTCGTTTGTTGTACGATTGGTGGTGTGTCCGAACTAGAGGCTCGACACATATGGGGCTTGGATCAAAGAACATCTGAACATTTTTGTTTCAAGCACGCTTCAAGAAGTAATCCGTTAACTCCATTCGTTAATTATGATTTTCGATTGAAACGCACGAACAACGCCTTTGGAGATACATGTACGAGTTTTATTTATTTTCGCTGCGTTTTACGTTTTATTTGCCTATGTGTGACATTTTGTATTTTGACTCACTTTCGAAATTTTGAATGAATGAAATGTCTCATTGATGTATTTCAGTTAAATCTCGCTTGGAATTGATTCTTCTTGAGAAGACTAACCAAATGGGAATGGCTAGCTATGAAAATCAAGTACGTTGACCTAAGAACTTGATCTTGGACTAACTCTTTGGTCATGAAAATTGTCGGGGGAATATTTTAGACCATTATAGGCCGATCCTAGAATGATTAAGGAACGATTTGGGTGATACCCTACGCTTGGATCATGGGTGATTCCATTTGACTTTATGTGGGTTCCGAACGTCTCTAAATCATTTTCTATCAATCGTGTCCATCGGGACTAGCGATTGACCCTCGCAATTACATGACAACCAAAGTCGCCATGCCTCGAGTAATTCTTAAAAGTGATATTAGTCATAGGTCGATACATGTAACTCCTAAAAGCCGTTCGTTAGTTTGAGATACGCTGGGATTTCAATTAATCAAGATTGATCGCGAATCAGACTTCGAAATTAGACGTCAAACCTTCAGGGGTTCCAATAATTATATTTTGGACGTTGCCTCATCCGGAGTACGATTTCTTCGCGGTTCACCCCAAATTGTCGGAAAAGCAAAATTTAGATCGAAAATGGGAAATGACCCATTTACCCTTGAAAAATACTCATTTCTCCACTTTGGTCAAAGGGTATTTCGGTCAATTACCCTCCATGGCCGAAAATTTGTCCAAGTCTATTGTGAAGCAAATTACCAAAATACCCTTCTTGTGTTTCAAGAGCAAAAATGAGATGAATTATTGGTGGGCCCCACAAGACTCTATCTCTTCATTGCAAGACCAATTATTTCAATCCAAAATATATTGCCTCAAAATATCCTAACCTATTCTAATGAATATTTTCATCTTCATCTTCATTATTGGTATCATTTTCTCTCACTACTCTCTCTCTCTCTCTCTCTCTCCTCGGTTGGCCAAACTCCCACTCTTCCACCCTTACCACCGCCGAACGCCGTTCCACCACCACCAAGCCACCACCAGCCTCCGCCTTGGACCGCTGTTCACTACCGAAGCCAAGCCGCCGCCGTTAAACCACCGAAACCGCCGGACCGCCGTGGGCCCGAACGTCGGCCGAGTTAGCACCGTCGAAGCCGCCACTTGGATCACAATTTTTGCAACTTTTCCATCGTAGGTTTTGCTCCAATTTCAAGGTGAGCAAGCCTCTAATCCTTAATTAGGTAGTTAGAATGCTAATGGGTATAGATTTGGATAGTTTTGATGAAAAATTTGGTTGATTGGTCCTTGGTTTGTTTTTGGCCGAATATGAGAGGAGAGAGAGAGAGAGAGAGAGCATGTGGTCTTGATGTGATGGGTTCTCCGTGATCGGAATCGGGCGGCCAAGATTGAAAGTCACTTTATGATGATTAATCATACGGCTTAAATTTAATCTTGCTTTATAATGATTAAATCACACAGTCCTTATTAATTGTTACTTTAGTATAATTTAATTGTGTGGTGCAGATTATTTATTGCCTAGTATAATTTAATTGTGTGGTTCTAATTGGTTGATTACTTTAATGTGATTTAATCGGGTGGTCCCAATTGTCTATTACTTCGGCGTGAGTAAATCGTAGGGTCCCGATCGCGTATTGCTTCAGTATAAGTAGATCGGATAGTCTCGATCGAGCGATTGGGGTAATTAGAGATCGTGTGGTTTTGATCGGATAATCAGAAAAGTATACTACAATCATGTAGTTCCAATCTTCTAATCAGGGAGTTTAGTAAGATCGTATGGTTTAGGTTGATCAATCTGAGTGTTGGAAGTGATGATGTAGCTTCAATTGAGGGAACGAGAGTATATTGTTGGCATATGGTCATTTTGGAGGAGAATCAAGTGTGATTGTGGGAGTTATACCCAGAAGTGTTATTACGCGGGGTGGTTGAGCACGTGAGATTATAATATACCCTAAGGAATTATTACGCAGGGTTTGAGTATATAAGACCATGTTACATCTTGAATCGTCATTACGCAGGGTTTTATATTCATCCCGAGGCGTTAAACGCGGGTTATATTGACCTGAGGCGTTATTACGCGAGTCCGGACTATATAATGGCCCGAGGTATTATTACGCGGGTCTGTCCATTTATATTGTATCCCGATGCGTTAAACACAGGCTTTTGAATAACGTGGCCTTATTAAAGGCGTAGTGAGTTGGAGGAGCGAGTCGACTTTATCTCTTGAATCATGTTGTGAGTTCTATTTGCTGAAATAGAATTTGTTTAGAACTGCTCACTTAGGATGTATCCGGAGGCATTATCGCCCTAGTTTAGGATTATGGACTTTCTTACCGAGAATTATTCTCACTCCGTCCCGGGTTACCCTTTTTCGGACCCTCCACCTTGATAATGAATAATCCATTGCAGAGATTTGGGATAGCCCAGGACATGGAAATGGTGATCACAGAGTATCCGGTAAGGGAGGATAATGTTTATTATAGGCATACTACTACTATTTGGGTAGATGTATGAGAGTCCTTTTGGAAGCTCCATACTTATTTGGCATAGACGTACCACCATGGGGATATGTTGGTAGGACCGCCGAAGGGTTTTGATATTCCTTATGATGGAGTTGGGGAATGAGACCCCACTCGGGTTGCCCCTCCCGATGGTGTGGTGACGAGCCCAGACACCGGGCCCGAGGATTCAAAGTCAGATCCGGAGGTTTTGGAGCCAGAGGAGAACGTGGAGATCGTGGAGCCATCAGATGTAAAGCTGCCATCCGAGACCGATGAGGAGGAGCTGGAAGCTTCATCGGAGGATAGCGAGGACGGGGCTTAGGATAGTTACCCCTTTGACCATTTGAGGGTACCTTGCTGAGTGTGGAGTTAGGCTTCGACCACTTGATCCTTTTAGCTGTAGGTAGTCGTAGGCTTATAAAGTGGCCTTTGAAGCCTTGGGCTTGAATTTTTTAAAAGACTTGTGTATATGTATATAAGTTTTCTTTTACCATCCCAAATCATCGTATCGTGATTTGTTTTGCATGGAGATTTCTTTTCACTTCTGCATGTTCTTATCATTCATGTTTAGTTAGAATTTTGTTGGCCGTTGGATCCTGGAGAACTATACTATATATTAGCTAGAGGGGATGTCGGCGTGCTTGTAGGGTTCGGGACGTGACATCCCCGTTTGATTGGTATTAGAGCAAGGCTAGCTCAATCCAAGATATGATGAGATATGGAGTGATAAGGAACGATGACTTTGGGATGGTTAGACAGAGAGACCCTATGTGTTTACAAGAGTTAGACACGTTGTGCATGATATATGATTATGCGCATGTGATTGGCATAATTGATTGGCTTCGTACTGAGTGTTAGTTGTTGTTCGCTAAGTCGTACATAGAATTTCCTGGTAGAATGATTATCGGCTTATTGCCTATTGCTGTATTAAGCAGTGTGGAACTGCTAGATTCGAGTAGATGGCTTAGGTCTCTAATTCCTTGGTGGAATTATAATGACTTAGGTATTGTGAAAATTAGCAAAAAGGAACAACCGAAGTAGAGGTTCTAGGGGAGCATCTAGTTCAAGAACATCGATTAGGGACGACCCAAGGGTGGATGGAGTCCTAAAGGCTCTAGAGGAAATTGGAAACTTGATGGGTAGGCAGACTAGAGAACGAGCTGCCACTATTGCCCAACCCGCCGAGGTTGCTGCTCATGGAGTAAATGTGAATCAAGGGAATAACAATGGGAATAGACAGATGCACTAGTTATTAGAACAATTTTTTAATTTAAAACCAGCTAGGTTTAATGGAAAAGGAGATCCGGAGGTTGCTCTTCGTTGGATAGAGGATTTGGAGAAAGTGTTTGAGGTTCCGGGTTGCACGAAAGAGGAGAAAGTGACCCTAACGGTGTATCAACTTCAGGATACGGCAAGTGATTGGTGGAAGGCCACCAATGGAAGAGTTTTCCTTGAAGGTACGGTTCCGAACTGGACCATCTTTGCTGAGGTTTTCAACGGGAAGTATTTCTCTGAAACTGCTCAATATCAGAAGATGCTGGAATTTAAACAATTCTGTCAGAATTAGATGACAATTAATCGGTATGAAGCAGAATTTTCGAGATTGTCAAAGTATGTACCAAGAATGGTGGAGAATTCTTTGGATAGAGCAAGAAGATTCCAGGATGGATTGAAGCCGGAGCTTCGTAGTCCGTTGATTTTGCTAAATCCGAGGGACTATGATGAACTTTATGAACGAGGTCGGATAGTGGAAGGAGATATGAAGGAGAGGGTCATCACTTCTAGATCGCGGTTTGCGTTAATTAGAGACAACCGCCGGTTTAGTAAAAGGTCTATGATGGGAAATCGGCGCTTCGTCCCTCCAGTTAGAAGGAATAATGGGAAACCGGCGTACTAGTTCAACTGGAACTGCTGACTTTGTGGAAGAAGGCACGAAAATGGGCCTTGTCCGACAAAACAGGAGCATGCTTCAAGTGTGGCAGGTTTGATCATCGGATAAGAAATTGCCCGGAGCAAGCCACGGGACCTCGATTTCAGCCCCAACGACCCGGGCAAGTCCTTAAGTCAGAACCGCTCCATAGAATAATCAAAATAGACCGCCAGCTCAAGGAAGAGTTTGTGCGGTGGCAAGCAATGAGGCGGAGAATGCGCCGGGCGTGATCATAGGTACGATCTCCTTATGTGATCATGCTGCTTATACTTTATTTGATCTTGGAGCGTCGCATTCTTTTGTGTCTAAGCAATTTGTAAAGTTAGTTGGGATTGAGTCAAAACTGCTAGATGTAATAGTGCATGTAACCATGCCCTTAAAGGATAAAGTATTAGTTTCATTAGGGTGTTTATGATGTAAAATAGTCATTGGTGGTAGAGAAGAATTAATAGACCTAGCGGTTTTGACCATGTATGATCGTGACGTTATAATTGGGATGGATTGGTTGGGAAAACAAAGGGCTGTCTTTGGCAGTAGTAGCGGGGTGATCCAATTAAATCCAATTGGTCATCCTAGATTCGAATTTGTGAGAAGTCGAGGAGGAATCTCGATTCCCTTGATCTCGTCACTTGAAGTGACCAAGTTGTTAAACGAAGGATGCCAAGGGTATTTGGCTGCGATAGTTGATTCGTCGGTTGAAGGACCGAGGCTAGAGGATATGGCCGTAGTGCGTGATTATCCGGATATTTTTCCTCAAGAATTGTCGGGATTGCCACTTGAAAGGTAAGTGGAGTTTGTAATTGAGTTAGCCCCCGGGACAGAATCGATCTCCAAAGCGCCCCATAGAATGTCCTTATCAGAGTTGAAGGAGTTGAAGGTTCAAATGCAAGAGTTGTTGGATAAATGATTTATCCGCTCTAGTGCATCATCGTAGGGAGCGCCAGTGCTGTTTGTGAGGAAGAATGATGGGTTATGGCGGTTATACATTGATAATCGGCAGTTGAATCAAGTAACCATCAAGAACAAGTATCCATTGCCAAGGATAGATAAATTGTTCGATCAACTCCAAGGAGCAACAATGTTCTCCAAGATTGACTTGAGGACGAGCTACTATCATCTAAGAATTAAGAAGGAAGACATAACGAAGACCGCTTTTCGTACAAGATATGGACACTAGGAATTTATAGTTATGCCATTTTGATTAACAAACGCCCTAGCTGCCTTCATGGATATGATGCATCGGGTATTTAGAGAATTTCTGGATCGGTTTGTCATCGTGTTTATTGATTATATATTGGTATATTCGAAGAGCTCGGACGAGCATGAATGCTATCTGGATATCGTTCTACGGACTTTAAGAGAACACCCTCTCTATGCTGAGTTTAGCAAATGTGAGTTTTGGCTCGATCGGGTAGCATTTCTTGGACATATTGTCTTTGGGAATGGAATCTCGGTGGACCCGACGAAGATTGAAACTGTTGTGAATTGGCCAAGAACAACATTAGTCACGGAGGTTTGGAGCTTTCTAGGTCCGGCGGGATATTATAGACGGTTTGTGGAAAAGTTCTCTTCGATAGCTATACTGTTGACGCAGTTAACGAAGAAGGAAATTCGCTTTGAATGGATAGATAAGTGTGAAAGGAGTTTCCAAGAACTTAAGCACAAGTTAACGACGGCACCGGTTTTAACGATCCCAACAGGTTCTGGAGGATTTGAGATCTATAGCGATGCTTCACTAAAAGGGTTAGGATGTGTCCTAATGCAACATGGCAGAGTGGTTGCTTATGCATCACGAAAGTTGAGGCTTCATGAGTTAAACTACCTAACGCACGATTTGGAGCTTGCGGCAATTATTTTTGCATTAAAGATTTTGGTGCATTGTTTGTGGGGAGAAAGGGTTTAGATCTACACAGACCATCAAAGTTTGAAGTACTTATTCTTCAAGTTCACAATGTCTTCCATGTATTCATGTTGAGGAAATACGAACCGGATCCAACCCATGTGTTGGATCAAGAAGTTGTGGACGTAGATGAAAGAGTATCTTACGTAGAGAAGCTAATGCAAATAGAAAACAGAAAAGAACAAGTTCCGAGGAACAGGACAATTCCACCGGTGAAAGTGATCCGGGAGCACCATGGAACGGAAGGTCCAACCTGGGAAAGTGAAGAAGCGATGGGGCTTCAGCATTCCTATTTATTTGAGTAGTTAAGTTTATTGTAAATTTCTAGCACGAAATTTTTGTATGGGGGGAGAATTGTGACATACTGTATTCCGACTCACTTTTTAAGCTTTGAATGAATGAAATGTCTCATTGATGTATTTTAGTTAAATCTCGCTTAGAATTGATCCCTCTTGATAAGACTAATCAAATAGGAATGGCTAGCTAGGAAAATAAAGTACGTGGACCTAAGAACTTGATCATGGACTGACTCTTTGGTCATGAAAATTGTCGAGGGAATATTTTGGACCATTATAGGTCGATCCTAGAACGATTAAAAAACGATTTGGGAGATACTCTACGCTTGGATCACTGGTGATTCTATTTGACCTTATATGGGTTCCGAACGTCTTTAAATCATTTTCTAACGATCGTGTCCATCGAGACTAGTGATTGACCCTGGTAATTACATGACAACTAAAGTCGCCATGGCTCAAGTAATTTTTAAACGTGATATTAACCACGGGTCGATACGCGTAATTCCTAAAAGTCGCCGATTAGTTTGAGACACGCTATAATTTCAATTAATCGAGATTGATTGCGAATCGGAGTTCGAAATTAGACGTCGGACCTTCAAGGGTTCCAATAATTATATTTTGGACGTTGCCTCATCCGGAGTACGATTTCTTCACGGTTCGCCCCAAATTGTCGGAAAAGCGAAATTTAAACTGGAAATGGGAAATGACCCATTTACCCTTGGAAATTATCCATTTCTCCACCTTGGTCAAAGGACATTTCGATCATTTACCCTCCATGGCCGAAAATTTGACCAAGTCCATTGTGAAGCAAATTACCAAAATACCCTTCTTGTGTTTCAAGAGCAAAAATGAGATGAATTGTTGGTGGGCTCCACAAGACTCTCTCTCTCTTCATCGTAAGATCAATTATTTCGGCCCAAAATATCTTACCCCAAAATATCCTAACCTATTCTAATGAATATTTTGATCTTCATCTTCATCTTCATTATTGGTCCCATTTTCTCTCACTACTCTCTCTCTCTCGTCACTTGGTTGAACTCCCTCTCTTCCACCCTTACCACCACCAAACACCGTTCGACCACTACCAAGCCACC